>NC_138184.1:190601256-191201256 GCF_964194105.1 Spermophilus citellus
CTGTTTTTTTTGAAACAGACATCACATAAAGAATACACACCTACTTTAAATAAATATTAACAATGTTTCCTAAAAATTTAACATTTGTGCAAAGATGATATATCTATTTAATAAGCAACACTATGCAACAGAAAAAAAAAACACTTAAGTAGCTCTATATATACTGACTGACAGGGAGCAATTTCAAAGGTATTCCTCCAAAAGTTAAAAAAAAAATGCAGGGTACATTAAAGTGTATTGACTTACCATTTGTGAAAAAAATTACATATACACACGTTTATACACACATTGATTATTTCTAGAAAAGTACAAATAAGCTGATTATTAGATTTCTCACTGAAAAGTGAAAATGAATATGTTTCCCAATCCTTGTTATGACAACACATACATAGAAACTGGTATCAATTATTACATTGTACATTGGGACAAATGGAGAATCAACTTTCCCAGGCTCTAGTCTGCTTTTGTTGGATGCTAAAAAGAGACACAACAGGCTACCAAATATTATGTATTACCTATTTTAAAAAATTAAAGTAAAATAAAATAAGCCAATTGGCCATGTAAAACTTATAAATGGAGAGTAGAAAAATATTTTTGCAGTTTAAAATATTTAAAAATTAGCCCTTGCTAGGAAATCTAACTTTACAGTAAATGGTACTCAGATAACCACTCAATCTTTCTAACTTAAAAATGTTGCTGATGGTAATAAAATTTATAGAAGATGGACCAAAAGTCCTTAAACCAATGTTCCTTGTGCCAAGTTTCACCACACCATGATATATTTCACTACATTTTTAGTATTTCAAAAACTTTAAATGAAATTACATTTTTACTCAAGGTAAGGATGCTAAAAGTAAACCAAATGTTATGCATGGCTCTGCTAAAATTTTAAAATTTCCTAACACATACCTGTGTACAACATGTAAATCAAGAAATTGCAGCTAATATTCATTTCAATTTAACTGTAAAATATAGAAATAACTTATGATTTTTTACTTTAATGAATGTAATTTTTTGGCTAGATAAAAATATTCAAAGATGGGGGGAACTAATAAGAGAAATTCTTGGCAGCAGCTCAGGTCTAGAGCTACTAAAACATCACTCTGACCTCAAAGAATAAAGGATATGTGCTACAAAGCACATTTTGTTAAAAAAAATTAAACATAGGGTTTTTTTCCCCAACTTTTAGAAGGTTCTTTTAGTTTCTTTTCATACTGAAACTATGTAATAGGTAGTTGTATTAGTTTTCATGGAAAAGCTTATGCCAATAATAGCATGTTAAATATTTGGGGATTGTTTGTTTATGATGTTAGGTGACATGACTCAGAAATTCCAAGAGAACAGGATAAAACTAAGACCAATGTTTAAAAAGTAGCTGTTGAAAGATTGGAACTCAAACAAAAAGACGAAGAGAAGCAGCACTGGTTGGCTAGAAATAATAGGATAGATTGTACGCTTTTCCTAGCAAGAGAAATATTCAATATTTCATGAAGAATAAGGAGGATTCAGTGGCATTGAGGTATGTAAGATGGTCTTAATACAGACTCCTACTTTGCTTCTATTGTTTTATCATTCAGTCAAAAATATTCACGTGTGTGCCATGTTCCAGACCCTGTGTGCAACACTAAGACTTCAAGGATTTAGTCTCCCAAAAGCTTTATAAAAGCCAGGGAAGGTGAACAATCAATGCAAATATTTATTCACAGAAAAAAAGAACTGAAGAAACTATAGCCATAGGGATGAATAAAGTAGTAATCCAAACAATTAAGGATGAAATCCTAATCTAGGACAGTAGAAATGAAGATAAAGCCAACAGGAGAGAGGTGAAAGAGATTTATAAATTAATGTCCATTGAATTTTGTGATTAAGATACAAAAAAAGAAAGAAAGAAAGAAAAACTGAAATGGCTATCAGGTTTTATTCTAGGCAAGTACTTGACCACCAAACTATACCCCCAATCCCCTTTTTAAATTTTGAGACAGGGTCTAAGTTGCTGAGGCTGGCCTCAAACTTTTGATCCTTGCACTTCAGCCTCCTCAGTAGTTGGGGTTACAGGCATGTATCACTATGCCTGGCTCAATGGAGATTTTAATTCTAAATGAAATCATAAACTAATTTTCTTTTCAGAAATTCACACAATGATTTAAAAGATGTATATGAGCATGCTTTTCTCTAACAGATCTTAAAACATATTATAAAGCTGTGAACCTTTTAAAAAAGTATGTGAAGTGGCCCCAGGCTCATTTGATGCTAATAGTCTTGGCCTCTCTATGCAGTTTAAATAGCTCTTAAAGAAAAACGGTGTGGTCATTTGAACCCATCATTCCTCAGAGAGCATGTGAGAGTGCTGCCAGAAAACCTACTGTGTGACAAGGCTCAGACATTATAAACAGCTCTGAATATGTTATATTGTTGTCACTTTCTTTTTCCCTGCCATATAGGGGTCTCCACTGTGCCCAGATAGCCAAGATAGGAGTTAACTCTGATTGGTGTATTTTTTTCTTCAGAATCAAGAAAGTCAGGGAGTGGGGAAGGCTAACTCCTATTGGGATCAACTATTTTATTTTCCGTGTAGCATGCGCTTTAAAAATCCAGTGTTTTGCTGGCTGCAGTGGGACATGCCTATAATTCTAGCAGCTTGAGAGGCTGAGGCAGCAACTTAGTGAGGTTCTAAGCAACTTAGTGAGAATTCTCTAAATAAAATATATAAAAGGGGAAAGGGGTGCTGGGAATGTGGCTCAGTGGTTGAACACTCCTGGGTTCAATCCCCAGTACCAAAAAAAAAAAAAAAAAAAAAAAAATCAAATGGTTTTTTTTTTGTTTTTTTTTTTCCTACTTGGTTGCATAGACAAGTGCCAAATTATCTTTTGAGTAATATTTTTTGTTTTGTTTTTTAGCCAACAAGTACACGCTGTTTACCACTTTAGAATTAGTATGGACTTGTGGTAGGTACATGTAGTATTTACAGGAGACTTTTGTGGTACATGCAGTCCAGGTATGCCTGGCCTAAGCTTGTTTCTCTGGGGTAACAAATGGTCTGTGATCAACTGTACTCTGAATTGTCCTCTCATATTCTCTAATAGGCTTTGTTGTGTATTTCACTATATCATGGTACTGATGTATGTATGTGTGTTTTTCCTGCTCCCCACCTCCTGCCACAAAACCATATCAATCTACCAAACATAACTGCAGTTGCACCTGGAGAAGGAAAAATCCTTGGAACAACTAAAGAACAATTTTAATTAATATACAAAAAGCTATCAAAATGAAAACTCATACCTGTAGCATTTTACGGTTTGTAAAGCCCCATCAGATATTTTTAATTCCTATAACAACCCTATAGTATATATGTGTAAAGCAACAACTAATTTGTGACACAAATCTCAATCCTGTCATATTATATCCAGTGCTAAGTAGTATTTTATATAATTTCTGAGTATTTGATCAGGGACACTAAACATTAAATAAGATTTTTTGCTGGATGTAAGATTTTCAACTGCTAAGATTCTTCAACCACCAAACTGGCTATACCACAAGTAAAGATGAGTAAAATGGTCAGGCTGAGGATATATGAACATCTGCTGAGCAGAATACTGAACTGGATGACCTTTAAGATCCTTTCCAACTCAGAGATTCCATGACTCTATGGTGATAATGATGCTGTTTCAGCCTGTTGCCAAGTAACATGTCTATTGTTTTTCCTGCCTGTCACATACAGCAATGGCAATAACTATCATGCCATGACAAATTTATATCATAGTTGTCAAATTAGCAATTAGCATTCCCGAAGTTTCTTACTTCTGTAATATTCAGATCTATTCTAAAGATGCAGCCCAAATTTCTTTTTAAAAGGTGTGAAAAGAAAATTCCTTTGATGAATGACATACCCTCAGGCAATATCCCTAATTTCTTCCCCTTTCTTTTCCCTTCCAGCTTCATCAGTCACACCCTCCTCAATCCACCATTGCCTGCACTGATTAATAGATTGCCTCATTCATTCATCTGCTCATTCTATGAACATTTATTCATCAAATCTATGTGCAGAGCACTCTTTCAAGCTTAGAAAATGCAAAGTTAGATTTAGAATGTCACTAGCTATCAGGTGGGTAGAGCTCCAGAATCAGTTCATGTCAATTTAACATGTATTTATTAAGCAATAGTAATCTAGTTCAGAGCTACCGCCAAAGATAGCTGAGTTGATCCTTCAAACTAGGTAAACTGACTAAGTCTGGAAGGTACAAGATGGACTTTATTTTATTTTTTAGCTATAAAGCAAATGAAACCTACCACTGTACAGAAGGCACCCAGTATCAAATGCAAATACATATAGAAGATAGGCAGAAACAGATTTATAAAAATGTTGACCGCTACGAAAATTTTGTACTTAAGAAAACTCAAGCCCATGTCAAAATGTTTTGAATAAAAAACACTATAAATAACATTTATATATAATTTCAGTAATTCCATCTTCCTATGTAAGCCATTAAAATAGTAGTTGTCAAGATAGTAAAATTTACTGAAACCTTACTAATTTAACAACTGCTCTGATGTCTCTGTAACAGTCATTCCCCATTCTGTAATTTTTAAAAATATTTTAGCTTTAAAAGTAGAAATGACCAACAACTATTTAAAATAACTCAATATTTAATTATTTTTAATTAAGTATTTCAGAATGTTTGTTATATTTTTTACAATAAGATTTAAGGTCTAAAATGAAAGGATTATTGATCATTTATATAAAAAAAGCAGAATTTTAATTACTAACCTTCTTATACTATTTTTATTAGCTACAGTGGTAACTTTAAACATCATAGTTTACAAAACCCTGACAAAGAGAATTTTACTTGAGCTTTATGATGGTAAGATGAGCAAAACACTGTTTCTGTTCCTATTTTACCAAAAGATAATTTAAAATGAAGGTCTTAAGATCCATGGATCACACGTGACTGAACTGGTACTCATATTAAAGAGCTGTGTCTAGGGTTCCATTCTCCGCTTTAACCTGAAGCTGCCATTGCACTAGTTCATAGAATTTTAACTACACCACCTCATGTTTGGGAGTCCCGTGAGCAGTTCAAATTGCTACAACAAGGCATCCATCAGTGCAAGAGCCAGTTTGAACATTAATATAGTTTAGTAGATAATAAAAATGTTCTTCCCTTAGTGGAACAACTTTTTCATCACACTTCATTTATTTTTTTTTTTAAAGAGAGAGTGAGAGAGGAGAGAGAGTGAGAGAAAGAGAGAGAGAATTTTTAATATTTATTTTTTAGTTCTCGGCGGACACAACATCTTTGTTGGTATGTGGTGCTGAGGATCGAACCGGGCCGCACGCATGCCAGGCCAGCGCGCTACCCCTTGAGCCACATCCCCAGCCCAATCATCACACTTCATTTAAAGAGCACAGTTATATCATGTTACTCCTGTACTTAGAATAAATAAAAAATAATTTACCATAGTGTATTTTGCATTGGTGACTCAGTGTAAAATACTTGGCGACATGTAAGTATAAACACATTCAGAACTCCGAATACTTCTGAACCAGTGAGGCTCCCTCAGAGGAAAGGAGGCAAAATAACTTTAAATGAAGCAGTATAATAATTTGAAGCCTTCTCACTCGCATTAGATTAAAATTTAGCCTTTGTATATGGAAGTGAACTTTTATCAAGGGTTATTTATGTTAATTCATTAACATGCCAGGAAATACTTTGGTATTATCTCTTTTGAAATCCTATCTGTCACAGTTAGAAAATTTAGTAATATATCATTTGTGATAAATTTCTTGAGATAAAATATTTAGGCACTAAAAACTGAAGTTGAAGCTTATATTATTCACTTTTATAACCTCAAAGTCATGTAACTCACTACTTAACCACTGTGTTTTTTTTTTTTAAAAGGTTTAAACTTTATAGTCATACAAATGGTGAGTCAAAGGTTTATCTAATTGTTTGCTTAAACTGCCCCACACTTGTACAGGATTATTGTTGTTTACCAGATATTTCTGACTTCGTGCTTTTGGACACATGGCAAGACCATAGTTCTCTTCCTCTTTGAAATCATGTGAGGCCATGTGAATTGCTTTTCCAGTGAATGTGAGCAGAAACTTTAAGAGCCAGTACATGAGTCACTGTATTCCCTTTCCTGTGGTAAAGCACCACAAAAGCATATGTTCAAACGAAGCTTCTAACAACCTAGTTTTCTCAGCAGAGAAACCTAACAACTTATATTGGGATTGCAACCTGTGTGGGGGGGGAAAAAAACTGCTGTTGTATCAAGACAAGGTATCCTGACCAATACAATAATTTAAATAGGTCCTTTTTTTTTTTAAGGGAATTTGGGGACAAACTAAGAAAAAAAAAAACTACATCGACAAATAATCTAATCAGTGTTTTAAAATAGTACTCATAAATTATGACTTTTAAATAAAGTAGTACTATAAAGTCTATTTTTAAATGGCGAAAAGATTCTCCATCATTTCTGAAATATGGAAGAATGTACGTAGTTCGACTTCTCCATACAACTTGGAAATTGGCTTCTTAAAAAATAATATTTTATTTTTTGTTTCTCAAAATGCTTTCTTCTCATGAATATCTCAAACTTATATTTAACTTTTTCTTTCAGTAATAGCAATATCTGCCTAATACTCTAGCATATACATTATATATTAACACTGAGGAATGAAAAGGGACAGCAGTTGAGCACCAGAGGATAAGAGTACTTTGAGTTTAAGGCAGATATAATACAGCAAATACCAATAAATTCCTTTCAGAGAGTTTGAGTCAACATAAAAGATAAAATTCAAACCCTATATTTCCCCAGTTTTTCCTCTTGAAATGGGCCTTCTGAAAATTATTTTAAATGCTCTTGGTCAACTGAAATTTCACCTGTCTTCTTACTTCAAATCAACACTTTATACGTTTTTTAAGTTCCAATATTTCTTTGGAATTTATAACATAATTAAGGAAATGGATATTTGTCTGCAAATAATATTATTTCCAAAATGTCTGTGCTTTCTAAGCTTAAAACTATCAATTCTAAATACAAGTAGAATCTAATTTATTAACAAAAAGAAACTTATAAAACACATATAAACTTTCTAAGCCACTAGCTATATAAACTTCCATCTGAATTACTTTTTTGGGAAATAACACCTTTTTTGAGAGGCTCTAGTAAGAGGTTCTTACAAGAATCTGTTTCTCTGTTGTTATATAAAGCGTTTACTCTTCACAGCTCTTCAGGATTAACCAGGCAGATTGCCTTGTGGTACTGGTTAAAATGTTCCTTCGCTACTCATGCCTCTTCCTGAAGGCTTGCAGGGAGCTCAATCTTGTGACCCCTGGCCTTCTCAGTGCTCTCCTGTCTCTCTAGGAAAGTAGAGACTCTCATCTTATTTGGAAATATAGGCATTTCTTTATTTCTCATTTTATTCAGAACAAGGTGGGCAAGACGGGTAATTTGATGGACCTCTGAAGAGAATCTCCCCACACAAAACAACTGAATTATCCAACAGGAGTTGTTCTCAACAAGATTCAAATTAGCTCAAGAAGTTGTCAGATTAGCTATCTTCTATATAAACCAGATTCTAACCTAAATATTTTGCAAAAATCTTATGCAACTTGTTGTGGAAACTAAATACAGCTGGGCAAAACACCCTACATGTTATAGAACCAGATGCTGAACACTGGCATGTCACAACAGGTTACGGGTATACCAAGATGCTGATCCCTTCCACACTCAGGGTGTGGGGCAGCCAGGGCCTTCAGATCAATCACTACTAGCCACAAGTTAACCCAAGGCACTCTCCAAATTTCATCACTTTGTACATGTGCTATGACACAAATATAGTTGGGAGGCACTATCACAGAAGTATTAGCTGAATAAAAAAAAAGCTAACTATGACAGCTTAGTTACCTGCCAGTGACATGACACATTCTATTCAGGATGTGTCATGGACAGCTACAGCTGTAAAATGATAGACTATTCTACTGTGGTTTAAACTATAGAATTTTTATACAGTTTACAACGAAAGAAATACTTTGGCAATTTTTCTGTATCTAAAATAAATAAGTCTCACTAGGTCCTCACTATGTGGAAATCAAAAAACTAGTTTGTGAGGCCCCCTAAAGACTCAAGCCAAGGGCAAACAGTTCATTTCAATTGAAAGAACACATATTTTTTTTTTTCTGGGAAGATATTTGTCTCTGCTTATTAGCCTCACCTCTATTTGGACTGCAATTATGAAAATATACAATAATTTTCATAAAATAAAAACAACAGCTCTTTGTCAGCTAGGCTCTAAAAAAAACTCTTAAGAAATTGTTAACTAACTTTATTATTTCTATGCGGAAAAAAATGCACAACAAAAGTCTGCAGGATTATACATTTTTGAGCTCTTCAGACACACTGTCATACAATCTTGATTTAATATTCCCAGACTTCAGTTACTTATCTGCTATTTGAAGATTACAAAGCCAACCAAATCCAAATGCTGTTATAGGAATGGGCTAAAAAAAAAGGAAATACTTTTAAAGGATATAATATAACAAAGATGTTAAGTAAAGACTATTCTGACTAATGTATATTGGTGCAGATATTCTCCCAACTACCAAAAAACTAGTGAGTTTGGCATTCTAGTAGTTGGTAGAAAATTTTGTAGTCTACCTGATACAAAAGGATAAAGGCACCAACAAAATGGGCATAGGAAAGTTAACAAATTTTATTCCACAGGAATAAACTTTCTACTTTTATTTTATATATATATATAAATTATAAAAGACTGCTCAGTATTATGTTTTACACCTTACAGATCTGGGCAGAAGTTGAACCTGGTAACCGGGGAATTGTTCCCTGCAACTTTCTGCACAACAACCCTTCTCTCTGGGGCACAAGAATAAACCTGTAGAGCCCCCAAAATAAGAACAGGATCTGGAAACTGGTATCAATGTTTAATCTTGGAAAAGATAATCAATCATTACTTCAACTTTAATGTGAGATTAAGATTACCCACCGAAGAGTTGTTTTACAAATGAAGACAGCTAATTTTTAGAAGTATCTGGCCTATAGTAAGCTCTACAGTGTTAGCTCTTTTTATTTTTCAATATTGCCATACATACATATACCCTGGTAACCCCCTACATATACCCCTGGTTAGCTGCACTAAGCCTACAGACACAGAAATGCAAAGTTAACTTAAAAAAATAAAGTCTATGGTTCCTTCTCATTTCCTTATTTTTTAATCTATTGCTGTTGTAGCTGCTGCAGGATACCACACCCTTAGACTGCCCTTAGCTATGAGATTCTCAGACTTTGTTTTTGTTCATCTTTAGAGTACTGAGCCATGCTGGTATTTTTCAGATGGTCCCTCAGCTGAAACCAACCTGATGTTTATCTCCTGATTAGAATGGGGTGAAGGGTTTTTCAGGGACTGGACCACAGAGGATAAACATAAAGATAATGTTGACACTGACCTTGAGGATCTGGCTGCGGAAGGGTCTCAGGCTTCTATACTGTAAAGTTAATTTTTTATCCACTTTTCTGTACTGCCCTCTTTGTAGGGAAGTCACCAGGCTCAGCCCACACTGAAATAGTTGGATGCTATGTTTCACCTCCTTCAATTATTTGAATTTCTTATGTAATAAAATGTCTATCTACTCTTGTTTGTAGTTTTACTTATTTATTTGGTATGGAACCATGGAAATTTATTTTACAATATTTTTTTAAACATGGCCTCATTTTCCAGCATCACAAGGGCTCCACATTGTATATTTCCTGCTCTGATCCTATGATCAATATAACTTTTTGAAATATTCTTTTTTTAAAATTAGAGAATGGTATTAGAATCCAAGATATAGACACTAGGTATGTTTGTTGGTTTTAAGCCCTCTCATTTGGCAGAGCAAGGAAATACATGTGTGTATACTATGCCCAGTGTATATACACATCTATAAATAGTTCTATATGTAACCATCTGTATCTACATGAAGCTAGACTAAAGCTTTTATTAAGCTAAAGCTAATGTTAACATCTTCAACTTTAATTCAATTATCACACAGGCCAGTTTCCTTGCTTATCATTAAATTCTATGATAAACTTTTGATTAGCACTTTGTTCCATTAAAGCAAGTCAGAAATATTTTTTTCACTAAAACTTCTCCAACTTTTCCATGTGAAGTTACCATTTATAACTAGATTTCATCCAAAGTACAACTTAAATGAACTGAATAAAATTCAGAAAGTTTACAATGCAATTTATTTAACAGGTATACCAAAAGTGCCTGTCAATTTCTCATCTTTGTAGGTACTGATGACCTCAAGTTTAATGAAAATGTCTCTCATCTAAAATTATATAAAAAAGTGCCTGTTTAATTCTTCATAATACTCATCACAGTTATCAAAAATATATTCTCTTGAGATGGTAAAACAAGTAAGCCCCCCAAAATTTCCTCTAAATCTGAATATTAAAGATCCACTTACTTACAGACTCATGTTATAATAATGAACCCAATATTCACTAAATGTTCCTCCAACTCTCTAAATCCCTATTTCCTTATTTTTAAAATTTATACATGATATTAACCTCCTTAGGGTAGAAATACACTAATAACACAATGGGTAAATGTGTACAGATAACATACAATTTGGTACAAGAATATTAAATAATTCAAGCTGGTGTTATTTTTTAATAAACCTTGATGAATCTTGATGAAAGGCAAATTCATAAAAGTCATTGTTTCTCAAAAACCATTTTAAAACTATGAATTTAAAATTCATATATGGGGTCCATCTTTCTCACCATTTTTAGCGAACTCATTTGGATTTTTAAGGTTGTAGTCATCTTATACATTCTTAAAGAAATCACAGCATCCCTCATTCACTAAGGAGTAACATTAGATCATTATTATTGTCTAAAGATAATAGTCTATATTATCTCCTGTAATAATAAAGGTATAGACAAATTAGACTACATGAATAATTCATTGTAACAGGTTTTATATTGCTGTTATTTCTAGAGTTGCTTTTAAATTTTCTTTTGCTCTGATGCTTAGACTCATTTAGTAAACGTTCTTAAAATTCTTGAAAGACAAGCTGAAGCTCCTTTTTTTGAATAGCCTCAAAAGACTACGGCCCATTTTTAGAAAGCAATAAAAGTTTACAGTCTTGAAAATTTTTTCTTACATAAAAGCTAACATATACTATAAACTATAATTTAGTAAACTGTAGTAAAATTTTTACTTTTAGTCTATAAACATAATCACCTTTTAAGTTAACTGTATTATAGATTGACTGTCCCTTATCTGATATAATTGTTTCATGAGGACATTATAAACATGGGTTGAAGGAATTTTTTTTTACATTATTTTTAGTGTGCCTGAGTTTGGACTGTGACCTGTCACATGAGGTCAGGTATGAAATTCTGCACTTATGGCATCCTTTCAGTGCAGAAAAAGTTTGAGATTTAGGAGCATTTCAGATTTCAGATTTTAAATTAGGGATACTCAAACTATACTATCTATTTCAATCTCAGCCAAAGCAGAATTTTGAAAATAAAATGTATAGGAAAGTAAAGACTTAGATTGTTTGTAACTTAAGTTTTCAAATCATAAGAGGAAACTGCAGCTCTCCAATGCTGCAAAGAAGGGTTACATCAGTGTTGAGAAAAAGTTCTTCAGAAACAAAAAGCACTTATGATGAAATAAAAGTAATTTTTCTAAGATATTTTAATGTGGAGATATAAGATAGTACAATTAAGAATGTTGCATATGTAATACACTGGTTAAGGCACACAGTCACAGAAATTCTGACCCACAGTAGCAATAAGAAAATGTGGAGGGCAACCTTCCAGCCAAATCCTTCTTCTGCTAACCCTGAATTGTGTTATATCATTGATAGGCATATCTTGTTTGGAATTTTACATTGAAAAAGAAGGAAGGAAATATTAGGTTATAAAAGACATTCAAGTAAAATGTGAAAATTTTATAATTACCTATGAAATTTCTTAAATATATATGAGCACACCTTTTCTCTTGTTACCAATGACTGGAGCTGAGAACTAGAAAGAACATTAACACATGTGCTTCACAAACAGAAAACAGGGAGCAACACACACACACACACACACACAAAAAAAAAATCTGTAAACACTGCCAACATTTTGTAAGTGAAATAATTCAAATTTTGCAAATAAATAAATTTTTCAAAGTCAGAAACATTTAAAACATCATAGATCTCTTTTTGAGATACAACAAAACTTGGGTCAGGGAAACTGTGGCTTTTTATGTATACTAAATTACAAAGCAATTTTCAATTTATATTGGTAATCACCAAGAATCTATATTAGATCACCTATATATTTCTCACATTTACATAGTTCAGTTGAACAAGTAAAATGTATTTTTTTCTCTTAAGACTTTACTTTTAGAAAATGAAAGTGTGAAAGAAGCTGAGCAGAAAGTGAATATATTCTAAAACCTATACTGTTCATGACAGAAAAAAAATATGCATACCACACATTGCATAGCCAACAGCAATGAAAATAGCACCTCTGGGTTTGTTATTCTGGTTCCACTTAGATTTTCTTTGCCTTTTATAATATTAAATTTTGCTTTTACCTACAAATAGATTTTAGTCCTAACTTGAAAATGATACTTAAAATCAGAAGCAAAAGATTAAAATGCTTTTATCCCAAGTTAAATTTCCAGTTAGTCATCAAATTAGCAGTAATTTTAAAGCAATAAAATTTGATATTAGTGAAAATCAGTATAATGCATTTCCACACTGCTAGAGAGATTAGAAATTGGTATATAACTTTTCTGAAAAGAAATTTGTCTTATTCCATAATTTCACTGGTAGATATAGACCCTAATGCAAAACTCAAAAATTAGACAAAGATATATGCACAAAATTTATTAATAATAGCTTTATATATAATAGGGAATAAAAGAAATCAATCTAACCATAATGAAAAAATCAAATAACTTTGTATAAATAAATATACAGAATATAAGTTCATATTATGGTCATTAAAAATTTGAACTTTGATTTGTAGTCAGAAAATGTTTGTGAAATATTAAGCTAAAAATGGGGGGGGGGTTGTATGGGAAATACAACTCCCAAATAGTTCTCTAAGAAATGTGTCCCCAGGAGAGAAATCTATTAAGCTGGTAAAAAAGAACAAATATAATTACCCAAAATCTATGGAGATTCATCAGAAAATACATAACAAGAGACAGACTATTAGTCAAAAAAATCTCCCAAAATGCAGTCAGAATAGTGGAAGGTGGTGGCATTCCTGCCGTGAATCATGCCCATTTTCAGAACTCCAATCTCCAATTTTTCTCCTTCCCTTCTCTCTTACACCTATTCTAATTGCTACAACTTTCCACCAAAAGAGTGCAACCAAAAGAGCCAAAATGAATGTCACTAATGATCTTAACTTTGCTAACTAACCCTGGAAGTCTAATTTCAGTTCCCATTTGTCCTTATGTATCAGCACAAGTAATAACACAGTATTAACACAAGTAATCATGTTTCTTTTTTTCTCTAAAAAGCTTTCTTCCTGGCTTCTAGGATAATCCTTAGGTTTTACCCATTTCTTTGTGACATATTTCTGTCTCCTTGACTGGTTCTTCCTTATTTACTCAGTATCTTAACAAGGGAATATCCTGGGGCTCAGTCTTCAGACTGTTTCTAGGAAGCCATCCTTTGGTGGTCTAATCCAGTCTCATAATTTCAAATTAATATCTATTTGCTAATTTACACACTTTCACTACAATTCACATCTCTGCATCAAACTCCAGAATTCTTTTATCCAACTTCCACTTAATATCTATAATTAGATATTTAATAGATCCCACAAATTTGTCAAGATTTGAATTTCTTATATTCCTACCCACAAACCCTTTTCTTCTATGGTCTTCCCCAACCCAGAAAAAGGAAATATTACCCTGTGGAAAATAAATCCTGAATCAACCTTAAATCTTCTCTGTTTTGGATGCTACATTCTATTTATCAGGGAAGATTATTGGTTAAACCTTCAAATTATATCCACAATTGGATCATTCCTCATAAGTTCACTACTATTACTCTTGTTCAAGCGACTACCATCTCTTATTTGGATTCTTGTCATAAATTTCCTAACTGGTTGCATCTTTGTTCCCTTCCCTGTCTTTGTCCTTTCCCCTGTACAAGCTGTTTCCAATACAGCTCCAGCATGATATTGTTAAAAGGAACTATGATTTGGAAAATTGTTCCCCAAAGGACCATGTGTTAGAGGCTGGGCCCCCAACTAGAAGCACTATTGAGAAGTTATGAAACCTTTAAGAGATGAGGCCTAATGGGAGATCTTCAGGTCATTGGGGTAGTGCCCCTGAAGGGCACAGTTGGACCCCAGCACCATTATTCTTCCTCTTTTTTGGCCATAATGAAAGCAGGCTTACTCTATATTGCTCCCACCACAGTGTGCTGCCTTGCTCTGAGCAACTGAGCCAAATTATTATGGACTGAAAGCTTCAAAACCATGAGGAAAATCAACCTTTCCTCTTTATAAATGGATTACCTCAGATATTACAGTAAGGAAAGCTGACACAAGAGGTAAAGCACATGTGTTAGCCATCTATCCGGAATCCTCCACTGGGCTACAGTAACCCACACAGTCTCGTGTTCTTCATGCCTCCTTTCTCATTTCCAACTCCACTCTTCTCCCTTCCTCTCTGCACCAGCTATGTTGGCCTGCTCGCCATTGCTCAAAACTTGCCAAAACAGTTCTATGTCAAGATGTTGGTGCTCCTTCCATGTTAGCATGATTTCTTCTCAGATACTACAGATAACTCCATATTTCATTATTTTAGATTAGTTAAGGCTGACTCAGAGATTTTAACCTGAATATTGGCAGGATAGCATTTCCTTTTTCTAAAATGAGGTAGATCACAAAAGAAATACATTTGTGGGAGAGAGACAGACATGTCTAAGAGATCTGGGAGTACAAGTGTCATCTTTAAGTCTTCTTGACCATAATATTTAAAATTGCACATGCTACTCTTTATTATCTTACTTTACCACCATCCCACATTTTTAAAATATTTTTTAGTTGTTCATAGACCTTTATTTTATTTATTTATATGCAGTGATGAAAATCGAACCCAGTGCCCCACACATGCCAGGCAAGTGAGGTACCACTGAGCCACAGCCACAGCCCCCCACATTTTATAACTGATTCATTTCATTGTTGGGTTTCTCTCATGAGAATAAAGTCTACAAATGAAAAGGTAATTTGTGTGTGTGTGTGTGTGTGTTTTTCTCTGCTGTATTTTCAGTGCCTAGAGTGTATGAGACGAAACAGATAAATGAATGACTAATTGAATGAAGAAAAGTTCAAGGCTATTTCCAAGCTTCTGGAATTATGCAGTTAGATAATGATAATGTTAAGACAATGATGAGGAAAAAAGTAGGAAAATCTACATCATGTTTTTTTTAAACCAAAATAAAAGAAAACCATGTACTGGTTTAGACAAATATTGCCTTTATTTTATTCTTATGTTATTGTAAGGAAAATAAGGATAACTTTTTGGCTAGCTATCATTTAATAAAGCCAATGAAAAACTCATTATTCCTTTTCTGAGAGGACATATAATAAAGCCTACCAAGTATATAAATCCAAGAAAATATCAGGTTTTGTTTTAGAAAACAAGATTCATTTTTCACATTTGAATAATATAAAATATATAATATTCCTTTTCCAGCTGGTCTCTACCCTGCAGGTATCAGACAATGCTGATGAGCATGGAGGCAGTTACTGAAGAGGACAAGTACAACTTTCCTATGTTGATAAAGCCTTTTCTCTACTGTGCAATTCACAGAGCTCTAGAGAAAGAATTTTCTCAACCCCCGTCTTCTTTATAAAAATATGTATATAAATGTTTATTTTGCGAACATAGGAGGAGACAAGTCTTTAATATGCTGAGGTAGGGCACTGTGAGTTCAAAACCAGGCTCAGCAACTTAGTGAGGCCCTCAGCAACTTAGGGAGATCCTGTCTTTAAATAAAATATATAAAAAGAGCTGGAGATGTGGCTCAATGGTTAAGTGCCCCTGGGTTTATTCCCCTATACAAAAATAAAAAGTAAACAGGGAACAGGGAAAGGTCCTCGGTTCTCTGATGAGAAATGGAATCTTAGCAATTCTTGTTGGAAACTGCAAAGTTATTTTTTCTGATTTTGCATGTTTCTCTTTTGTACATCCTTGGTTGCAGACACCACTATTGCAGCCACAATATGCTAGGCAAGTAAGTGAGGTAAGAAAAATCATTAACACTGCCCCAATAACCTTTTGTAAAGAGGTCACTCAGATGTTGTGCTTGAAGCTTGTGTGTGCATCTGTGTGTGTGTGTGCATTTGCATGTATATGCATGCATGTGTACGTGCACACACTCACATGTGCATGCAATGGGAACTTTAAGAAGCAAAGTTAAAAGGAATTTCCATTTTAAGATAGCCAAACAGAATCAAGATTCCTCTAGTTTTTATAGTTGGTCTTAATAAAGTGTAATTTGTAGGGTGCTGAAGCAAATGGACTCTACCATACTGATGGAGATAATTAGAGTAAAGAGCTTCACAGACTAAAAATTTTAATGCAGTCTTTTATCAAAAGCAGTCACTCTACCTCAGCCTGACAGTTAACAGCATATGATCTGGTAAACAAATACTTTCACACGGAACAAAAGTGCCATTAAAGGCCAAAACTGTCAACACAAATTCCATTCTTACAAGAGAAAAAATACGTAAACTGTTGATCACCTCTGGTTGTCTTAACTAGCATGGAGGTTGTCATGGAAACATTTCTGCGAAGTTCACAGTGATGAAACACAAACACTTCCAGTTTAATTGCTATTAGGTTTAGCATACCAGAGTTTATTTATACTCAGTGTGCATTATGATAAAATGTAGTAGAAATAAAGCTTACAATAATCTAGCATAACAATGGAAACATTTCCTTTTCAAAAATTAAATGAAAATGAATTCAATGGTAGTTTCATTTTTTCCAAAAAAAAATAAATAAATAAATTCCCAATATTCTCAAATACCTATTCTAATGTCTTTATATCTTTTTCTGTAATACATAATTTCTGAAAATACTTTGTACTTTTACTTCTATAGTGTGCAATTTGAAAAAAAAAACTACTTCACATATTAAAAATCAAACTTAAAAAATATATTTAAACTAAATCCCCAGATAGAAGAAATTTAAATGTTCTAAGTTACATTTTCATATCAGTGTCATGCAATTATTAACATTTCACTAGGAATTTTGTTTCATCGTATAATGATAAAATATGAGGGACAGTTTATCTAAAAACTTTCTTTCTCCCAATATGTTTTCCTTAATGATAAAAGGAAAGGAAATCTTTAAAAGTTCTAAATGAAAATTTAAACATTATAGTCATGTGTACAAAACAGCATGCTTGTGAAATCCAATTAAATACACACTTGTATCAAATTTTTAATAGCAAATATTTCTGGTATATTCTTGAAGAGATATTTTTAAAGTCTGAAAAAAGTGTCTGTTTTTCCCCCAAGAAAATTAGACTTTTATAGGACATTTTAATAAAACCAAAAAGTATAATGCAAGACTAAAAACTAATTTTAAAAATTGCATTAAATATCCAATATGTTCTCACAAATAAGGTTATTACTAGGTAAAATACAAAAGATGTTAAGAGTTCTTGCCTTGGCAAAACTTAAATTCTAATTAATCATAAAAGAAAGGTATATAAATAAATTCTACAATAACACAAAGGAAAAACATTAAATTATGAAATTCAACCCATACCTAATGCTACTGGTAGTAGGAGAGGACTAGCAGAAACCTCCTAGTTTTCACAGCAAAAGTAAGATGACATTGTTTCAATATACACATCTTCAAATAAAAAGATACTCATTAGAAATATTCCACAAACACACGTAAGTAGTGAAACTATAATTTTATTATAATGTTATAAAACTTTTTTTTTTAATCTTAGTCAAATGACCCACCATATGGTGTTGACTCAAAGTTGGATAGTTGCTAACACACTAAGTGTGTGCAATCTCAGTGTAATAACCAGTAACTAAGATGTGTGATTATGGAAAAGATGCATAAACAAGTTGATATGAATTGTACTTCCAGGTCTCCATAAAATGCAAGCCACACATCCAAGATAATAATATTAAACTGGCTCACTAACAATAAAATACATGGCTTGAAGTTAAAACTCTTGAATTTTTGTCCATGGGTTTTTATTAAATATCTGTGTAAACTTAGACAAGACATTTATTTCTGTAATGGTCAATTAGGAAAGCAATGATGTGTTATTCCTAAGGCTTTTTTTTTTTGCTCTATAATTGTAACATACTATGTATTCAACTTCCTCTGCACATTCCTGAATGTCAAAAGTCGAATAAGATTGGGTGATGTAATATCACCAACCATAACTAAGTCAAGAAGAAAAAGTTCGGCAACCAGTTCATCAAGGTATTTCAAACAAAAGCAGCATAATGTTTTTTATGTTCCAATAGAAAATAAAGAGAATAAACAGATACATGGGCTATTGGCTATGAAGAAAGAAGCCATTTCAGAATATGATATATTCGGTTGTTTAAAAATTCTGGATTCCCTCATTACATTTTAACTAGGTTTTCATCATCACTGAACATTTATTAGATGCCTAATTATATAAAGTACAAAGCAAAAAGATGTACATAGTCATGGTCCTTGAGTCTCTGGGGCTTTTTAAAATCTAGGTTAAGTAACATTCAGGACCATGCAGATAAGAAACTGAATATATTTAACTATGAAAAAAAATTAATGTAATTTTTTGGAATATTTTATCCCAGACTCATGATTATTTGAATGAGAAAGATCTTTCTGAAATAAATAGAAAAACAGTTTAAAATAAATTTGGTAATAGAATATTTACACTGAAAATATATGACAAACCAAAACTAACAGTCTGCTCTGTCAACAAAAGGTGAGTCATTTTAGGGGGAAAAAGAGTTTGATGACAGTTTTATTTAATATTAGTTTATATCAGCATAATAAATAATGACCTAAAGTTGAATTTTTTTGCTATATTTCATTCATTCTTCAAGGTAATATTGGATCATGATCAACCACAGATAATCATGTTAACTAAAGTAAGAGAAATGCATCATTTAGGAGTTGGGAGAAAATTTATAATATTTGGTAAAACAGAGATGACCACAAGAACATCCTTAAAGTTTAAAAAGTATTAGGAAGGGGAAAACAATGAGTCCAAAAGAGTTTATCATACTTTCTAATCATCACTCAAACCAATATCCCATTTTAAGCCGATATCTGTGTTATGCACCTGTGTTATGCACCTGTTAATTTTCATTGCCAAACCAGTTAGAAAATTTCTATCTCTACCATCATAGCACTCATAAGATATTTTAACAAGAAAAAAAAATGGTCATCTTCATTTTATGTCCCTATTTCTTTTATATTTATTTCCCTAATACTGTCTTCAAACATATACAGGTAAGGTAAATGTATCAGATAAGGAAAACCCCAGGAAAAGGGATGAGGAAAGGAAAGGTAGAGACATCAAGGATTACATTTATTTTTAACAATAAAGTCACAATTGCAACTAGTTGTATGTCAAAACATCTTCAAATACATAGACATCAACCAAATAAATCAATTTGAGGGGGTCAGATCCTATGTGCAGACTTAACTAGAGGCTTATTTTGACTTAATCATGTCAGATGACACAGGTGGGAATAGATGACGTATAAAGTGGACCTTCAAATAGCTTCCTACTCATCTACACTAATCCAAGCTAAAGCAGCTACTGACTGAATATTTAACAGCTTCCAAAACCCTGAATTTCGGAGCTTTCGCTGCAAAATTAAGTATGCCCCTTCATGACTAGGTTCTTCTAAGTTCTATCACATGTCCATGTCACTATTAGAAACTGATCAGGGTTCTATAATGTTTACTAAAGGACTACAAACAGTTTTCTGGTTTCTGTTGCTAAACCCAACATCAAACACACAGGTAATATTTTAATAGCACCAATTAAGGGAGAAGATACTTTATGATCCCTTCTAGTTTTTTAGGCTTTCATGAAAGTAAAAGCCATTCCTCCATATCTGTGGGAACTGATTTCAGGAACACATCTCCTCTCCCATGATAGGATAAAAAAAAATCCGTAAATGCTTAAATGCCTTTTAAAAAATAGCAAAGAATTTGCAAATAACCTATGTACATCATCCTACACATGTTAAATTATCTCTAGATCACTTATAATACCTAATACAGTGTAAATGTCATGTAAATGGTTCTATTCTATTGCTTAGGGAATAGTGACAAGGAGAAAAAGTCTGTACATAATGAGTACACATGCACCATTGTAAGCCTAACAACATTTTTAGTCCAAGGTTGGTTGAATCCAAGGATTCAGAACCTATAGATACAGAAGGTGAACTGAATTTAGGAAGGCCACCATGACTACACACTCATACACACTACTACCACTACTACTACCAGAAAGACCCATACTACTGTCATACTACTACTACTAACTCCTACTACTAGAAAGATCCATATATATGTATATATCAATTCATACTGAGTGTGTGTGTGCTATGACATGTTGGCATACTTACATACATAAATGTAATATACATGTATACATTACATAAAGCTCAGATGCAATCTCTTCTCCACCATAAATTTTTTCTGATACCTCAATTAGAATAAATACTTCCACAGGCTTCTGGTTATCTATCCAACATTTAACTCATAGTAACTTTCATATAACCTCTCTATTTGCCCATACATTTCTAACATTATATTTTAAGCTCCTTGAGAGCAATATTATGTCCTATTCATCTTAAACCCTCCAAATACCTTCATTACATGTAGTGTGATCTTAAATAAATCCACGTGAAATTCAACAGAAGTTATTTCTTTGTATCAATCTCATTAAAGAAAAGTAACATTCTTCCATAGAATCAAATATCTTTTGATACAACTTCTATCACACAAATAAGTAAGTGCTTTATGAAATAAGAATAACCATGTGACCTCTATAGGTATATGCCCAAATTGGCATGTTACTAATCTCAGACTGAGAGAGGTAATCTCTTTAATGGATACCCTGTTCTAAAACTAAAAAGTGATTGGATTTTGTTAAGTGGATGAACAGACTAGTGGGGAGGAAGGGCAGCAATTGTGTGTGATTCATTAAACACCAAAGAGTCAAGCTATGAAAAGGCGTTGTAGTCTAAATCAATATTAGAAAACATACAGAAGATTTTTTAAGGATTAGGCTGCTCAAAAAATTTTCATGATCTTTATCTTCACCACAGTCAACAGTTACTATTCACTCTCTTAGAAACTTCTACACTAGAACATCCAGATTCTTTGCTGCCACCACCATTTTAGAATCATACAACACAGGGGAGGTGTAATGCAAATCCAGAATATTCATACTCCACTTAAGTATGCAGTTATTTTAAGAGATAATGTTGTCTAGTCATCAACTTGCCATTAATTCCTCATATTAAAAAGCCATGCACTTCTTAACAATTTAAAATACTGAATGAGGATTGGAGATGTAGATCAATGCTAGAGCACATACTTAGCATGCATAAAAGCCTGGGTTCAATCCGAACACCAAATGATCATCATCATCATCAACATCATCATCACTATTAACAGATATCTGACTATATCGGCAGACTATAAAATGGGGTGCAAATATAAGAATCATTCATTCACTTATTCATTGAAACATTTACTCATTACTACTTGCAAGGCAATGTAGTAGATAAGAAAATAACGTAAAATACAGAGGCATGTGTGTTTGTATCAGAAATTCAAAACCTAGCTAAGGCTTAGTCAATGATTACATGATTGAAATCACTGGAAATTATGAGCATAGAATTAGTCCTGAGTTGGATCCCTGAATTTGCTGCTTTGAAATTGTTCATCATTAGGGGAGTTATTTCAATGTTTATATCCTTGTTACCTCATCTTTAAAATTGGCAAAATATATAAGGATGTGGTAAGGATTAAAGTAATCATGAATTGTAGCAATCGTCACAGTGCCCTACACATACTGTGCATGTGTGATCAAGTTGATGATGGAGGGAGCAGAGGAAGAGGAAAGGAGCACAGAAGGGGAAGGGGAGAGGATGGAGGAAGAAGAGAAGAAAATGCATCCAATTTGTCGTTGCATTTAACAGGCCAATCATACATACTCTTAGCTCACTGCCTCTTAACTATACTACTTGACCTCAAACAAAGACAAAACAATTTACACTGACCACAAACACCTTCTAGTTTACTGGAAAATAGGTACACATCAATAGATTATGTCTGTCGGGCATTATAATATAGATTAAAATCTAAAAGTTTTTTGAAAGCTCCAAGAAAATCATAACACCAGCAGAACCAAACAGCCAATAAATCACCAGATACTATAAGAAACCCCAGGAACTCTGGGCATTCAACCAAAATAATTTGGATTTTAACTCAAAATTACATAAATGACTTTAAATAATCTCCAAACCTATGATTAGAATAAATATGAAATATTTTTAATGTTTTCATTATTTTTATTGTCACTTTTCAAATTCGGAAATTAATATCAAAGTCATTTCACATGAAGATGATGCTAGGTTTTCAAACATCACAATTATGTTTGTAAATAAGTAAAGAAGATAAGCTGTGTTAAACAATTCCCAGTATTTTCTGCCTCATAAATCTACTTGCTCTCTAGGCCAAACAATGTATCTCAAAAAACCAGGCTGACCGTGTTTAGAGGATATATTTACATTATGCAAATTTTCTAGGCAAATCAGTCTCTCTCTCTCTGTCTCTCTCTCTCTCTACACACATCACACACACACACACACACACACACACACACACACACATGAGCAAAAATGAAAGAAAAATCCATAAAAGTAAAATCAAGTCAAAAATATTTTTGATAAATCAGCAGCAAAGTGTGTACAATCTCCTGTAAATACTCCCATAATTCCATGCAGAAGATGGGCTTCATCTTGTCAAAGTCTTTTAACGCATGTAAACTTCCCAGAAACATGGATTTTGTTTCAGCTTAACATAATGTCAAAAATCTGTTTAATAAGAAAATGCTGCATATGATACAAAACTCAAATGTTTACTTCATGATGCTTTATAAAATGTTTCACAAACATTTTTGCACTGGAAAATAAATATAAGACCTTTACCAAATATTTATACTCCATATTGAATATTTTGTCTGCACACAAATCTAAAAGAAGTTGCCAAGTTGTCTACCTACCATTTATAAAGCCTAAATATGTAATATCTACTAATAATAGAGAATCAGATTAGCATATTCAAAGAAATTACTGACACATTAGAAAACACCACACCATTAGTCAATCGATAATGATAAAAGATCTTTCCAATTGAAAAAAAATTTCATTAAGTGATAAAGCAGTTGTTTTTCTATATTGGTTCTTTGATGAAAAGTTTGCTTTAAAAAAAATCTACATTTTTATTACATTGTAATATATGTAGCTGCCCATACAAATTATGACAAATCCACAAAAGTCTATTTCTTAAAAAATTTCTAGTGACTTGTTAATTTCTTATGTTGAACGAAAGTGCACTTTGTTCAATACTGATCATTAGCTAGAAAAAAAAAAAAGCAGAACAAGAACAGGCAAATAAATCTGTGAAAAAATATTCAAAAACTTACAAAGTTAATCACAACCTTGTTAATTATGCTTATTATAAAAACTAAATACAAACAAGTACTTTCTGTATCAGATTTATAAATGATGAATCTCATACCACACCTAAAAACTATGTGCACACAAATGTTACCTAACGATAGCATATAAAGGTTTTAGATCTGCTAAGCTTTCATGCTGATCCAACAGCTTAGAAAATGTTTATAAAAATTTTTAAAATGCAGTGTAAACATTTCAGTCCTGCACCTTCTTTCTATGCCTTTGAACCTTCCCTTTCATGTGCAATACCTGATGGCCCACTGAGAATAGCTACTGAAAGCCCCAAAGATGGGTAAAACAGAATTTCTGACTCAGGAAATAAAGATCAGCTGAACAGGATTCCCATATGGCAATCCAGATCAATGGAAAAGCAAGACCAGAAATTTACAGTATCTATCCTACACAGTACAACATGAGGGTTGTATTTCATTGCCAGTAAAGAAACTCCCAGTGGCCAAAAATAAAAAAGATACAAAGATTGTAAATCCAGTAATGAAAAACTACACTTTATTTTGACATTTTGCTCTAGGAGGAATTAAAAATTCTGCTATCTTTATTTGGCATCATGATTACAGTAAATAATTTCTGCAACAACTAAATTCCATTAAATGACTAAGTATTTATGAATGCTAGAATAATATTTTAAGAAAATCTTCACAAATTTATAGCAATAATCATCTCAAGATAGTAGGTTTTATGTATTTTATACCAAGAAAAATTACTGTCTACTTCAAATTTTATGAAGAAAACTCAGAATAGACCTAGGAGCAAAAAAATAACTTAAAAACAACTTATAAAATAACCATAAGTATGTAATTGTCATACTATTAGTTCTATGTACTCAATAATCAATATAAGAATAGGAATTATCACTATGATACCTCTACTTAGGGGCACTTGTCACTATTTCAGTATGTTCTTATGTAGGCACTAATTACCTCATAAGGCAATCATTTCCCATATTAGATATGATTTTCATTCTCAGCATATCTCTCTGAATAACTTGTACCTATTTTGACATATTCTGACTACCACAATAATGTAAAACAAATTCTCAGTGCTGCATTAACTATCCTTTATAACACTGTGTACTATCAGGCCTATCCAGATCTCCTTGATGGCTGCATTAAGCAACCCATTTCCTTATTCCATTCTGCTTTTGACATAGTTTCCCAGTCCTTCTACACTATGGTTGCTCCAAATAAGATTTAGTTTAAATTAACATGTGACATTCAGAACTGAATATAATACTACAGATAGTTTATCCATTTGGCAACACACTTCCTTGTTAATGAGGCCACCATGGTTTTGGGTGTATTTTTGTCTTTGTTTTTGTTTTGTTTTAGTTAACTTTATAACAGTCAAGATCCATACATCCATCACCCATTATATATTTTCACTTTGATTTCCCAAGCTCAAAATACACATAATTGTATTTATCCTTTCCCTTCTCCATTATCTTCATCAATTTTGGCTTATATGACAAAGTAACAAAGACTGGAGAAATAGTAAATTTCTTACAGTTCTGGAGCCTGAGATTAGTATACTATCATGGTCCAGTTCTGGTGAGGGCCCACTTCCAGGTTGCAGATGACTATCTTTTCTTTATATCCTCATATGGCAGAAGAAGCGTGTGAGACAGGTATCTGAGGTCTTTTATATAAGGGCACTAATTCCACACATGGGGGCTCCAGCCTCCTGACCTAATTACTACCAAAAGCCCAATGCACAAACACCATGATATCAGGAGGCTAGACTTCAATATATAAATTTTGAAAAGACACAAATATTCAGTTCATACATTTATTTCTATACTTCATTATACTCCAACTACATTTTTCCTTCTAACTTTCCTGTATCAGTACCTAGACTAGTAATGTTTAGAAATTTGCAAATATCATGCACTATCTATATCATCTGTTTGACCATTAAATTCCATTAAATTTACTATGCAGTTTAAGAGTCTACATTTTCGTCTGAACTTCTGGAATTTAAATTCTGACTATGCCCTTGCCAGCTAGGTGGCCTTTCACTAGTTAGCCTAGTCTCCCTGCAACTCAAGTTTCCTAGTTTGTAAAATGAAAGTAAAAATAACACTTCCCTCAGAATGCTGCTAGCAGGATTAAGTTAATTCACAGTGAGTAGAGAATAAATGTTAGCTGGTACTGTCATTATTTCCAAATCCACAACATCTAATAGAACTGTTTTCATCATTTTTATTACTGTTTTATCATTTTATTACTATGTCTAAACACTTCATTATTCTCACCTAAATTACTATTATAACTTCAAAACTGATGTCTCTGCGTCCCCTCTTTCCATATTCTTGTTTTTATAACTTTGATGATATCATTTCCTAATTTCAAATACTTTGATGCTTTACTACTATCCTTGGGAAAAAAATGCAAATTGTTGAGTATTGCATACAAGAGCCTAGATAATCTAGTAAATTTCTCCAGCCACATTTGTCCCCTCTATTCTCCTAGCATGTGATGTTTGAGCTATATTAATTTATCCTATTCTTCTAGCATGTGATCAATCAACTTGAGTTAGCTCAAAACCAGATGTTCACCATCTTTTTTAGGCAACTTACTCAAGTTGGCCAAAATACTGAGACTCTGCTGCCCACCCACCTACTCATCCAATCTTAGGTATTCCTACTTTCTCATAGAAAAAAAACTAAAAGATATCAGATACTTTCATACAGTAATGTTTTTGTGGGATTGTCTATGTATCTGTTTTAGCAATAAACACACAGATCACTGCAATTTCGAAGTATAGTTGGAAGATCAGCAGCATCATTGTCACCTGGGAGTTTTTTTAGAAATGTTAATAATCAGGCCCCACACAGACCCAGAGTATTAGAATTTCCACCCGTAGCCCAGGACTCTGTTTTGTGACATGCTGAGTGATTCTCTAGCATGCCATTGTTTGAAAAACTCTTAATAATGATTTTGCCAACTATACTTTAAGACATGATAGATTAAAAAATAATGTTAATGCAAATAATAATTACCACATTAGACGAATAAGATAATCCTGAAAAAATTGATAATGATAATCTAAATCATTTATAATTCATAAGCAAAATAATAGCACTTAAGCACTGCCTGTAGCACAGGCCCATGTGTTAAAAAGTCTTGGCTCCCACCTTGGTGCTATTTGGAGGTGTTGGAAACTCGAAGTGGTAGGGCCTAGTGAGAGGTCTTTAAGTCACTGGAGCATGTCCCAGAAGTGGGTTGTAGGACTCTGATTGCTTCCCCTTCATTTTTTTGCTTCCAAGCCATGAATTGAGCAGTTGTGCTCGCCATACACTCCCCTATGAGGTATTACCAAAGTCCCAATAAAATGTGGACTGAAACATCTAAAACTGTGAGCCAAGAAGAATCTTTTCTTCCATAAGCTGACTATCTCAGGTATTTGTCATAGTGATACAAAGCTGACTACCACCACAAGCATCATGCTTAGTTTAAGACTGCCTAACCGATACACTAATAACAAAATACTCTGCCACTGACCATAATTCCAGCCACCTGTTTTGTGGGCCTGAGCAGTTAGAGATCTACAACATACTTTTCGTCACACTCTGACTACTGATAGAATATTAGAACACTCAGTAGACTCCAGTAAATTAGCTAAGTTTTGCAAATAGCTGCTGCTTTTGTAACCCTTAATAAATAACTTAGGCTGTTAGTAAGATATAGTCCTTAATTGTTCATGACAATAGAAACCTATTCATATTTTTCAATCATGGGAAAGAAAGAATGGATTTGTAATTGAGGATTCATTTGATCCTCAAATGGATATTGCCTGCCCATCAGAAGGTGACCAACCACTCTGGGAATCACTGCCTAAAGAATGAAACAATCTTCACTTCTAGCCTTTGTGTATGAGTCAAACTGCCTATAGTAATTAAGGGTTTTCCTACCCAAAACCTCTCCTCTCTTTTTCTCACATTTTGAAGGGCTCATTCTTCCTCCTCCTTACTCTAGCATCCTGTATGCATCCTGGGATTGAGGAATAATCTGATCACACATATTTTGCACACCTATGTCAGGTGACATAGGTCTTTAGCACCTGGCAAAATTAAATAGCACATAATCAATTCTTCAAATTTGAATCTATGTTTGTCACTCTGTTAGTCAAATTAAAGCCTGGAGTCAATCAAAACCTATAGGCCTTATGAACTACTATAAAACTTCTACATCTATAAAGAAGTTTACATTTATCTCTTTTAAATTTATTCCTGTGCATTTTTTATCTATTCTAGCCTGTCATGATCTTTTCAAAGCTTAATTCTGACTAGGGTTAAGTCAAAATGTCTAGGCTGATATATAACCAATCATTTACTATGTCTGTCTATTCTTAGCTTTATAACATACTTTTTCTATCTTCAGTAATTTTGAAAACGATTAATATTTCCCATTTTGAAAATCATGCTTTAATGAAGACAAATTTCACACAGAATAAGAAATTATGCATAAGGACAGTATGACTGACATGAATTCTCTATTAATTCATTTATAATCTGGAACAAGAGCAGTTTCTATAAGAATTTCATATTCTTTTTGTCATTCTTGTTCATAAATGTTACAAAACATTCAACCATTGTAAACCCAAGAAAATAGTAAATTAAAATATGGTGACAGGTTATAGTAGAAAAAGAACTATACTGCATAATATGGACTGAATGTGTCCTCTCAAAATTCCTATGTTGAAATTCTAACTTTGGGCAGTAACTGGATTAGATAAGGTTAGAAGAATTGAATGAGACCAGTGCACTTAGAAGAGTTATGAGAGAGAAAACACCTGTGCTTTGCTCTCCACCATGTGCAAATACAAAATGGCAGTGTGCAACCCAGAAGAGAGCCCTCACCATACCCCAATATGCTGACCCCCTGACCTCAAACATCCAGTCTCCAGAATAATGAGAAATACATTTCTGTTGTTTTAAAATCTACTACTCTATGGTAATTTGTAATAATAGCCCCAAATAAGATGCTGGGAATCAAAATATCCAGGTTTTAATTTCAGTTTTATTAATAAGCACAGATTGCCCAACTGTAAAATAGAAGTTCAATATTATTATGTTTAAGATACCTTCCAAAGGTAATAGTGAAAATACTTGTCCCACAAGGTGACTCTATAGATCAAATAAATTAATGTGTTCATTTCATAAGTCTTCATAAAGCATTCATAATATTGTTCTATTCTAGTTGATATGGGAATATTGGATAATCCACCCAAAATAGAATCTAGTTTTATTAAACCAAAGTAAAAAAATCAGCCTTGAACCCATAATATTATTTCCACCTGGTAGGCTTAAAGGAAAACGTATTTGAATGCAGGCTCTTTAGTTACTGCTGCTGAGATCTATTCTAGTTCTGTGTGGAAAATAAAGTTGTAAAACTTTAAAAAAAAGAGTCTGTCCATTATGCAGGCAATCTCCAAAGGATCTCTTAGAGTGGAAATTGAGCCTCATAACACATGGAAAGGTATGACTGTCCCTGAAGAATGAAAGACCATAGGCCCCTGGTTCAGGAGAACAGGATTCTTTTGTGAAGACAGCCCTTCTCTAAACTTCCTTACTTCTTCTCTAATAACTAGCCATTCTTCCACATTAAATTTTTATCATAATTGCCCATACATTTTACATTTTAACTCTCATATACTTTTGCTATTTCAAGCTTATGTTAACACTATGCTTCACCATCTAAACTTCAGTTTTTATTTTTTAAGTTTCACACTGTTATTAACTTTTGACTCAACTTTATTTTGTGGAACTGCAGTCTGTCTTGATCTTTTTTCCCCCTGTTGTTTTCATTTATAGCTATCATTTTAAATGTCTTTATACCTATCTCTTTGAATGTCTTAAATGTTTTCAAATTTTAAATTCAATTTCTAATTTTAGTAGTATTCTAATCTTAACCTTCTTTTTCCTGCATCACTTCTTTATTCCATTTGTTATTTTGTATGACTTGTCTTTGCTAAGGGCAGCAAAAAGAAAGACCAGAAAGGGGCTAAAAGTAAAGAAAGTTAATTATATGGCAGAAAGGATGGACGTTTTCCTCCCTGACTGTTATTGTTTGGATATGAGATGTTCTCCAAAAGCTTACACATGAGACAATGCAAGAAGATTCAAAGGAGAAATGATTGGGTTGCAGTTTTAACCCAATCAGTAAATTGATACCCTGACAGGGATCAATTGAGTGGTAACTGAAAGCAGATAGGGTGTGGCTAGAGGAGGTGGGCATTGGGGAGGGGGATTCCGAGTATATAGTTTGTATCTGGTTAGTGTACTCTCTGCTTTCTGATCATTATATGAGTTGCTTCCCTCCACCATACTCTTCCTGCATGATGTTCTGTCTCACCTTAAGCCTTAATGAATAGATCCAGCCTCCTATGGACAGAGACCACCAAAACTGTGAGCCCACAAATAAACTTTTCCTCCTCTACAATTGTTTTGGTTGTATTTTTCAGTCACAGCAGCGAAAAAGCTGACATGAACACTGGCACTGCTTCTTCTCATACTACTCAATCTCTGAGAGGTTCTTCAGACCAGTCCTGGATAGCTCCCCAAAGAACCTTACTGAACTGGGGATATGGCTGATCCACATTCTCTTCAGTAGGGCCTAGGCTCACTCTGCAATTAGTACCTGGTCTTGCACAAGTTGAGTCACTTGTCAACTTATATGAGCTACTTGTGTGTTTAAAATTCATAACTTCAGCTGGGTGCAGTGGTGCACATCTGTAATCACTGAGTTCAAAGTCAACCTCAGCAAAAGCGAGATGCTAATAAACTCAGTGATACCCTGTCTCTAAATAAAATAAAAATAGGGCTGGGGATGTGGCTCAGTGGCCAAGTACCCCTGAGTTCAATCCCTGATACCCTCCCAAAATATAAAATATTAAATAAAATAAAATTCATAACTTCAAAACATATAAACAATACTTTGGGGAAAACACATATACATACACTCGTAATTTCTCATGCCTCAATCAAGAAGTATAATATTGGAGTAGTTACATTCATATTAAATTCTTTCTTGAAAAACGCAGAGTATCATTAAACAAATAAATTCATTAATTAATTCACTCATTTACTCAATAAACATTTATTTCATTCCTACTATATAGAATGTACCATTCTAGGTGTTGTGTTCAAACTTACCAAGAACGTAAGTCCCTCCCTTCAGGGAGTTTACAGTTTAGTTGAGATAAGTAAGCAGGCAAAATTACGAACTTTTGGAGAATACACAGTTGTTTTAAACACCCTTAGCACAAGTACCATTCAATTAGGAAATACTTCCATGTGAAAGTCACATTTGAATTGAGACATGAGGGTTGATAGTTGGAGGATCAAAAGAGGAAGATCAACAGCCAACCCTTCTGCCTAGTCAAACAGAAAGAAAAAAGTTCCTATGAGGGCCCCGAGACAAAAAGAAGGAAATGAAGGGGTGCCAGTGTGTTGAAGAGTTAGGGGAGAAAAGGAAGTTAGGGGAGAAAAATATGTTGCATAACTTGGAAAGCCACACTTAGGATTTTGGTAATTCCCCTAAGAGAAATGAAAGTCTGTTATACAACTGAAGGACATTATTCTGGCTGCTATGTTAGAAAATCTGCAGAGGTATAAACGTGTCCATAATGAAGTGATTCATTCATTCAACATAAGTACATTAGGCACCTATCATGTACCCACATCCCGGTAAGGACTGGTAGAGCAAACACACACGCACACACACACACACACACACACACACACACACTGCCAACAAACAAGAGATAAAACAGGTCAAGGTATACCAGAACTAGGAACTAATATATATTTTAAGAAACTACTTTAGCAGGACAAGCAAGAGCTAAAAATGCCTAAAAGTGTGATAGTTAAACAAAAATGGAAAAAAGTAGATTGAGACAATATTTAGGAAGTTAAATCGACATTCAGTAATCAATGATTAAAGAGAAACAATAAACAAAACAACTTTTAAATTACATCGTTTTATATTCTACAAAGTTTTTTGTTTGTTTGTTTGTTGTTTGTTTTACATTTCAGTTATTTAAGGTAGAAAACTCAATTCACCCTTCTTTATTTCAGTTCTTCTTCCATTATTTCAGTTTTTTTTTTCAAAGAAGACAATTTTGATTACTATCTTCAGTCACACTCTTTAATACAAACTAAAATTTTAGGATGATGTTAACACTATTAAGTTTATTCTGAGAGCTGAATATCAATGCCTATAAGGAAATGGGGAGACTCGAAAACAAAATTTAAACTTCTTAAAAGGAAGTAATATTTTACATCCCAACTAAAGACACTAAAAGAAGAAAGCACCCAGGAAGAGGTGCACAATACACTGCTGGAAGCATTTGTCTGTAACAAATGGAGAAACTAAGGATTAAAAACATACAATTGAAGTAGCTGTTTCAAAAGACTGAAGTTTTTGGAATGAAGAGTCAAACCAGTACTCTGTGACAAGGAGAGAGAGAGTAGAGTACTATATATCTTAGTCCCTCTCAAAGCTGAGCTCACAGAGCTGTGATTTGAGGGTATATCTTTGGGCTTTACAGAAATAGCCATAAGAGATCCTTCAGAAAATCTGTTGCTGGAACATGGTGAAGGACACAGCCTGCAGTATCACTCATTATTCCCAGGTATGGGATATCTGCCAATATGAGATATTGCCTTTAGAATTTAGTCCAAAGAATGACAGTCCCTTTCCTGAAGAATGCCATTCTCCCTTCTTTTGCAAAATGGACATTCTACAAATAATTACAATCCACTTTAACTGCCAGGAAACTCTAAGACAAATTAGGAGTTTAACTATATAGGTCTCTACAACTTTCATTTTGATGGACATCTTTCCCTCCATTTGACTTTCCACAGTGAATCATATCTTCCTTCTTTTTGACTTTTTTCTTTTTCTACATCATCATTATCTTGTTTTCTTTTTGTAGTTCTCTTAAATCCTTTGTGGAATGAAACAATGTGAATTAAATTCACATTGATGTGCCATGGTTTCATTCTTCTCTCATGTATGATGATCTTATAATAGACTTGAAATTTTGCAATTCTTTTCTGTTTGGTAAAATGATTTGACCAAAAAAAATCTTTTTGGAATTTTAATTATCAGGGCTTTAAAAAATATATTAAAATCTTTATCAAATGTCACTAATTTCTTAAAACAATACAGACTGTGTTTAGGATTTTAGATATTGTTTCTTTTCTTGCAACTTAATAGTGCTTTTCCCATGGTTCTCCTAAAGGTCATACCACTCTATTTCACATCTGGCCTTTTATTAATCACCTCTGTATGACATTAGACAAGGGAGACTGGAAATTATTTTGTCTCCTAATATGTCAGTTCTGGATCTTTCAGGGATCATTTCCCATAGTTCCATAATTCTTACTCTACTTTCATGATTCAATCTCTGATGAAGGATCAGTCCATACCCCCAAGTTACACAATGAACTTTGGACTCTAAAGTTCTATCAGAATTGTTTTATACTGTTGGTTTTTCTTCTCATACCTCTTTTTGAAGACAACAGAACTGAAATTAATCCAGAACATACAAGTCTAACTCATGTTTTTCCAGTCCACATCAGACTGGTAAAGCAAAGGAGTCAATCAGTAAAAACAAATGTGGCTATGAACCCAAAAGCATTCCAACTTCCACCAAATGACTCTTGACTAAGTTAGGAAATCCCCAGAGATTTCCTGTGGGAGTTCATGTATTTCTCCAAGGTCCACTGGAGCCGCTTTTTTTTTTTTTTTAAGAGAGAGTGAGAGAGGGAGAGAGAGAGAGAGAGAGAGAGAATTTTAATATTTATTTTTTAGTTATTGGCGGACACAACATCTTTGTTTGTATGTGGTGCTGAGAATCGAACCGGGGCCGCACGCATGCCAGGCGAGCGCGCTACCGCTTGAGCCACATCCCCAGCCCCTGGAGCTGCCTTATATTGCTTCTCCTGACAATGACCACTTGTGACCTCAGGCCATGTGGATAGCAGGTATAAGCTATTAGAAGTTCAGAAAACATGTTTCTGCTCCAGTGATACTACGTACCAATAGTCTGACACATTAGGTCAATTAGTGCTATAGCACTGATATTTCCAACCTGTGGTCCTCAGTTTTGTGTTTCAACTTAATTAAAAAGTTACCTTTGTGAAAGTAAGCAAAAATCTCCACTCCCATCATACTCTTGTACATAAGTCACAAAGAATAACTGAATTATGTCCATAAAAGCCTTACAGAGACCAATACTGCTATCATTGCTCATTATGATCCCTGTCCTTCTTCTAAGGATTCTAGAATAAATTCTGCTTTGGAGAAGTTAACATCAGTCCACCCAAGAACTTCACAATGTCTTCTTCCAGAATAAACACCTATTCTTCTCACAACACTGTATGAACCTGGGAACAGTCTAAAAGTCCCAAATCTCTCCTTTTGTAAGGTGAGATGCTCCGATGAAGATATGATCATCCTGTTAGACTTGTGGAGAGTGCTCCTAAGCAACTCACCAAAACATGCTGTGTAGATTTGAACTTGGAACATCACAAAAACTTCATTCATTTTGAGACTCCTCTCTTCTACTAAGAAATCAAAAGACACAAATCCCACTTTATACAATGAAAATTGTTAACAATTATTACCTAATTTTCTTCAAATACAGTGTTTTGCAAGAGAGTGGGTATTGCAGAAATGTTACCAAAGTGACTGCTATAAAAGAGGCACAGAGAAAAGACATAAAAATTAAGTTCCTGTATTCACACAAGTTGCTGTATTCTTCATTGCTTAAAACAAAACATAGTGGCTTCAAAACATTTTTTTTTTTTTTAATTTTCAGTATCCATTGAGTCAACTGTATGATGCTTCTGCTGATCTGGCTCGGGCTCACTCACATACCTGCAGCCACCTGGTAGGTCAGCTGGGGGCACAGCTCACCTGGCCTGTAGAGCTAAATCACTCCATGTGGGCTTTTATCTTCCAGGAGGTTAGACCTGGCTTCTTCATGTAGTAACAGAAGCATTCCAAGGATCCTAGGTCCAATTTGCAAGCATTTATCAAATCCCTACATGCACTACAATCACTTATGTCTCACTGGTCAAAGCCAGTCACATACCCAAACCAGAGTTACTGTGGAATAGGATCTGCAAGAAAGTGGATCTGGGAAGGTGTGATTCATTGCAGACCATTAATGTAGCAATCTACCGTGGCAGCTCCCTACTAGGGCTGTTACTTATTCCTCTTAAAATTCTTCTAATACTTGAGTCCTGGTATTCTTTAACAAAGTTTCTTTCCTACTTGCTCCATACCTTATCTTTTTAAAAGCTAAAGTATTTTTATGGGTGTTCTAAGCTCATACTAGTCCAACATATCAGTGAATGAATGCTTATGTAGGATTCAAAAGTATTTTAAAATTTAAAATGCACCATATGCCACAGCAAATGCTCACTACTAAATTCTTAAAGCTCTTATGGAAGGAATAAAAATTCCTTTGAATGTAAGTGCAAAAGCCTTTAAATACACCAGGGCCAAGTAGTTCCCCCACCAGGAAGAAATGCATCATTCCGCCATTGATGTCGCACAGTCACGCTCCTGAAGCACTGTGCACCTCCAATCAATATTGAATGTATAATCAAACAAAATGTCCAAAATGCCCAAAGTCTTAAGAAAAAGAACCACTATGTTCTGGTTTCTGTATCAACTATTTTCATAAGCAAGACAAGAAGATGCCAAAAAGTATACATATGTTAACAATCTGAACAACAGTCAATAGTATGAACAAAATGGCAAACATCACCAAAGAAAAGGTAAGGAGGAAAAAAATACCTAACTTTATTTCACTTTACCAGTTGCTACTATTTTTAAAATATGCTGTAATAATTTAAAAACTAATTAAGCAGGCAAAGTAGTAATCATAATTGAACTTTTAAAGGCACTGGCTATACCTCTTGTGATTAGTTTTAGCATATATCTTTTGTTCCATCACTTTTTTAAAAATACCAATTCAAGTTCACATTTGTAAGTTGTTGTTAAAATGAATGTGATCTGGAAAAAAAAGTGTGTGCCTATGCAACTAGAGGTGTGGCCAAATTGTGATCATCAGGTCAGGTGGGTTACTTTGGACTAAGGAGGTTACAGCTATGACCAGGACTAGCAAAAGCACACTTATACTATAAAAATAAGTCAGAATAGCCCTCTGACTGCAATTATGCTGATGCCAAACAAGGTGCTGCTCTGCAAATAGGTGGCAAAAAGCTTCAGAGCTTTTCCACCAGGGGAGTCAAATGTGGAACTTCACTTATGCACAGAAGACTTTTTATGTTGTTGTTAAATTAGGCCAACAGCAGAGTTATTTTTAGGTTACTTATTTCACTTTCTCTTCTTAATGGGCTGGTATACAAAATAGGACAGAAAATGCACCATATGCCACAGCAAATGCTCAAATCCTAAATTCTTAAAGCTACCATGGAAATAAAAGATCTTTATCTTAAAATATGAGTTTTCCACTCAAATGAAACTAAAACCAAAAATTTTCTGACATATTTATCAGTTAACAACAAATAAAAATATGTACATTTTAAAACACAATATTTTATCATTTTTCTTAAAAAAATAAGTTGTAAGAAAAGAGCTAAAATGAGAATGATTGCACTTGTATTAAAAGTCAATATATAAAGCATACAGCCTCTCCAATTCCACAGTCCTGGGTTTCATAAAGTTATAAGTTTAGATGACTCATCTACTTGCTTTTTCATAAAATTCATATAAAGTCTCCCAAACAGTCTCAATATTGTAAAGAGAACAACTTTCAAAACTTCCTTTTTTTACATCATCATGCTACATTCAGATTTGATGATTGTAATCATATTTCATCAAACTAAACTATCATTTTGATTTATACTATTGAAATAAATTATGAAGATGAGACAAAATACATGACATCCAGGATGTGTATAAATACACACAAAGCATCATCTTGGAATAAAAAAAATACACTTATTTATAAAAACAAAAAAAATGTGCTTAAAATATATTAATGTATTCAACAAATATCACTATACAGCAAAACATTCACTGTTTTTTTGTGATGCCCTGCTTTTACTGAAGGAACCAAAAAAGTGACAAATCTTTGGTATGCAACCCACTGGGGCACAGTTTGCAATTAGAGTGAAGAATACAGAGTGCTTTTTTCCTCGCATTTAAAAAAAAAAAAATCAAGTAAAATACAAAAACTTTTGGTATTCTCTTGCACATTATTTTATTAAATTAGAATCTTGTATCACATGTTATATGTACAGGCCTATTTTTCCCCTAAGGACAAGGCAGGCCAATATTGTTAGCTACAGCTCATCATTCTATGTAACCTAGATTTAACAGATTAAAAGAAGCAATATGTAAAACATGTTTTAACTAACATACACATTTATGCATAGAAATTAATTTTAGAATAACATTGGTCTACTGAGAAACTCTAATTTCCTACCAAAAGGAAACTTTAACATATAACCTCAACTACTACAGAAATTCTGTGTAAGAGATTAAATTAAACTTATGTTCTAACATTTGAAAATGCAACTTAAGTTATGTGCATTGTTATATAACCCTAAACACAATTATTCTAAAATCTGTCCTTTACAAAATAATTTGGTTTAATAGTGGATAAAAACAATAATTTAGGATGAATATTATGCTAGGTACAAAAATAGTTTCTTAAAGTTTAAAGAAATCACAGTATCTTGCAAGGAAAAAAAAGCATTAAGAAAAGCTACAACACTGAACATGTAAATGGCTGCTTTTAGGAGAGAATATCCTGGAAGTGGAAAGAAGGAATGAACATATTTGTATGCATTCAGAACTTCAACACACTTTGTGCTAGACCTGGGAGTTGCTTCTGAACAAAAGTTAATGTCTAAATGGCAATTAACACTTTTCAAGTCAATTTATTTTAAATGGATCAAGTCTGAAGGTAAAAAACAAAAACAGAGGCTATGTCACCAACATAACACTGCTGAAATTTTATTGAACTGACAACCCAGTTCATATTTACTTATTTATTTTTTTTAGTCATGTAAAAAAATATGGCGAGTCTATGGGGAAAAAAATTTAAAAGCAGCAGCACAATCACTGACATTTATTACCAGGTGATGTGACTGTGTCTGTGTAGTTTGGTTTTATTTTTATCTCTCTCTAGTTTCTAAATTCACATTTAAATTACTTAACACCCATCTTTACCATCTACTTCAGAATTTTACTGAAGATGACCTCTAAGTAAGTATAGTATTATCCCAAGCTTCTGCAGTTAATGAATAGATATCTGTAGAGCTCGATCAGAACTTGAAGAAAAGATCATTACAGAATTTGTGTACTGGTTTAAATTCATCCATTATTCCCAGTCAAAACGAAGCCCACCCCATGACACAATACTGTATAAGAATAGTTACTACCCACACACAGTAACCACTTTTTAAGCATATGCTTTTTATTATAGGATCACTAACATATGCTCCCAACACCAACGAGCTAAAGAATATGTATTACTTGCCAAACCTTTCTTCCACTGAGCACATATCTCCTCAGTAAATAATTATTTCCAGACAAATGGGAAAGGGAATTGTGCTTCTTTGACTAAATTATCTCATGTATTTTCCTAGCACTGAAGAAGAGGGAAGACATGAATGTAAAAGTATCTTTAAAACGTTCTTCCTTAGTGCTTCCTTACAGTCTGAAAGCTGTAAGAAAGGATCTGGTATTTTCAACCTAACTTCCCCAATGTGAATGTGTGAAGTGGTGGACAGCACATGCAGGATAGTGTATTAAGCACCACAGGGGGGCTCTGTGAGGAGCTCACACCATAGAATAAAATGGTCTGGGCCATTAGACACAAGGGAGAGGATTCCAAATTCAGTAGAAACTGAAAATTAATTAGTCTTATTTATTTTTTTTAAAGAAGAAAATTACTTCACTTCTGAGCCAGAAAAATTGGTTTCCTAAATTTAAAACATAGCCAAGTTAAGAGTAAAATACCCACCTTAGTTTCCTACAAGCCTCAGTAGAGGTCCTCAGAATAGAACAGTGGTTGCCTTATAGAAATCAACTAAGATATGTACTTAAATAACGTGAAATCATTCCATCCAAACCCGTTAATGGAATTCAGCAAAAGTACTACAGGAGTCAAAAATTATATCCAGGAAGGAGGAATCTTACATTTATTATATAAAACTGTTTACAAAATATATTGCTCCAGGAATTGTGATTTTTATTGTAATAATTAGCTGATTAAACTAAAAACATCATATTTAAAAGTAAATCAAAGTCTACAACTTTTGATAAAAAAAATAAAAGAAAATGCTATAAAGCTGAGACAAAATCTTAAAATAAAATGGGGCAATATCTAGTTTTGCCACATCTAATAGCTTCAGAGAACTTCATGAATAAACAATTGTAACTTCACTTGCAAATACCACAAACAAATTTCAAAATTAATTTTTAAGTTTCAGGTTTCAAGTTTCCAAGGATATACTGGTTCAGGCAGATACAACATTTGACTTCTGAGCATATCCACAAAGTCAGATTTTCCTCTAAAGAATATTCCTGGATCAGTTCTTTGTAACTTAACTGCCTGACCAAAGGGGGCAAGAAATGAGGAACATGATATATCTGCTTCTGGTAAATTGCATATTTCTCTTTCTTCCAGCTCCTCAGAATTTACAGGGTCAAGATATAAAGATGCTCTTAGCAAAATGGGTTGCTTGATCCTAGAGTACCAACCAAGGCAGTCTAGTTTTTAAGGTGAAAAACATAAAATCAAGCCAACATACAAATAAAAACATCACAGGAAAAAAAAAGAAGTTAAGCCAGGAAAAAGGAAAGCCATAAGATCCATAGTTAAACTGAATTGAGGGAATCTACTGGCTAGAGGCTACTATGTGGGATCTTTACAAATATTCTTTTTTGTTGTAACTGTTGTAAATGGAACTTTATTTTATTCATTTGTTTATATGCAATGCTGAGAATCAAACCCAGTGCCTCGTACATGGCTAGGCAAGCACTCTACCACTGAGCTAAAACCTCAGCCCATATTCTTTTTAAGTCATACAGAAATACTATGATATAGATATTCTCATCTATATTTTACAGATGAGGAAAAGTAGGTTAATAAATAAGGTACCCTAGGTCATGCAACCAGGATATGGCTGACTCAGGATTCACTCGCCATCTGTCTGATGCCAATCCTCTTTCCATACTCTCAAGTCCACATCTCCATTAACTAATATTCCTGCTGGGCTTCTACCTGTGAACCAACACTACAAAGAACCACAAAAGAAATAGAAGACACTGTCTTTGCCCTCCAGGCAGTTGATATCTAAGAGGCATCAGAAGACTCAGATGCCCAGTTCACAGAAGCAGTATGGTGTATACAGAGGAACACTACTTAGAGGGGAATAATTCACTTACTCTGGGTTTTGCTAACTAGCCAAATAACTTTGGGTAAATAATAGTTTTATTATTTTCTCATTTGCAAAGCTTGCAATGTATCTACCTGAATTATCTTACAAAATTAGTGCTAAGATCCAATTATGAATGCAAGAGCCTTATTAGCTGTGAAATAGTTTGCAAATGTAAAAAGTTAATATCATTATTCAAGTGCCCTAGGTCATAACAGAATTGTAGGTAGATATCTAAATTCAGCAATAAAAGGATCTGCTGACTCATTTTTGTTTCCATTCCTTTTTTGTTTTGCTATATTTGGGTTTGTTTAGACAGTGAGTGTTATAAGAGTGAGGGATTAACTCACTGGTTATGGGTCTTGCTCCCTGCACTGCTCATGGACTCTAGCTAGCTGTGTCCTGCCAGGCCAATCATGGAAGGCTGTTAACAGCTAACCAAAAATCAAAGTAGTCCTAATTCCCTTTCCTTCTTCCCATTTATTCCTTTTCTCCTGCCTTCCATCAGCTATCACATGAAATTATGACTCAATGCTGCAGAGCCCACTCCCAAACCCAAAGCTGTGCCTCAAATTCTAAATTCATCTCAGAGAAAAATGTGAGATGACCCATTTCCCAAGGCAGACTGGAGGAACAACATTCTAAAACTAGGTGATGAAGAAATTCTTTGAGAAAATTGAAATTTTACAAGGGAGAAACAGCATCTGGCTGACTGAGAAGATTCCCATGAACTAGGTTAGCTAGTATCACAAGCATTTAAAATAAGCTAAAATAATTTCCCATCTTAAATACTAACAATTAATATTTAACATTATAATATAGTTTTCCAACAACTATCACAAATAATCAAAATTTAGAATATTCTCTTTTTAAAAAACATTTATTTTTTAGTTGTAGGTGGACACAATACCTTTATTTTATTTTTATGTAGTTCAGATAATGGAACCCAATGCCCCACACATGCCGGGCGAGCGCTCTTCCTCCGAGCCACAACCCTAGCCCTAGAATATTCTTTTTCTATGGAAAAAATGCATTCCCAATTCTAAACAACCAATTGACACCCCCCTCAAAAAAAAAGGAAAGCTGTTTAGACTTCAAATATATTTGACTATTAAACACACACTGAAAGTGTTCAGATGATTCCCAAATCTTATCTGTAATTTAAAACCAACCACTATAATAATGCATAAGCTAAGCTTAATGGACACAACTGAAATGTGACAGGAGAAATTCCACACAAATTAGTACAAACTAAAATGAAATGCCTGCTTTAAACACATCCACAATACATCATCTCTCTTACCTTTTCAATCTTTCTCTTTCATTATCTTATTCTAAAGAATCTAATTGTATTCTCTCCTTTACATAATTTGTTTCCTATGCATGAAATCAAAGATTTCTATTAACTCTAGGAACAGAAATTCAAAACCAGAAATTACACAGGGCAGACCTGAGAATCAGCATTTTGTGTTTTCCCAAATTATTCTTACAAATAGCAAAATTATCAGAGTGAATTTTTCTCTTTATCTAAAATCTATTCAAGATATTTTCTCAACAGCATCATCTATAATGTTTTATAAAATTACAAAGCTAAAACACATTAGTTCTCTTTATTTGAATAAATCCTTTTATTTCCAGCAGCAACACATAATTATTTCTACTAATACCATATTTACCTTGGTTTGTCATAATTTAGTTAGATATCATTCATGGGAGAGTGGAACTGCTGCATCAACGTACACACTAAATTTCTGGGCATGGTGGCGCACACCTGAAATCCCAGCAGCTGAGGAGGCTGAGGCAGAAGAATCTCAAGCTCAAAGCCAGCCTGAGCAAATTAGCAATTCCCTAAACAACTTAGCAGGACCCTATCTCAAAACAAGAAAAATAAAAAGAGCTGTGGATGTAGCTCAGTTGTTAAGCACCCAGGGTTCAATCACTGGTACCAAAAAAAAAAAAAAAACTAAATTTACTTTTACTATTGTACATTGAAATTTAAGAACTATCAAAGTGACTAAGTTTTCTTGTTTGAAGATGTGACTAGAACAATAAATAAGCATATGGTGTAGTTCTTTATGGACAAGAAGGCTACAAAATGTACATATTAATAGTTTTTCAATTAAATCTTTCTTAAATTTGAATCACCTTTGCCATCAAACAGTATTTTCACCTCTAGTTGTATTTCCTCATCCTCTATTAACATTTTTTTTTCATAAAAATAAAAGAGAACTTCACTCTGAGGAAAACCATAATAGTTCATTAGCCATGCATATCTTAGCAGCCCTCATACCTGAGTACATTAGGTCTTCTTGCACTTTTCGTTATTTAGGTCACACAAATACTGTAAGTAATGTAATGAAACCACAGCCTTGTCTGTATTTTCTCATACAGCCAAGCCCTGACTCATAAATATTTCATTTCTTGTTGTCTTAACTCTAAAAGAGATTAGACTATTTTTCATAAATGCTTTATTTAAAAATCCTTCTCTTCTGAAAGCCTCTGACTGTGACATTGGTAAAGTACCATGTATAACATCACAAAAAGAATTTTCATTCAACACAGTGGCAACCACCTGAGCCAATGAACCAAATCTTTAAAGACTCAGGAATTAAAAATTCATATATTTCTGATCTAAACTATTTAATAAGTAAGAATAATATTACAAAACAGAAGTGTGTCTTCTGAGCCTTAAAATGATAATGGCATTCACACCTTTAAGGACATTTATTCAGTCAAAGAAAATTCAAGATAATTCAAAGAGGGAAATATGGGTTGGATATTATGGGTTAGTTAAAAGTCAAATATCACAAATTGCTTTTTCATGTTGTTGAATATGGACACAGAAATTATTAAAAATACAAGAAAAAAATGATGATGTTCAATTTACAGCTCTCACAACAAAACATAACACAAATTATTTATACACTAGATTTCCTGTCAAAAAAGTGAGATGTGTGGGCTGGGTCTGGGGCTCAGTGGTAGAGCACTTGTCTAGCATGCATGAAGCACTGGGTTCTATCTCTGATACCACATTAAAAAATTAAACTAAATAAATACAAGTTTAAAAAAGAGAGAGAAAGAGAGGGGGAGATGTGTTTTGAAGAAGAAAAAAAGGGGGGGAAAGAGAGTGAGTGAGTGAGTGTGTGTGTGTGTGTGTGTCTCCAACAGTCCACTATGCGGCTGGGGGTTGTGGATTTGCCCATAGCAAGAAAGAAAGAACATCAAGGAAAATAACTCGACTCTCTCATTCTTAGCCTTTCATCCGTCTTCTCCATCTCCTCCAGCTAACATTGTGTAATCTACAAAGTACACATCAAAAATAAGAACAGAAACATTTCCCTAGAATGACTCTATAAGGTAAATTTTGTTCTTTCAAAATATAAATAAAGAAATACCAGCATCCATAAATGGGGGAGGGGCAGGTAAACCTAGCTAAAGAGCCTTTCTAAGTAAATACAGTTGGAAATCCTTCTTACTCAAAGGCACACAATCAAACCCAGTTAAACAGCCTTGCTGGCTGGTTGACAGTCCTGGTGTGCTCAGCTTTCAAATGTCCCATTCCAGCCAGGTATTTATTCATCTCCTTGCACCTAGGCCACAGCCCACCCATATCCTGACTTACCTTGAGCAATAAAATGCTATCAGGTGTACCATAATTTTGTCTCATAATAAAATTGCTTCTGTACTCTGCAAGTTGTGATGCTTCATTACTCTTCTACATATCTAAGGATATTCCTGATTTTTTTTTTTTTGCCCCCAACCTCTGGTAAAATGATACAAATGTTCTTCTTTGTTCCTTATCTAACCTCCATGACTTAGAGAGTTGTTGTACTTTATACTCCATATTTATATTCCAATACTAATCATGTCATAAGTCAAGCGTATAACAAATTATTGATAATTTCCTCTCTTTGAAGACTTAATAGAACTACTACTTTAGATTTAATTACAGCAAAAAGGGAATAACCATTTCACGAAAGAGCTTATGACAGAATTCTTAGAAGTCCAAGTTATTGTTCAACTTATAATTCCACACAAGAGGATGAAATCAGCATGGATTTTAGTAATGGAATTTGAAAAAATATGGCTACATTTATATGAATAAACTTAAAATATAGTCCATGGGCTAAAACTGGCCCACTGCCTGATCTTGAATGTCATATGAGGTAAGAATGGTTTTTACATTTTAAAATGGTTGAATAAAATATGAAAATGTGGGGCTGGGGTTATAGCTCAGCAGTAGAGCACTTGCCTCACACACATGAGGCACTGGGTTCGATCCCTAGCACCATTTTTATAAAAATAAAAATAAAATAAATCAAGTAAAGATAGTGTGTCCTTTTGTTTAAAAAAATCTTTAAAAAATATGAAAATGTATGAAACAAAACTTACTGGGACATACCTATGGTCATTCATTTAGGCATTGTTATTGTTCATAGATGTTTTATTATAACAGAAGTAAAAAATAGTTTCAACAGAGACTGAGAGTGAACAAGGTTGTAACATTAACCATCTAGCCCTTTACCAAAAATACAGCTGACCCCTGATACATATGATAACTTTCCATGAAACTCTAAAATCAAAAGAGGCTTAGGACATATCATCTATTAAAATTATAATTATTATAAACAAAATTATAAACCTCCAGCACTAACAAAGAAACTAATGAAAAAAATTAAGAAACAAAGAAACACAAGAATTACTTAAGAATTATTCAACCTCAGAAGTGACACAAGTTGTGAGGAATAGTACAGAAATATGACTGAAAGTTTTAATAAATACTCAAAATAGACTAAAACATACACCCCCAAAAAAATCAAAGAGATGAGCCTGCTATTTGGTGATAATAGTATATTACCCTTAGATAACTGAGATGAATCAGAACTTCTTGAATTATAGGTGATGTTTACATTTTTAGCCAAAAAAATTAACTTGTTAAAACTTAAAGGGAATATCAAATATGACTAACAAGAAAATCAAAGTTTAGGAATTAATCAGAGGACAAGTCTTTTTAAATAAGTCCAGGTATTACAGGACCAGTGAATGACAGATTTAAAAAAAAAAGTTCACAAGTTTTATAATAGAACCACAGTTGATAAACTCAAAAGAATTACAAACAAGAGAAGAGACACAATACATATTAGTGGCAAAAGAGCCTGTATTTTCTTTTTAAGTTAAAAGGATTCTAGAAAACCAAGATCAGTGAGCTTGATACTATTCCACAACAAAATTCTAGAACAGGTTATTAAACAGATGGTTTGTGAGTACTTACATTAAAAAAAAAAAAACTGCCATGGATTTTTTTTAAAAAAATAAGCCATGCCAAACCTTTTCCCACATTGTTACTAGGTAAGTGGATCAGAGAAATGTCTTAACTGCACAATATCTGAATCAAGAAAAGTATGGAGAAAATTTCTTTTGGCCAACTTGGATTTAGTCCACTCATTACTTGTTTAACCTTGGAAAGTCTCTTAACATCTGAGATGAGAGGCAAATTTCCACAGGCCTCTCCTATCTTTGCATGTTTTGCAAGCAGGGGCACTGTCAGTTTTTGTTCTGCACTTTGTATGTATGTATGGGTGTGGTTCTGGGATCTAACCCAGGACCTCATGCATACTAGGCAAGTGCCTTACCACTAAGCCACAAACCCAGCCCCTGTACTATCTTGCCATGTATCTTTTTTAAATACAAAGCCTTGGAATATAGAGACACTGTCTCCTTCTAGAACAAGGAACAAGTTTGCTCAGTCTATTATAAGAGATTAGATTTCCTAAACTAGAGGTTTTTCATTTTGGATGCAACATCAACCAAAGCCATTCTGCAGAGCCCCTGTGAGACCTGGGGGACAAGGGAACCAAACCAAACATGAAGCTCATGCTGCCTGCTGCATGGTGAGTAATAGGGTCCTCTGCTTCTGACCCAGGAGTCTTGTGCCTTCTACAAACAGCAACAAAACAGTGACTGTCTGTTTGTTAGCTTACAAGTAGTATAAAATACCAGGATTTTAGAGTTCTTGAAAATATGTGACTCAGCTTAGTCATTTGTAAAATGGGGATAAAATCTCCTTATAAAAGTATTATGAGGATTAAATGAATTAATACATACAAAGTGCTTAGAAAAGTACCTACATTAAAATGTCTGGTAAATGTTAACATTATTTTTATGATGATAATTATGATAAGTTTCAAATATATATCACTAGATAAACAACTCATCCGAAGGACTAATGAGAAGCTAAGGAATTCACTAGGAATGGAACAGGCTCTGTTCTTAATGTTCTGCTCAATATTTTTTTTAAAGTTGAATAGACTCTATTCAACCATTTAACCAAGGTCCAAATCTTATTTCAAAAATAAACTATTTAAATGTGCATTAATTATAATTTATATGAAATGAATAACAGTTCTATTAATGATGTAACATGTTTAAAAAATTAATTTCCTAACATATGCTGGTTAGATCTCATCTACAGTATGGTGTTTAGCTCCAAATACAACATTATAAAGAAAATCTTGAGCAAATATTAATATTTAGGGAAACCAGATTTTTTTAGTACATAAAGAATAATTAGAGATACTTGACTTTCTTTCAGTGGAGAAAGAAATGTATTGGGAATGATACCTTTTCAGACATGTTTTATATGTGAAATATGCTATGCAGATATATGGCATCAAACCTGGATAATTCCAATTAATTCCAATTCAAAATAAGCAAGAATATTCTATTAATTAAATTTTTTCAAATGTTGGATATTATGATAAGTTTTTCGTTTGTGCAAGTTTTTGAAAGCCACTAGCCAGGACTACCAATTGATACCGCCTCTTGCCCATTCAGATGTCTTTGAATTTCTTGTCCATACAAAAACAAAGCAAACACACAGGTAATTTCTTCATGCTTCTTGAATATTTTTTTAAATATCTTTATTTTGTTTGTTTATTTTTATGTGGTGCTGAGGATCGAACCCAGTCCCTCACATGTGAGAGGCAAGTGCTCTGCCACTGAGCCACAATCCCAGCCCCTTCTTGAATATTTTTAATCATCTTGTCTCCTTATGTTTCTGTTCCATTTCAACTAAGCCCCTTCAAAATGAAATTTTTTTTCTTAAATTTTAATTTTGTATGCAATCTGACTTTCTGGTTATGCCTTCTTTATATAAGCTGTAGTCCATAAGCATTTCGACAGACACTCTCAGGTAACAACTACACCCCCACCCCCACATCTGGCTTAGAAGGAAGATTAGACATAGTATAACTTCAAATTTCCTTGCAACTCTATGCTTAATTTCTGGACCCTTCCTACTTATTTTGCCATGTAGAGAAACCAAAGGATGTCCGTGGTTGAAGAATGAATATATGAATGAACATTATTAAACACCTGAAAAAGAGCTTCTTTCTTAAGAACTATCTACATCAATGGGTCTTAAATCTTTCAATTAGCCAAAAAGATGGCAAGGATTACATAGGCACAAACAATAAAGACCCATTACAAAGTATGAGAACAGAAAGAAGTGAAAGAGAGATTGGAGGTTGAAGTGAGAATGGGTAGAGAATTATTGATGGTGAACACCCCAAGATAAATTCTTAACCTTAGAAATTATTAACCTGTATTCATACCAAACTCCTAATGAATTATGGTAGGAAAAACTAAATACATCCTTGCAAAGGCAAAAATTATACATATAACAATATAAATTAATCTCAAATACATCACATTATGGTTTAGATATAAGGTGTTTCCCCAAAAGCTCATGTGTGAAACAATGCAAAAATTTTCTGAGGTAAAATTATTAGATTATGAGAGGTGTAAGCTAGTCAGTGAATTAGTTCACTGATATGGATTTAATGGAGCAATAACTGTAGGCAATTAGGGTGTAGTTGGAGGAAGTAGGTCACTGGGAGTGTGCATTTAGGGTTTATATTTTGTTCCTAGTGAGCAGGGCTCTTTCTCTCTACTTCATGGCTTTCCATGTTCTGAGCTGATTTCCTGCACTATGCCCTTCCACTGCCTCACTTTGGGTCCAGAGCTATGGAGTCAACCATCTATGGACTGAGACTTTTGAAACCATGAGCCCCAAATAATTTTTTCCCTCCTCTAAGTTGTTATTGTGGGTCTTTTGGTCACAGTGATGCAAAGCTAAATAAAACAAAAGTTGTTACTAGGAGTGCGGTCATTGTTGAGATTAACCTGACCATGTGGTTCAGAAGCCTTTGGAGCTGGCTTGCAGGGTAAGGAATTTTGAAAAATTTGGAGATGCAACATGGAAAAGCTTTAAAATGTTGTAATGGAGACTAATGGGTAATCGATTCTGCAGGAGCTCAGAAGACCAAAATGCCAATAAAACTGTTGGGAGTAAGACTGAGGTTTCAGAGGAGGATAATCATGAGGTTTCAGTGGAGAAACACTATTGGAAATTGGACTAGAGGTCATTCATGTTATTATGGCAAAGAAGTTGTCTACATTTTGCGCATATCAGAAACTTTCTGTGAGGCTGAATTTAAAAGCAATGGACTAATTAATGTGGCGGAAGGACAGCATAGCATTCAGACAGTGGTATGGATATTGCTGGTGGCTTTTTGTCAGGTTTACTGTGATAAACAGGAGTAGAAAGCAAAGCAGAAAGATTTGAAAAAGTTAAAGAGTTTGGCCAAAAAATATCTGTGTAAAACTAGGGCTAAGGAAGTTCTGTTTTTTAAAGATATTATAGCCACTAATGACATGCTGAGTACTTTGCACAGAGACAACAGGAAAGATGACTTGAAGGCTTCTCAGGTACTAACAAGACACTGCCCATATAGGCTCAAGGATGTAAAAAATAAAAAGTTATTTGAGAAGAGGCCACAAGGTTACACTATTTGCACAGTGGGGTTTAGGAATTTGTTTCACCGTGCTTAGTTATCCAAGTGCTCAAAAGCTGCAAAAGCCATGGTACTAGGAGACTTGGCTATTTCTCAGGATGTTAGTAACCCTGGGTATCAACCACATGGTGTCAGTCTATAGGAATCAGGATGTTGGAGTTAGGGGGCCATGGAGGCTTCCACTGAGATTTTAAAGGAAGGCTTTGGAGGCCAGGCAGAGTATAGCAGGTTTGGGGTCCCTATGGGCTGTTCGTGAAGGTGATACATGAAAATGTAAGAAGGGAGACAAAGCTGCAATGGAGACTCCTAGATTAAGGATGCCAGTAATGTGGGATGTCTGCCAAGGAAAGCTGCAAGAATAGAGCAAACAAGTCAAATTAGACACCCTATGGATTGCAACCACCAAGACAATATGGGTGGAGCTACGCAAGCTCATCCCAGAGAATATCAGGATGTCATGTGTTCCAGATGCTGGATGTGAGCCACAGGACTTTTGTGTGCTGCTGGATTTCATTCTTGATTTGGTCCTATTATTCTTTCTATGCCCCATGTATCTCCCTTTTGGAATGTACATGTTTATTCTATGTCATTTTATATTGGATATATGTAACTTGATTATGATCTTTACTCTCACAGCTAAAAGTACACTTTGAGCCTCAGATGAGGTTTTGGACTTGGACTTTGGGGAAATGCTGGAACAGTAAATACTATGGGGACTCTTGGAAATGGACTAAATGTACTTTGAATTGTGAGCTGGATATTAGCTTTGGGGGAGCTCAAGGGGAATGCTATGGTTTACATGTGAGGTGTCCCCCAAAAGCTCTTATGTAAAACAATACAAGAATTTTCAGAAGTGAAATGATTAGATTGTGAGAGGTATAAGCTAACCAGTGTATTAATCCACTGAAACGGATTAACTGTGTGGTAACTGTAAGCAGGTAGTGTGTAGGTAGAGGAAACAGGTCAGTGAAGTATTACTTTGGGGTTTATGTTTTGTCCCTGCTAAGCATGCAAGGACAAAATGCTCGCTCTCTCCACCCGAACACTTCCTAGTAGTCATGTCCGGAGCTACTTTCTTTCTGCATCTTGCCCTTTTTGCACCATGTTGAGCCTCACCTTGCACCCAGAGGTAGGAAGTCAGCTGTCTCTGGACTGAGACATCTGAAACTATGAGCCAAAATAAACTCTTCCTCCTTTAAGTTGTTCTTCTTGGTCCTTTAGGTCATAGCAACGTATAGCTACCTGAAACGTCATGCTAAGTGAATTCAAAGGCTACATACCACATGATTCTATTTAAAATACCAGGCTTGAAAAGATAACCATAGAGACAGAAAACAGATCAGTGGATACACAGGAACCCGAAGACAGGAGGAAGGGCTTAGTAAAAGGCACATGGAGGATTTTGGGGGTTGATGAAATTATTTTATATTTTAATTGTAATGGTGATTACACAACTATATGTTTGTCAAAATATGAAGATCTATGTACTGAAAAGGGGTGAATTTTATTCTATGTAAATAATATTTTATTAAAAATAGAAAAATGAAAGAATTTTTTAAAACTTTGTAATGATAATTAAAATATGGCTGTGTAACTAATAAACCATACTGAAAGAAATTTATTGGAATTATTTCTAGAATATAGTAATTAATATCTTACCTTAAATTCAAATTTCAAGTATTTAAGCTTACTTTTTATAAATAACAACTTTCACTTTTTCATGAATAGTTAACATGTAATAAATAAGATTATCCAGTTACATTCTATTTTAAAATTATTTTCCTATAACAAATGCAATCCCAATAATAAAATAAATGCTAAATTTTTCTGTTATTTGTGTATCCTATATTTAATTACCAAATATGATTGTATATTTGCCTTTGAATTTGTTCATAGACAGAAAAACAAGTCATCTCCAGAAGAAAAACAGAACTTCTTTTAATGTAGAATGAGTAAACATGTATTTCACCTTATTTTAGAATTTAGCTTTGTTTCAGCTAACAAGATGTTGTCAAGACACAATGAGAGGAATATCAAAGAGAAAAATACTTAAATCTAATATCAATTAGAAACAACAAATCACACTGCCTTTTTCCTTTTTGTAGGATAGTTTGAGCAAGCACGTAGGATTGGGACTATCATGACATTCTCAAAATTAAAATAAGCAGAGTGTCACAAAAGAGAAACTTTAGCCATACTTTTTTGAAAGTATAGGAAACCGATCAAGAGTTGTTGGTGTGTGGTTTTTTTTGTTTTTTTTTTTTTTTTGTACCAGGGATTGAACCTGGGAGTACTTACACTCTGAGCCACATCCAGAGCCCTTTTTTATATCTTATTTAGAGACGGGGCCTTGCTGAGTTGCTTAGAACCTTGCTAAGGCTGGCTTTGAAATCACGATCCTCCTCCCTCAGCTTCCCGAGCTGCTGGTATTTCAGGTGTGCACCACCATGCCCAGGAAGAAAATTGAGTTTTAACACTATTTTATTGGGGATAATATAAAGTCTGTCAAACAAATTTTATTTTTACTCCAACAGACATTCTCCATAATATAAGAAAGGTAAAATGTATTAAAATATGAATATTTGCAAAGTTGTATCACTGCTAAAAACTAACAAGACATCATCTCCTGCCTTCTGTTCCCTTTGGTTGTGCTGAATTTGCAGTGGGTTGAAGAAGTCAAGGAACGTGGCCAGAGATGGCACACTTCATGGAGTTTGTAGGCTCAGCATGAATGCACACATCACACAGTGGCATCTGGGGAAGGAAAGCAGTGAGGGACCACCATAATGAGGCTCTTCATACATTTTGACAGTCTCCAAGGGAAGAAGAAAGTTGTTTCATGAGATTTGGGACAAAACTTCTTATTTTTGGTGCACCACATAAAATCTCTTTCCACTTTCTTTAAAACAAGCTACCGTAAAGATATGCAGTACTCCTGTAGTTGGGACTGGTTTCTTTTCTTGTAGTGCAATACACAAACTGGAACATGGGTGACCAATATTTTACACAGATCATCAATATGCATGTCTTTGCATTAAAGTCCATTAAAAGAGTGACATTCTATTTATTTGAAGAAAAAAATCAGTTTAAAAATCAGCTTATCAAACTTCACACTCTTTCTGGGTTAGTGCCATGAACAGCTAAATATATTACTGAGTTCAAAAGACCAAGGCAAATTTGTGAATGAATTAATATTTTTGGAATGGTAGTGACAAGAACCTCAGGTAACAGAGTGCCAGGTGGTTGTTTCTTAATCCTGATGGGCTCAACTCCACATGTGTTCCACCTTCACTTCTCCTTGTTTCAGCATTTTGGATAAACAAGGAGAGGCCCCAATTCAGGGAGGGTGATCTCATGGGATAAGAAAATTGAACTAAAAAAATTTTAGATTTTAACTGAGACTGCTGAGCTTCACCAGAAAAGTTATTATGATACTTTATGTTTGCATTAAATGGATTTTTTAAGAAAGTATCATTCTTATGCACACAAATGTGCGCAGGGTAGGGAGGAGACATTTTATAGTTTCATACTTGATTCCATGTACTTTGTAAATTGTTTTAGTTAGAAGTAATCTAAAAGCTAATCCCCTGTCTTTTTAATTTAGAAGGAAATGATTCACCTAAAATCAGATAAAAGTTACATACAGATGTAGTACCTGTATGCAGGCCTCTGCACACTTAACATAGGAGCTTTGTAGTAAACCAACTTGGCTATTTTTATAATCTGGGGTTTAATTCTTTTCAGAACTATTCATCTTCATTCTCACTCTAATATACATTGTTATCCAAAAAGTTGTTTAATGCAAAATTTCCTACTTGCAACAAGGAAAGGGTGCACTGGCACTTGGAATAAGCAAATCAGAGACACAGAGGGCACTGGTATCTAAAGGGCAGGGCAAGAGGAGCAGAAGGTGTGCATTAATTTTTTTAAAAAGAAAAAAAAGAGAGTTCATTACATATATAACCCAACTCTGTCTTGCTTTAGAGTTTCTCAAGGGTCCTACATCACTAGTGGTATAACAGATATCAGAATTATTTTCATACAGGAGGAAGAAGAGGAAAAGAGAAAAATGACACAAAATAGGCTAAGAAGGGAAACCTGTTCTGTTCCTTCTTCATTATCAATAGAAAACATTATAAATTATTTTCTATACTCTTAAGAGGTTTAGACTAAAATATCAAGTTATTTTAATTTTAAATATGAAACAAGTGCTGAGGGAGATCCATAAGATATGATGGTTATAAGAAAATATTTGTGGGTTTTTGTGGCATTATGTAAAGAGTTGTATCGTTCATTCATGGGTTCATTCACAAGCAATTTGAGGAAGCTAAAAGGTAGGACTTTAAATTTGGAGAGTTAAAGTTTTCATATAATCACAAACCTTCAACCTGCTCTGTTTAAGGGTATATGTTATGGGGGGTGGGTGGATAAAGGAAATTTGTAAACTTCTGTTGAGTTGTCCAATGCAATGAAGTAAAGCCATCTAGGTTGGTTACAAAACCCAGAATCTCAAAAGAGACCTTGATTCTATCCATTCCCCTCCATTTTTTACTACAAATAGTCCCAGAAATATGTAGTTTGTCCATGTTGTGTTCATGGTATACCCATTAACATTATATACAGTACTTATGTGATTTACATTAAGATATATTAATTAATTAAATGTCAACTTAATTTATGCTAAACATTATTATATTAAAGCACTAAACTATTCAGAGGTATTTTCCAAACCATAAATATCCACTCCTAAATTTCAAAAGTTAAATGTACTACTATTTCCCAGATCAAGAATTAATTTTTTTTAAAAAGGTGTATAAAATTGAGCTGGGGCTAGAGTGGCTCATTGGTAGAGTATTCGCCTAGCACATGCAAGGTTCTGGATTTGATCCTCAGCATCACATAAAAACAAATAAAATAAAATAAAATAAAAGCATTGTGTCCAACTATAACTATAAAAGATATTTTAAAAATAAATAAGTAAATAAATAAAATTGAGCTGGACATAAGTTCACCTGAGATGACTCTGCCAATGTAATAGTGAAGAGTTTTTTGCAAATGTAAAATGGTATCAAATTACTGTAGGATGAAAAGTAATTTTGATTACATGAAAAACAAGTTATCCAATGATACAGATTAAAGTACTATCTGAGGCCGCCAGTGAGCTATTCATTCTTTCATAAGCAGAGACATAAGCAGCTGTTGGAAGGCTTACATAAGACCGCTCTACTGTATGAAGAATAATGTGGTACCTGCAATAGTTCAGGTAGGAGACAAGTGTATTTGACCACATTGGTAGCAGTGGTTTTACAAATATATATATATATATATTTGTAAAATATATAATATAATATATATAATATATTATATATAATACATGCATATTTTACATATTAAATTACACATAGTATAGTTAGCAGTGGTTTTACATATATATATATATATATATATATCATGTATATTATATGAATTAGATTACACATAATATACATGTAAAGCAAATAAATACATATATATATACATATAAATATATACATGTATGTGTACACACACACACATGATTATTATTGTGTTGCCATTTAACTAGAGGCAAACTCCAAAATAGAATAAGAAAGAAAGACAAAAACAAAGTGAAGAGTTAGAGACAGGCTTACAGATAAAGATCAACCAAAACCTGGAACACAAATTTGGGTGAAATAATAGTGACGAATAGTTCTGAAAGATGTTGGGGATCATTTTTTAAATGAGATGATTTTATGACAGTCTACATATGCTAAGATGCTAAGATATTTGGATTAGTGTACTGTTAAGTTTCTCCTCACTATCTACCAGTGAGAAATGTTAAGCTTTCTCCAAAATATGTCTGCCATTGATTTCTTTTTCTTCTCCTCAAAAAACACTTTAAGAAAGTTTGGATTTTCTTAAGGTTTAAATAAAGTTGCAAAATCATGGCTACGGTTGTATATATGTACCAAAATGATAGAAAATAAGAATGAGGCAGAATGCATTTTCACAGAATACGTTATCAAATAACACAGAAGTTGAGAAGAAAGAAAAAAAATGTATACCAAAAAAACTTGAAGTCCTTTTCTAGTAGCATCCTTTGTTTTGGGAATTCAAAGTTAATTTCTTTAACCCGTTGAAAAAAAACCTGTGACATGCTAATGGTATCATCTTTTAGACTTACATTAGAAAAATCTTCAAAAGAAACTGCTAAAAACTTAAATAAATTTTAGATCAACATTATCTTCCATGAAATATATTTTAAGTCTACCAAGACAGAAATTGAAGGAAATTGAGGAACATTAATAAACTAAAAACGCTGAGAGCTTTTAAACCCCTGGGAATTCATTTGCTTCACAGTAATGTGCTTTTTCAACATTAAATTTTATTCACTCTTACTAATGAAAATAATTTGCCACAGTAGAAAAGAATGAAGACATCAGTGTCCTATGACATATTTATCAATATAAGGCAAAGGTATGTTCTATATATCCTTGGTGGATAGTAGGAAGAGCAAAGAGTACAACTTAGTAGAAAGCTGAAAGCAAGCTATAGCTGAGTACACACATTTCAGATGTCAAGGAATTCAAAAGGTTTAACTGGGGATCCCACAGTTGATTGATGAAGGAAAAAGTGTTTAAATAAAAATTTATTCAAAATTTAAATAAACCAAAATATTTTTTTAGTTTAAGTTGTATGTGGAACGTTGGAAAATTTAACAAATATAACACGATTTACAAGGAGTAAACAAAAGTTCACCATTACAAAATGAAAAAGTAAAAGTGAATCATAAGCTACAAATCACCTAAACACAATATTGTTTTAAAATGAAATAAGCATGATGCCAGTATACCTCATTTTAAATACAAATATACTCTGTTAAGTTGCCTGCTAGGCAAATATCTGTATGAATAAACACAATACCCGATCACTCCAACTATAAAACTAAAATTATACTTCTAAGATTAGCTAGGCAAATACTTAATAATACTTCGTTTGAAGAAACAGCAAATTACTAAAGCAACTATCTAAAGAAAAAAACAATAGTTTTAATGAATACTTCTACTGCAAACACTTCACCACATACATATACGTTGACTTTTTTTGTTTGAATATTACCATTGTTACACATAATACAACATAATTCTCTAAAACCCTCTCTATGGCATCTTTTTAACATTAGTTTCTTAGTCATAATATGTTTTTTTACATTTTACCAAAGCTGATTACTTTTTTGTTTGTTTTGTCTGGAAAATTTGGGTCAAAGAAGGAATAAACATAAGGGGCAGAGAAAACAGAGTATATACAAAAATATCACATAATAATAAGACAAGTAAATACACAAGTAGAAGTACCCAGGTATTTTATCAAGAAAGAATATCTACCAGGAAAGAATTTCCACAGGAAAGACTTTGCTATGAGTATTTATATAATTCAATAATAATGAATGTTTGGTTAAAAAAAAAAGTAAGAGCACTTTTAGATACCCCTTCTCTCTATGTTTAAAATGTAAGAGAAAACAAAACAAAAAATATTTGTGGGACCCATTTCAAAGTTCTGAAAAACAAATGAAGAAGCTAAAAGTTTAGAAGGAAATCATAAGAAAACAATGAAAATGACCTGATAGGCCTCATGAAGGGGAAAAAATGCCCAAATAACTTATATTATTTTGCTTGATAAAGACTATATAAGTGATACAACATTTGTCCAAGTATATTAAGAGATAAATACTCAGACCTAAGAAAATTTTTATTGAATTCAAAGAGTGAAGAGATCCAGCCAAAACCATGTAAAATTCAAATTAGGCATTAAACTACCTGCAAACCATAAACATTAGGATATGTTTTTTAAAAAGTTTCAAGCACCTGAATTACCATTACAAAAGTCTTAAGAATACAAGCAGCTCTTTCTGGGTTGGATTTGCTCCAATTTGTTGGAACTATGAATTAAAGGCCACATCAATAAAACTGCTTCAAAAAACTTACACAAATATTAAGATCTCATTGAACCTAATAAAAGAAACAGACTTTCATTTATCAAGGAGGAATATTAATTTGGGCACTGCTTAGGACATTTTGGGTCCCTTCACTTATTGATAAAAGTACTCTATTTATCAGAAAGCTTTAAAAATAGTTTGAGTATGCCAAAAATGAATATTCAGTAATTGTGATGGAAGTGATTCCATTTCTGAATTCAACTACGATTTCCAATTTTGTCTACTAACAATCATGTCAAGAAAACTTCTTTCTGAAGTGTGTCCTAAATCACATTCTTTTCTTACAATCAATGACCTCTTTCTGATATAATTCAGAAAGGCAGAAAATATATAATCAAATCCATCATTCTGTTTTTTATCAATATTATAACTAATAGCAGATTTAACATAAGATTGTTATGACAAAAATAGAATAAGATGAGGCAGAGCCAACTATAAATCCTTTTAAAAATCACAAATAATACCCTTTTATGTAAGTATATTCTGTATCCCTCACATCTTCTCTTGAAATAAAAATAGTTGGTATATTTGTTTGACTACATTCATTACAGTGTTATACACCCTATAAATCTCTATCAAACGAGGTTTTATTTTCACTATTTAAATATGCTTTTCATAAAACATAATATAAGCATACCTTTACACTAATAGGTATGTTGTTTTGTACTTTTGGTAGCTTGCTCCTACAAAGGGAATATTACTTCTCATAACAGGTTATCTGTATAGATAAAAATGTATGTTTCTTCCCTATTTAAGGTTCCTAGAAAATTACAAATTTTTAAGCAAAACAATCACAGCATCATCAGTGCAGGGAAAGAGAACTCCAATGACAGTTTACTCAGACAAAACTAGTTTACAAATTTATTCATATCATAATGTAATTAAAGGCCTCTTTCCACTCCAGAATATGAATTCTATGAAAATGATATGCCAAAGCATAATTTGGGCCATTTTGAAAAAAAAAAAAACATTTACAAAGGAGTTCATAACTGTTATCTGAATATTTTCTCCTTTAATTGCTCCATTTGTTATAATACACACTAAAGTGGAATGGTAACATTTTAATCAGCTATGTATAAAAACTAAAGTATTTATTGTATTCATATTTAAATTGAATGTTAAAAATGATTTCCTGAAAAACCCTTTTATTGTGTGTGCTCAAAAGTGAACTTTAAGCTGATCTTATATTGAGTGCGCTCTTTTCTCCCACTCACCTAGAGAGAGGAATCATCAGGTTTCTAGTAAAACTCAGTAACTTAATTTCAAGTAAACATTTCTTTTATTTAAGAAAACAGTGAAATGTTGGGTTTCTTAAGGAAGTATTGAGCAGACCAAACCACTGAATATGGGTCAAGTTAAGGGAAGGAAGGAAGGAAGGAAGGAAGGAAGGAAGGAAGGAAGGAAAAGGGGCTTTAAAAAGCTCTAAAGCATATATGAAATTTTATGGCCCTAATGATCACAGTGTATATAACCTTATATTCACTGTAGGAATGTACATGCAAATAAATCAAAATTGTAAATTGTGTTTAACTGCATTAAACAAACACTACATTTAAAAATTCCAGTACACTGAGAATATACTTATCCATAACTCATAGTGACAGAAAAGATAAACAGGGCCTTTGACAACATAAAACGTTTGCTGAGGTATGGCACAATGCAAACTTGAAGATGAAAATATCTCAAAGCTCATCTTCAATTCAATTTGACCTCTGACACAGATTTGCTATTAAATACACCCCTCCCTGTCTCCACTGCTGCCTAACCAAACTATCTGAGTTAGGAGACAGTGCAAAGATGTGCCTTCAAGGCAAACTTTTGTTTTCTAGAGTAAATGTCTCCCAAATACTTCCAGTTGGAAAACGTCCACTTCAGCTACTTGACACCAGGGCGTCACTTTTTCCCTTGGGCTTACCTGCTACTATGTAACTATTCTTCCAAGTAAACTGTGGGCATGTTGGGAGGTAGATCTTTTCAGCACTTCTGAATCCATGATGACTGCAAATATCACACCTTACACACTCCCACAGGTCTTTCACACTCTTCTCCTTCCCGCCCCTTCTGAAACTCACCCAGGCCACTTGGTGCTCTTCATGTCGCCAATGCCTGCCCACCTGGAAGCAACCAGTATTAAGTACTCGAGGAATAATCTTCAAGATCAATCAACTGCCTGGATTTCAACATGTGGTGAAAGAAAACGTATGTGGGGGTAGGCATATGAGCGTTACAGATAGCAGCTGTCCATTAAGTGGTTTAAATCTGTTGGTTAAAAAGCTGAGTAAACAAATACACAGATGGGTCTAGTTCCTTGGGGATTCAGGATTCTGAGGAGCCTCCCAAGGTGGCCAGTTCAGCCTCTCTTGATTGAAAACGCCCTTCGGTTCCGCTTTCAAAAGCCCCAGACCTGCACACCGCCTTTCTCTTCCTGTTCCTTCTAATCAAAGTGTCACCCTAGGCGCCAGGTGCCCTTAGAGACTTACCTAAGAGAGCTCAGAGTCAGAACAGTAAGACAACTTTTCATCCGTGCGCTAGAGGCCCGAACACTGCAGGGGAGAGCCCACATCGAGGTGAGGGGTCGGGGAAGGCTGGCCTCTGGGATGGGGAGAGACGCACCCGCGGCGCGCACGGCCAGAGAGGGTCTGGCCCGCACCGCTGCCGCACGTGCGCCGCCGGAGCGCGAAGGATCTTAAGAGACCCTGACTTTGCCCTCGCGGGCCTCCGCGGACCTACAGGTAAAAGCCTAGGGAGACACTCTCCCCTTTTCTGAAAGGTGTCTGTGCCCCTCCCACATTCCCTCCCTAAATACCCTAAAGCAGGATTTCACTCCAAACCCACCAAGAGTGAAGAGTCCAGTCCAAGGCGGAATAAAAGTAAAAACCAGGACAGATCCCTGGGGGAAGCAAGCAGTGCTAGAGCATGGACCTGGGTAAGAGCTCGATCAGGGGCAGCAATTGAGATGTAAGGTTGTCTTGAAGAGTCACTAGGGGCCAGGAGTTTCTTGACAGGAGAAACAAGAGTGCCCCTTGTCCTCTCTAGTTCCTAGAGAAGTACTTTTGAAATGAACGCCTAAGTACCTAACTTAGGGAGGAGAAGCATGCACTTGCCCAATTGAGTAAATAAAGGTCAGCAGTTGGATCAATATAGTGTGCGCTTCTAAACCGCCATATGTTTTTACTGTTGTTTCTGGGGGCGGGGGGGGGGGAAGAAGAGGAAAAGACAACAAACAATAATAATAATAATAAAGAGTAAACAAACACACATCTGGTGTTTCGACACACATTTTCCCCCAGCCGCCGTCTCTCTGGACCATGCAACATTTTGCTTATTCAAAATTAAAAATCCTGACCCAACAGCGAATCTCCCTTTTCTCGACTCACCCTTCCCCCATACAAAGCAAAATGCAAAAAGAACAACAAGTGGTAATGTTGGGTCCCAAACGTGACCCCAACGCTGAGCCGAAATTTGACACATGTCACACTCGCCCCGTGGCGCGGAGCACTGGCGCTGGGGCGAAACTTTGCCGCGGCGGTGAGAGGAGCGCGAATAAAGTCGCTGCCCGGGCCGGCGTGGAGGTGGCTGGGACAGGGTGGGGTGCGGAGGTGCAGCGCGCCAGAGTGAGGGCGAAGAAACTTACCGCGACTGAGGACGCGGTGGGCAGCGTCCCAGAAGGTGGCACCCGCGGCTCCCAGGCAGAAGCCCCCAAACAACACACCCACGCGCGAGTCCCGGCAGCTGCTGCCGCGAGTGGGGGGCGCGCCCGGGGGTGGGGGCCGGAGGAAGCCACAGCCGGCGGATGCGGCCGCCGCATAAATAACCAGAGCGGGCTTTCGCGGGCGGGCTGCGGGTGGCTTGGGGCTCGAGCCGGGGCGAAGCAGCGGCCGCGGAGCTGCACGCGCCGGCGTGTCTCGCGCTTTCTCGGAGGCTCGCGCTGTCTCGCGCTGCCGCTCCCCCCACCCGGATCTGCGTGCGTGTGTATGTGTGTGTGTGTGTGTGTGTGTGTGTATGTGTGTGGGTCTGTGTGTGTGTGTGTGTGTGTGTGTGTGCGCTAGCGGGCGCGCGCACCCGGGCGCGCGCGCGCGTGTTGTTGGCAATGCAAACTGTACACACACTGCGCGCGGGGCCGCCTCTCTTCCAAGGGGCGGGGTGGGGGAAGGGACGCCTCAGAGGATTCTGAAGTACTGCTGGGCCACTTGTTTGTTTTGTCTTACTTTGCGCTGTTATTGTTGTCGTTGTTGTTGATCCAAAAAGTGGTTTGGAACCAGCCGGTTAAGATGCCTGTCTCCCCACTCCAGCTATCCCCCACTGTCCCCCAACTTAATGGGAGGGGGAAATGCGGGGCAGAATATTGTTCGGATTGGCAGTGGAGCCTCCAGACTGACGTCAGGTCCACCTGCTATGTAAACAACTCGCTGGAGAACTTGTTTGTTCTGCGACTGATCTTCCCCCACCCCCACCCTTCTCTCCACCTCCCGCTCCGCCTCCTCCCGCTCGCCCCAGACGGCGAGTCAGGGAAGGGGGTGGGGAGGGAGGCGAGAACAAAACCGTATGCTGTATTGGCAAAGCCGAGTTGTGTCTGCTGCTTCTTGGCAGTCCCCAAAGTACGTCCTCTCAGCAGACGGAGCTGCTGGCAAATGAAACAGGGGATTCCACGTGAAGTGCAGAAAGCCTCGAAGGGATCCAAAGCCCTCGGTGGCAGGTAGTTAAAGTACAAGGGAGTCAGAAAGGGAGACCCCAGCGTGCGTTAAAACGCTGATTGGCCTTTCTTTTCATGGTGTGCGCCTCTACGGCCCTGGGCGGAGAAAGGCCGAGTGTCTTTTCTCACTCTTCATTGTCGTGGCTCCTGTCTCACTTGGGCCCAAGAGTTCTTGGGCTTCCTGGTGATCGCGCAGCCCAGGTCACCGAGGCGGGGCTTGGAAGAATGGGGGCCACGGAGCTGGGAATTTTAGGGTCTGAGGCTTTCCTGACGACCCTAACAGTTACTGGGGGAAGCAAAAGTAACAAGAATGAAAGGAGAGAAGAAATTGCCAGAGCCTGCTCCACACGCCCTTCAAAGCCAAAGCGCCGGTGTGCGGGATGCTCTGGCCTTGTCTCCAGCACCTGGTCCCTGATCTATCCGCAGGGCATGAAGCGGCTTGCTGGCCCGTGCAGGACCGAGGGGAATGACAGGGGAAAGGCCAAGGCAAGACAGCCCGTTTGGGACGCAAGACCAGAATCTGGGCAGGGGTTCCTCAGGAGCCCCTTCCTAGCCCAAGCGCCGGGTGGGCGGTCACTCCCTACCATCTCCCACCAGCCCCTCCTCAGGCTGCCTGCCCGCGGGCCGTGGACCCTCCGCCCGCAGCGTTTTTTTCTGCGCGCTCGCCGCCTGAGCCTGTGCTCTGCTCACAAGTCAATCGCAAAGCGTTGCTTTCCGAAAGGCGCTGAAACTTTTCTCCAAATAGCTGCAGCTAAGAGGCCGTAGTGAACCGAGCTTGGCCCGGGACTTCTTCCCGACCCTCCTCCCTGGAGAAAAAAACGGCTAACTTTAACATCTCGGTGGCAGAAGAGTGGGTGGTGGTGACTGGGAAGATGAGTGAGCAGCACCAACTTGCCTTCAGACTCTTCCCTTTTCTCAAAGAGCAGCACGCCCTTTTCTCTAAAGGACAGACGCGAGCTCACACACACTTGGCACCAACTCTCCCCTTCAGAACCCGCAATTCTCCCGGGGAGGAAGCAGCCCTGGCACCCACATTTGTAAACATGCCGTCAGGTTTTCTAGTGAAACCAATTAAGTCAATAAGCCACGGGGCTGGTTTTAGAAGGGCGGCCCCAGCCGGGAGTACAAGGACCTAGGTAGACTAGAAGCTGAATTGGTGTGCTGTTAGCTTTTAAACTCCAGGCAGTCGTTAAGTTGCTCTGATTATGGATTGTGTTCTCACTCTTTTCCAAATGGTCTTTGCTAAATGCCGGCTGAACTATGGACAGATGATTCGAATCTTTTTTAAAAGATGGGAACGCAGAGAGGAGGAGAGAGCAGTCATTAATATTAGAAAACGCCAAACCCGAATGGCCCTACCTTGCCCTTATGAAAGGTGGGGATTATGTTATGTTAAGTAATCTGCGTTTATGCTTCGCTAACAAACCCAAATTTAAACGGACTCTCTGAATTAACCTGCAACTCTTTGGGAAAAGTGGAAGGGCAAACGGTCGAAATCCTTAGAAAGCCTAGAACGTCCCTTTCCACGGGATTTGTGAATAAAGGTAATAGAACAGTCCAGAGGTCTACAGCGTCTCACTTCTTTTTCTTCTTCCTCCCTTGCATACTTCAACCCCACTTACTTCCCCTTCTCTCCAGGTGTCCTGAGGAAGTGAGCTGGAAACATGGATTACAAAGGAGTCTGGGCCACTGGAAGATAATAAGTTCAAGTTCCTAGAGAGGAGAAGGAGGGTTACTTTCTCAAGCCTTGGAGAGGAACGGGTTTAGTTAGCCTTTCACTCCCCCCCCCCTTTTGTACACAAAGACACGTTTTGGTGAAATTCGCAGCCTCTGACGCTTCTTTCCTACAAGTACAAATAGCCAAGCGTCTAGAGGTGCAAAAGGCTATCTCAGTCGGAGGAACTCATCTTCATAAACTGGCTGCACACCCTCCCCAGGCGTCTTTGTAAGACAGACTGTACCCCCAAACCCCCTTGTGCCCCTGTTTATCTTCACCCCTTTATCTCTTCCTTGCCTGCTGCGGTTCCCCTGGCCACCAACCCTTCCCGACGGGAAGACGCCCTGGGAGTAGAGAAAGCAGGTCCTGCCAGGAGCCGCTGCCCTGGCTGGACCCCTCTGCCACAGCCATTGGGCTGGGCTCGGGTTCGAGAGGTGAAAGTTCAGGCCCAGGGCTCGCCGCTCGCTCCCCTTCTCCTGTCGCCTCCCTCCCAGCCCCCGCTTCTGGCCACACTGCAGACATAGCCGGCTACCAGGGGCTGCCACGGTGGCACGTAGTTTGTTGATGGGTGGTCATAAAATATATTTATTTGCAATTCCTTGAACTCGCCCACCACCCCCGCCCCAGCATGGCCCGGAACACTGCAGGCTTTGTTCGCCTCGGCTGCTGCTGGAGCCGGCCGGGGTTTAGCGCTCAGTGCTAACAGACTCCAAAAAAGTTCAAGTATAATAATAGGAAAACCGGGTTTCCGCAGCGGAGGAAAACGCTGAAAGGGCAAACAGCGAACGAATAGTTTTCTTTTGCACAAGTCACTGGTCAGCTCACTGGATCACGCCAGCCTTTAAACGAAACACTGCTTATCCAAGAGAGATAGAAAGCCAAATTCTGTCCCTGAAGTCGCCGCACAGCTCGTAGCCACAGCTCAGGTCTGCTTTGGAGCACGTGGGGCTGCAAAAGTCATTTAAAGAGGTTCCAGGGAAAAGTTAAACTGGGTTACTGGGTGAGTGAGGAGTTTCACTAAGTGGACCTCGAGGCTCGCTCACGAAAATTTATTTGATTTCCATTTTATTTTACGATGAAACCGCAAATCAACAAAATCCGAAGCACTGCTCTTTTGCGGTCCCAAGGAAAGATAAATTCGTTTGAAATGGTATCTGCCAGCGTATCTTGTGCGAAATAAACCACACCAAAAGAGACTAACTAAAGCTATTTTGAAGAAAAGCGACGTACGCAGATGACACACTAGAAATGTTTAATGTTAATAATGCTCTGAATTAGCCGCTTGGATTTTTAGTTAATTGTTATAAAAATATAGTTATTCACATACTTAAATCTGTTTTTTCCAGAACTTTGAATCTAACAACAACTACATTTTTCTTTTAAAGCCATCTTCAGGGTATTTGTGACTTAAGCCTAAATTTTAACTCACTTATTAGATGTCTGGAGGATCACAATTTTAAAAAGCATTTTTTTCCCTGCTAAAGATACCACCTCAAAGTTATATTACTAAAAATAGTCTGTAAGAAAAAATCTTTAAGTGTAAGGCAAAATATTTTTTTCTTCCACACAGAAAGAGGCACGTACCAGGTTCCAATTTTTCACTTCAACTGCAGTTTTCTGAAGACGAGTAAATAAACAGACTCCTTTAACGCAATCCATCCCCACTCTCCTCCCAGATACATTTAGGAAAAATAGAAAATTCTAGTTTCACCGAAGTCAAAACAAGGGAAATATGTGTTACAATGTCAAATTGGATGTAGATGTTGTGAACTTGGTGGAGTTACACCACCATCTGTCGTTAAGCTTCGGGACTACAAAATTTGGGACCTATAATAAATCTTAATGAGCTTTCCCAACTTTTTTTTTTCTCTTTTTTTTAAAATCACAAAGCTCTTGACATATCATATTTCATACATTAGATTGAAGTGGGAGACTATACTTCCCATAGTGTTCTTATGACCTGTGGTCTGAATTTATGTGGATCCTGAAGAAAGAAATGTTTGTTTATAAGCCCTCTACTTCTACCAGGATTCTCTACTCTTCAGAAATAAATACCCCACATCTGCCAGCCTGCAGATAAAGCCTTTTCAAATCAGTTTTAGGTCTGCAGATTTCCATCGCCCCCAGCTCCTACCCTGGCATCTACTAAGCTGCTGATATGAACCATGGAGACTCAACTTCAGGGTCCAGCAGTGTTTTGCAGTGAAAAATGATGCCCAGTTCTCTCTTAAATAAATACAACCTAATTTTTTTGTTAATATAGCTAATCTTAAAACATGTAACTACAACATGTCTCTGCTAAGAAGTTGGATGCAAGTGTCAAAAAAAATGACTGGAAGATAGTTAATATTAGATTCTAGTTTTGATTGATCCTGTTGGAAAGACAAAGATGGGTTGCTCTGGGATAGAATCTTCCAGGCAAAATAGAGTCTATACAAAAGAAGACTTTATCCAAATGAATACAGCAAAAGGACAATTACTGAATAAAGATTTCCAATACCAAATCAAAAGCCTCCATCATGAATTGAACACTACATCTTTTTTACACAACACTCCAAAGGTATAATATATATATTGTATCTATATTTTAAGTGTTTCAGAATATCTTACTGTATAACATTGCACCCCTTTCTGTTTTAATGAATTGGTTATCAAGTCTATATTTTCAAAAAAAAATAAAAATGAATTAAACCAAAATGCAATGGCTTGCTTATATTCATACTAGAATAAGTTGAAATATACAAAATTGTCTATATTTGAACTACACAAACGACAATTTCATAGCATTTAAGTTAATAGAATCCAGATCCTTCTGAGACATAGTCTAAGACTAAGCCTACTTAAATTGGCCAATCCCTGATATTTACTTCCTGCCACGTTGATTCAAATATGTAGAGCTGCCTGACATAAGAGCCCTTTGCCTGTTGATGTTTCTAACATTAAATTAGTCTTAGAGTTGGTATGTCTCAGAATTACTATGAAATTTTAGAACTAAAGGAAACTTCAAGATAGTCTAGTCCACTCTGCACATTTTAAAAATCATAAAGTAAAAACCAGACATGAAAGCAAAGTCCCATAGCCAGTTGGTAAAAATTCAATTATTATTGAACTGCTTAATATTTCTAAACATATAATCACCCTTTTTTTTTCTTATTCCAGGGAAAAAAAGGCATTTTATCCACATTTCCCCTGGTCTCTACATTTTCTTCACATCCATCAAAAATACTATGGTTCAGTGATAGCAAAGCCTATCATATTTCATTACAATACTGAAGATGGTTAACTGTCATGTCCTGTCCACCATAGTACATGGGATGGGGGGAGTCTGATGACTTGCTTCTTCAAAAGTCAACTAGTGGACTGGCTTAGTGGTGCATCCCTCATATAGCATGTTTTAGCATGTTTGAGACACTGGGTTCAATCTTCAGTAGTACCACATAAAAATAAGTAAATGAAATTAAGGTATTGTATCCATCTACAACCAAAAGAATTTTTTTTAAAAAAGTCACTTAGCTACAAGATTTTTTTTTCAATCATGTAAAGCGTGCATCACTGTTGATTGCCTGTGCTCATCATAGAAAAACTGATGGCAAGAGGTGCTAAAACAAGCCATAGTTTATGATATTTTTCAGGGTTAATTATCTCAGGGACTCATGGGAGGAGAAACCAGCAACTTGCCTTCACTACACTTTAAAGAGATGAAAGCATTATAAGGCTGTGAGGCAAAACAGCACTGTTTTTTTAAGCCATGAGTGAAAAATAACTACATCAAAGTTCTATATCAGTATAGATTTTTATTTTGAATACTATATGACATCTATAACCAGTGTAGCATGCTCCCAGAATATACTAAAGTGGTTAGTTGTAAAAAAAAAAAAAAAAAGCTACATAGAATGTCAGTTATTGGCCCACTTCTCCTTCCCTTATGCTCCTCCTCATTCTTATTCTTCTTTGTATTTCCTCCTCCTCTATTTCACCTCCTTTTTTTTCCCTCTCTCTGCCATGATTTTTGTTTCACTATTTTCACAATGACAACTTCTAAAATTTCCTACAGATATTTCTTACCCAAACACCAAATCTGTCTATTCAATTGTTTGTTAATAGCACCATCAGAATTATGTAGACATACCAGGTTCCCCACTTTTTTTCTTCATCAGCTATATTTTAACTTCACCTTATTCATCGTCAATGATAACTTAATCCACTGAATCCTTAAAGCCAAAAAGATCTAAGTCACTCCCTCCATCTTCTCATATCCAAACAGATTAGGCTTTGTGTATTTTTACTTATTGAGTCTTCCATTGCCCTCTTCCATCTATCCCCAGGGTTGCTGCTTTGCTTTCATCCTTCACAATTTCTTACTCAATCATTCTTGATAACTTTCCAGTCACCTTTTCTATATTCATATCTCTTGTTTCCAGTGCATCCCCTTTATTACTATCTAAAACACATGGCATCTAGAATCTGACAAAGGTCCACTACAGCCGGTGAGATAAAAGGTTAAGTGTTTTGCTTGCCACAACAAATATGCATAGCAAGTAGATGTTTAAAATTCTTTTTTGAAATGAATGAATGAAAATTGTACTCCCAAAATATACTTTAAATGCTAAGTACATACTGTCAGAACATTAGCTGAATTCTAGCTGTATATCATTTTCAGAAAATTTGTAAGTCTGCTTTGCTACCCAAATGTCTGGCTAAAACAGTTGCAACTGAAGATTTTCATTATTTTTTATATTAGAAAACTTAGCAGATACATATAAAGATATATTAAATCTGGCATTCAAATTCCCAACTATATCATTTAATGGCTCAACAAATATTTATATACTAAGCACTGTGGTTTGTTTTCTGAGAATCAATCTGAGAATTAAAGATATGTAAGATTAGATCCCTGACCAGACTTACATTCTAGTAAATGAGATATATAAGTGGATTATTTCAGTCTAACATGAATTTCAGGAAAACATAACATAGAGGTAGTTCTAGTATGGAACCAGAGAAAATATTTTTGAAGGCTTCAATTAGAAAGTGACCCAGCTCTATTTTTCTGTTTCTTTTAGTTCATCGCTTAGAAAATAAAGGTAAGAATACAACTTTTGATAAAAATATGTAATTCACCAAATAGCAGCCTTAGAAAACATATCATCTTTTGACAAAGTCACAAATTTGTGGTTTAAAAAAGATGGTTATATCAAAGAAAATAGTGGGTTTAACAATGAAGAGGCACTAGATCAGTTCCTTGAATTATTTCATGTTACTCTTACTCATGGAATACATTTTTATCAAAAGATTATTCCTAATTTGTCATAATTTCACCACAGGAAATTAATTTTAAAAGAGGAAATGAAAATAAAGTAAAAGCAAAAGAACTGAAAAGAAAAAAGGACAAGAACTTACAACTGTTCTGAATTTAAGAAGGGATTTGCATGTTTTCTTCTCCCAGTATCTTCTCTCTCAAGCCAGGAAAGACAAGATGGTCTCCTGGAGACTTGTTCTTTTTGTCCTATCAAGGTACGTTCTGGTTTTCTTCCTCTCTTTTCTCCCAGGCCCTTAGTAAATCAGTAAATTAATCTTTCTATCCCCTCCTGCCCCCCCCCCCACAGCTCAGTTGTATATTATCTTCCCTCTAAATTCCTTCCACTTCTCACTAATTCTATTTCTTCTCTTTCTTCTTTTCCAGATTCACACAAACTCAAAATTATGATTGCTCTATCTAAGAGCAGAGATAGTAATATAAGGAATTAAAGAACAGGGAAACTAGCATGAAAATAAAATACTAGTACTCTTAGTTTTGTTTTGTTTCATTTTGTTTTGGTACTGAGGAAGAAACCTAGGGGCACTTTACCACAGATCTACAGCCCCCATCCTTTTTTCTAATTTTAGTTTTGTTTTATTGCTGAGGTTGACCTTGAACTTATGACCCTCACGACTTAGCCTTATCATACCCACCTATTCAGTTTTAAAACACAGAAAGTCTTAAGGAAGCAGTGAAACACTTAATCTTATATCCTGTCAGTGAATTGATAAAACTCAATTGGAAAACAAATTGGCAATTTGGGCTAAATTAGCTAAATTTTAATCCAAAGGAAATGATCTGATATACAGATACAGATAAAAAAATTTATGTAAGGTATTTTCTCATTAGAATCATATTTAATAGCACACATTATTTGGAAACAATATAAAATGTCAACAATATACAATATAGTCTAGCCAATAAAATAATATTTATAGAAAGGATTAATGAAATAAACTGTTCTTGTTAATATTATCTGAGGGACAATAGCACATAGAAATTTATCAAAAGATGACCTATAAGAAATATACCATTGGGGCTGGGGATGTGGCTCAAGCGGTAGCGTGCTCGCCTGGCATGCGTGCGGCCCAGGTTCGATCCTCAGCACCACATACCAACAAAGATGTTGTGTCCGCCGAGAACTAAAAAAAAAATAAATATTAAAAATTCTCTCTCTCTCTCTCTCTCTCTCTCTCTCTCACTCTCCTCTCTCACTCTCTCTTAAAAAAAAAAAGAAAGAAATATACCATTGTGATACCACCCTTCAAGAGATACCACAATAATTCTTACCTCCTGGAATTAATAGCCTTGTGTTATCCCTTCGCTTAATGCCCAGCCTTAGTTTAAGTGACTAATAGCATATGACACAGGTGATTGTATGCCACTTGAACTTAGGTATAAAAGATGGTGACTTTCAACTAGGAGTCTGGATCTGTCTCTTACGTCACTGGCTTAGGTAAGCTGCTATGTATGATCAGGAGATGCCTAAATGGTGAGCAAGTATAATATTGGGCCAACAGACAGGAAAGAACTGAGGCTTCCCTATGACTATGCTAGTAGCCTTGGGAGCAGATACTTCTTTCCCAGTTGTATCTATTAGAGGTAGTTGAAATTTTGGCTAATAATTTGATTACAACCACTTGAGAGAATACGAACAAGAATTATTCAGGTAAGCCATTCCTAGATACCTAAACTTAATAAACAATGAACTAATAAATGTTTATTCATTTCAAGTTGGTAATTTGGAAGTAATTTGTTACAAAGCAACAGATAACTACTATGACCATCATAAGAAAGGTTATGTTTAAAGAATAAGACTTTGAGATTTTTTTCCTACTTTTCATATTTCCACAGTTTTCTCCAGTGAAGATTTATTACTTAATATATGAAAACAATAATGTGGTATAGAATTTTTTTCAAAGTAAATGTTTGAAAAGACAGTGACCTATGTGTCTTTTACAATTACCTAATAAAATATTAGGTAATAAATATTTATTATTAGGTATTTAATATTTATTATTAGGTAATAAATATTCAAAATAAATATTCCCTAATAAAACTGGATTTACTCCAAGCATAGTAAATAAATTAAATATAAAATTGAGTTTCAACCTTTACTTTTTATTTTATTACTGAAAAGAGTGGTAGTATACATTCTATAATATGTGCAGCATCTCTACATATGATAAGCACATTCATGAAACAGCAAGGAATCTGAACATCATTTACAACATTGTCTCTAAGAAAATGTGTTCCAAGTTTTAGACAACCCACTTGAAATATAATCCTTTTTAACCTGGCAACTTTCCATATATGCCTATCAAAAAATTATATTGGAGAAACACCTTTTAAGCTTTGATTACTTTGAACAGGAACACTGTTAATGTATTTTCAGTCTTATTACAGGTAAATAAATTTTTAAAAATCTGTGAACTGAGAAAGTAAGACACGATTCTTACTTCATATTTAATCATAAGAAACAACCACTGTCTCTTGAGGTTTTCCTAATTAGGTTATAGCATAGCTACATTGCTCGAATAGAGAAGGTCAAAGCAAGTTATAAATGACTTTAGCAAAAATTGTCAAATCAATAAAAATGTTCTTATCAAACTAAAACAAATATGGTAATAAAATACATTTTCTAATCTATTAGTAATTATGCTTTCTATCTTCATATATTTATTTAAAAAGATAATAATCTTATATTTATATAAAAAAGATAATAATCTTATGCCCTATTTATTTATTGAATGTTTAAATCATGAATAGTCATAGGAAGCCATTTCTGGATGCTAATAATATTGATTATATAATCCATTTTGATAATATCTAGATCATCTTGTGGATATAAACAAGTGGATAAAATAAAATGGGCACATAAAATAATTTTCATAATCGTAATATGCAATGTAAATCTACTGAATATTTGATATATTGATAATATTCTTAGAGTAACTGTGAATAGCAAGTGTCTTGCTGAGTTTACTTCAGAAGACTATTAGAAACAATATTATCAGAGGGTTCATGATCATAAGTAAATATGGTTCCTCTGGTCAGAATATATAATATGTGTTAGACTCATAAATTTCTGCCAAAGTGAGATTTCATTTCCTTATCCAAAGATTCTCACATTTTCTGACTTATTTTTGAAGTTAAAAAATCTTTTCATTACTTCTATGATCCTTTGTCCATCATGTTGTTGATTCATCTTCTATAACAATTCTCTTTTCCACCTCCTCACTAAATTCTGTGAATCGGGATCAAAGACAAAGATGTCTGAACTAGTGAAAGAAATGTATGATATTTTAACCAATTGAAGAAAACTCATTGATACCTTCATGGTTTTTTTTTTCAAATAAGTAGGTCATTAAGGATCATGAATCACAGAGTATCTTTGCAAGAAAAAAAAAAATGGATATCTGTTAAGAAAAAATTCATGTTCATTATTCCATGAACCTATTTGCAATCAAGTTCAGGAAATTTATTTTTAGATAAGAGATATGAAAACTCTGTGTTTGGACATAATAACATAAGGGAAAGGACACTCAAAAATAAACCATTGAAGGCAATTTGCCCTTTGAAATATAGTTAGTAAGATGAGCTCTACCTTGCAGATTTTCTCAGGGAAATGTGGTGAGCAAATGTAAGACTTTCAAAGGAAAGGAAGTTCATACAGCTGTTTGACTGTGAGAATTAGATAAACTGCGGTCATAAAATAGAGACCCTTTTACTTCCTGAATTCAATTCAGTTAAGTTCATTTGGGCAAATATTTATTGAGTCCACATTATTTGTCTGTCAATATTTAATACCTAGAATCATAATCTTTGGGTTAGATGGGGCCTTAGAGGTCACATAATCCAAGATTCTTCCCAAAGAAAGATTTGAAGTATGGATTTCTATTATGAAGTCATATTTCTTGGAGTCTTTTCATTAAGATTAGTCAGGAACCAGAGTCCATTTAAGGCTGGCCACAAAAGCTCCACAATTTCTTGCATTTCAAAGCAAATGTCTTCAGATTTTTTCTTACCTGCATGCTAAGCAGATTAGCTCTAAAAAAATCATTAGCCTAACTGGATATCCTTCCTTTTGGGAGATTGCCTTTCCTGAGTCCACTACCCCAGGCAAACAAGGACTCTCTCTTGTCTACATTCTGTTACTTCTTCCTAAAGATTTACCATGGAGCTTTCTCTCAATCCTTCCAGAACAGGGTCTGGGGCCACACTTCTCTTAGTTGATTTAGCTCTTGCACCACCTTCTCATTATTGTCTGTGCATATAGCATGGGATCCTTACCTTACTTAGCATCCATCCTTAATTTTACTTGGCCTATCTGAAAGCAGTCCTTAATTCTACCATAAGCTCATCAAGAATTTGATACTTTAAATGGATTTCTCCACTGTGGAGAGCTGAAAACTAGAAGAGAACATGCCTAATGAGTATACTTCTCCAAGCAGCCATGTTGGCCCTGTGCACTTCTGCAGCAGAACCCCTGGAAGGACTTTCTTAGAACATTCTGGAATGCAGAGATATGTATGCTTAAGTTTCCTTTGCAGTGGATGTTTGACTTTCCTTGTTGTGCTTGTCCTATAAGCAATGCTTGCTCTTTGGACACTCACCAGCAAGAGAAGATAATCTTGAGATAAACATATAGGATCGTCAGGTACATTTATGTTGTGGTATACAATTTGGTCATTAAACATAAGATGACATCTAAAAGTCTTGCAGAAAATGAATCTGTGTTTAGATTTGGTGGAGCAGCTCAGTTAAAGTATTTTTAGTACAACATATCTTTACCATTTGTAGCCATTAATAAAGTAGGAATCTCCATTACTTTGCCAATAATAAGCATAAATTTCTAAAATATAATGAAAAAATTAGAAAAGAAAGAATGTTAAAATATTAACTATTCAATATCATCTTTTAATTCTTTTAAATATTGATAGTGAAAACAAAAGCAAATTCACCATGAAAAGAATGATTCATTTTATAGAGAGATTAATGATTACTCTATAATTAGTATAAAAAGATTTACTGAGAAACATTCATACAAATGGACATGTGTATGTATCAATAAGTGAATGGCTAGAAAAATTGTGCTACATCACACCATGGAGTACAACTCAGTAATACAGGGGAGTGGATTACCTATATACATAATAACAGAGGTGGACCAAAGACATTCTGTTGAGTGACAAAAGCCAATCTCAAAAGGTCAGAGTATATGATCCTATTTATATTGCATTCCCCAAATAACCAAATTATGTTGATGGGAAGAATTGAATGTCTTCTATGAATTAGGGTTCATAGATAAGAGAAGTTGTAACTATAAAGAGATACAGAATTTTAAAAAATATTCATATAAAGAAATTCTGTACCATCAAAGGGGCAAGTAGTCTTGATTTTTTTCCCTACAAAATGTTGTTATTGTTTGATCTTTTCTGAAATTAATACACAGTCACTTGAAAATTAATTATCTTTTGTTTAATGACCAAAGTGTATATCACAACATAAATGTACCTGATGATTCTGTTTATTTTTAAGATTATCTCCTCTTGCTGGTGTGTGTCCAAGGAGCAGGCATTGCTTATAGGACAAGCACAACAAGGAAACTTAAACATCCACTACAAAGGAAGTATAAAAAGGAAGGAAGTAGAAAATAATCATAATCCCGCCATCAATAAATTACAATTTCTAACATCTTAGTATAAACTGTATATTTTTCCAATATTTTTTTTAGTTGTTGTTATTTAGTTTTGTGGTACTAAGGATGGAATCCAAGGGCTCAATCTGAGTTACATCCCCAGCCTCCATTCCCATTTTTAAAAATTTGAGACAGGTTCTCACTAAATTGCCCACACGGGCTTTGAAATTGTGGTCCTTCTGCCTTTGTCTCCCAAGTAGCTGGGCAGATTTTTGGTCACACAACACATATACACATTTATCTATCCATTGAATTTACAATGACAATAATTTATACTTTTTCATTTAAATGTGCCATGCACATTGTTGTATATAAATCCAGAGCTACACTGAACTTTTAAGATTACAAATTATGACAACATTGTATTATATAACCATGGTTTAATCAATGATGACATATCAGTTTCTGATAAAGATGTGTTAAAATTTTCTTTAATAATTATAAATTTGTCAGCTTGATCTTATAACTTTTCTGTTGTTGCAAAATATTTTTTAAAAGCTAGATAATGAAATTATTCATAATTTCTTTTATCTTCTTGAAGTGTTACTTCTTTTAAAACTACAAAGCATCTCACTTCATCCTCATTAATATTCTACAGTTTCTACAGATATTTGGTAATGCTATGTTTTTACTACAATTCCATAAACATTTTAATTTTTCTTGTGACTTTTTAAGCCCCAAAGCTTCTTTTCTTTCTATATATGTGAGATTTATAAAACCTTTCTTTCTTTCTGGTAATTTCATCACATCTGACCACAGAACATACTTTATATGACATTTATTATTTGTAACATAATATTACTTCTCTTATGGCCTAGCATAAGGACAATTTTTGAAAAAAAAGTTAAACATAATAATTGAAACAAATGTTGCTTATGGAATTTTATATATGTCTACTAGTTCAATCTTCTTGCTTGTATTTTTCAGATCCTCAGAATCATTGCTTGTTTTGTGTTTTCTTGATTTAGCTTCTTTAATAAGTTTGTAATAAAATCTCCTACTATAATTATTGATTGTTTCTCCCCTCATTCAGGTCCAGAAATTGTTGTATATATGCTCCTGGACTTACAATGTTGGGTAGTATGTCCCTTTAAACCCCTTGTACATTGAAAACATCCTGAAAATTCTTTTAATACCCTTTAACTACCAAATATCTTAGCAGCAGAATTACTGTTGGGTATCAGTTGTTTACTCTAGGTATCACATACTGTTAACCAGTAGTAAAAGACCAAAGTTCAAAACTTAAACTATGGTTTCTACTGACAATATATTGCCTTCACAACATCAGTGAGTAAAAAAATCATGTTTCCCAGCACCTTCTATATATTTTATCAGGCTATATTTTAGATACATATGTTATTAAAACATTCTTGCTCTTCTATTACTTTTATAAGAACTGCTTATTTTCTAGAATCTGTTTTCTATAAAAAACGATGCAGTTGTGAACTTGACAGTCTGATGTCATCCTGCTGTTAGTCAAAAGTCAAGAGATGAACCTGGGCAGGACTATCTGGAAATTTCTTTGGGATCCACAGTAACACTAGAGTGCAACAGAGGCACACAGTCCCTCTCCTCTCTGAGAGGACACACTCTCCTTTCTTCCTGTTCTCTTTCCCTTCTCCTCTTCCTTCTAAAACACTCATGCCCGTTACTCTGAAAACAACAACAAAAAATGACGCTCTCAGTCTCTTTATTGTTCTTTATATTTACCTCTTTTCTGTTTTGTAGTCTTGAAAATTTCATCTTTATTCTTGATAAGTGGATTTGGGTCTTTATTAATTTCCAATATGCTCCCAGTTATTATCTTTTCAAATGTCACTTTTTTGCCACACCCTTCAGTAATTTTGCTCCAGAAGTTTTTATTGGATATATGCTGGACATCCCCAATGTATCCTCCAAATTTTTAAATTTTTCTTTTAAACTTTTATCCCTTTTGTATCTCTATGCTGAGTTTTAGGTTAGTTTCTCAACAGTGTTGTCACATCATTAATTTTTGTTTTTACTATTCTTTGTTTTTGGTCTGAAGTCTATCTCAAATATTTATATTTCAAATATTATATTTTCTAAATTTTGTACCTTTTTTATATCCATCTGTTTTTACAAAAGTTTGTACTTGACTCTATTATACACTTTGCTGCTCGCTGAATTGTATATTTTGCTTGGATCTATTTCAATGAGCAGTAAAAAGTATGAATTTTAGTGACTTTATTAGATTTCTTCTCACAACTTAATTTCATCTGATGTACATACAGGTTCTAATTTTGTTTCTTGCTGTTCATTGCCGGTGGCATTATTATGTAAGAGAATTAAGACTCAATTAAGAATTAAGTCTCAATTCTGACATCAGCTCTTTATCAGTATTAACCCTGTGTCCTGTGAAGGGCACCATATTGTAACCGGGAATCAACATATTATAAGCACCTCATTTGAATACATGTACAGCAATAACCAGACAGGTGAGAGCCATATGTACACCAATAATAACTAAAAATTAGCATATTAGGGTTATTTAATTTACCTATGAGTAAAATTTAAGACAGATGTTTAGGGGTAGCAAGACCATGGAAATAATAGAACAATCATAGAATAATCAGAAGAATTATATTTAGGATTCACCTATGGAGGACTCATAAATTACTCTAGACTTCCACATCACAGAGACATACCACCACTCCACACTCCCAACACTGGAAGATAGAGTACTTACCAGGAAATTCTGGACTCCACGCTGATAAGCACTCTCGGATTAAATATGTTCCTTGGTGAAGGTCTAGACCTGGAATCAGAAAACTCTGTCTGTAAATGTCCAGATAGTAAAAATTTTACTTCTTTAGATCAATGTCTCTGCACAACTATTCCAACTCTGCACAAAAAGAATTCTGTAAAAAAACCTAAATTCATGAGCATGATTATTACATTATAAAACATTTTATTTATATAAAGAAAATATTAATAGTTTATGAATACCAGAATTTGAATTTAATATATTTTATGTCACAAAACATTATTTTGATGATTTTCATTTATATCTAAAAATGTAAAAATATAAAAATATCTCCATTGTACAGAAACAAGAGATGGGTTAAACATGCTGTTGCCTGGTCTAGACCATCAATAGGAAGAAAGCAAGTTTCCTAGATAGAATCCTAATAGACTATCACCAGCACCTGCTTGGACAGTAGGGATTTTATTTTTTTATTTTTTATTTATTTATTTATTTTTTTTTAATTTTTTTTTTATTGATTGTTCAAAACATTACAGAGCTCATGATATATCATCTTTCATACATTAGACTCAATTGGGTTTTGAACTCCCATTTTTACCCCAAATACAGATTGCAGAATCACAACTGTTACATACTCACATTATTACATAATGGCATATTAGTGACTGTTGTATTCTGCTACCTTTCCTATCCCCTACTATCCCCCCTCCCCTCCCCTCCCCTCCCATCTTCCCTCTCTACCTCCTCTGCTGTTGTTCAATTCTCTCCCCTTTTTCCCCCCTCCCCCTTGCCCCTCATAACCTCTTATAATTTTGTGTATCATTGAAGGTCTCCTACAATTTCCATATGCTTTCCCTTCTCTCTCCCTTTCTCTCCCCCCATTCATCTTTGTTTACTGTTAGTCTTTTCCTCATGCTCTTCCTTCCTGTTCTGTTCTTAGTTGCTCTCTTTATATCAAAGAAGACATTTGGCATTTGTTTTTTAGGGCTTGGCTAGCTTCACTTAGCATAATCTGCTCTAATGCCATCCATTTCCCTGCAAATTCTATGATTTTGTCATTTCTTAGTGCTGCATAATACTCCATTGTGTATAGATGCCACATTTTTTTTTTATCCATTCATCTATTGAAGGGCATCTAGGTTGGTTCCACAGTCTAGCTATTGTGAATTGTGTCGCTATAATCATTGATGTGGCCATATCCCTATAGTGCGCTCTTTTAAGGTCCTCAGGGAGTAGTCCGAGAAGGGCGATAGCTGGGTCAAATGGTGGATCCATTCCCAGCTTTCCCAGGAATCTCCATACTGCTTTCCAAATTGGCCTCACCATTTTGCAGTCCCACCAGCAGTGTACAAGTGTACCCTTTTCCCCACATCCCCGCCAACACTTATTGTTGTTTGACTTCATAATGGCTGCCAATCTTACTGGAGTGAGATGGTATCTTAGGGTGGTTTTGATTTGCATTTCTCTGATTGCTAGAAATGGTGAGCATTTTCTCATGTACTTGTTGATTGATTGTATGTCCTCCTCTGAGAAGTGTCTGTTCAGGTCCTTGGCCCATTTGTTGATTGGGTTATTTGCTATCTTATTGTTTAATTTTTTGAGTTCTTTGTACATTCTGGATATTAGGGCTCTATCTGAGGTGTGAGGGGTAAAAATTTGTTCCCAGGATGTAGGCTCTCTATTTACCTCTTTTATTGTTTCCCTTGCTGAGAAAAAACTTTTTAGTTTAAGTAAGTCCCATTTGTTTATTCTTGTTATTAACTCTTGGGCTATGGGCATCCTATTAAGGAATTTGGAGCCCGACCCCACTATATGTAGATCGGAGCCAACTTTTTCTTCTATCAGACGCAGCATCTCTGATTTGATATCTAGCTCCTTGATCCATTTTGAGTTAACTTTTGTGGATGGCGAGAGAAAGGGATTCAATTTCATTTTGTTGCATATGGATTTCCAATTTTCCCAGCACCATTTGTTGAAGATGCTATCCTTCCTCCATTGCATGTTTTTAGCCCCTTTATCAAATATAAGATAGTTGTAACTTTGTGGATTAGTCTCTGTGTCTTCTATTCTATACCATTGGTCCACCTGCCTGTTTTGGTACCAGTACCATGCTGTTTTTGTTACTATTGCTTTGTAGTACAGTTTGAACTCTGGTATCGCTATACCTCCAGATTCACATTTCCTTCTTAGAATTGCTTTTGCTATTCTGGGTCTGTTGTTTTTCCATATGAATTTCATGATTGCTTTATCTATTTCTACAAGAAATGCCATTGGGATTTTGATTGGCATCGCATTAAACCTGTAGAGAACTTTGGGTAATATCGCCATTTTGATGATGTTAGTTCTGCCTATCCATGAACAGGGTACATTTTTCCATCTTCTGAGATCTTCTTCTGTCTTTCTCTTTAGGGTTCTGTAGTTTTCATTGTATAAATCTTTCACCTCTTTTGTTAGGTTGATTCCCAAGTATCTTATTTTCTTTGAGGATATTGTGAATGGAGTGGTTTTCCTTATTTCCATTTCAGAGGTTTTGTTGCTGATATACAGGAATGCCTTTGATTTATGCGTGTTGATTTTATATCCTGCCACTTTGCTAAATTCATTTATTAACTCTAGCAGCTTCTTTGTAGACCCTTTTGGGTCTGTTAAGTATATTATCATGTCATCTGCAAACAACGATAATTTAATTTCTTCTTTTCTTATTTTTATGCCTTTAATTTCTTTTGTCTGTCTAATTGCTCTGGCTAGTACTTCGAGAACTAAATTGAATAGGAGTGGTGATAGAGGGCATCCCTGTCTTGTTCCAGATTTTAGAGGGAATGCCTTCAGTTTTTCTCTGTTTAGGATGATGCTAGCCTGAGGTTTAGCATATATAGCTTTTACAATGTTGAGGTAAGTTCCTGTTATCCCTAGTTTTTCTAGTGTTTTGAACATAAAGGGATGCTGTACTTTGTCAAATGCTTTTTTTGCATCTATCGAGATGATCATATGGTTCTTGTATTTAAGTCTATTGATGTGGTGAATAGCATTTATTGATTTCCGTATATTGAACCAGCCTTGCCTCCCAGGGATGAATCCTACTTGATCATGGTGCACAAGTTTTTTCATATGTTTTTTTTATTTGATTCGCCAGCATTTTATTGAGAATTTTTGCATCCAAGTTCATTAGAGATATTGGTCTGTGGTTTTCTTTCTTTGAAGTGTCTTTGTCTGGTTTTGGGATCAGAGTGATGTTGGCCTCATAGAATGAATTTGGAAGAGCTCCTTCTTTTTCTATTTCTTGAAATAGCTTGAAAAGTATTGGTATTAATTCTTGTTTGAAGGTTTTGTAGAACTCCGCTGTATACCCATCCGGTCCAGGGCTTTTCTTGGTTGGTAGTCTTTTGATAGCTTCTTCTATTTCTTCCTTTGTTATTGGTCTGTTTAAATTGTGTGTGTCTTCCTTTCTCAATCTGGGCATAACCTATGCCTTAAGAAATTTATCGATATCTTCACTATCTTCTATTTTATTGGAATATAGGGTTTCAAAATACTTTCTAATTATCTTCTGTATTTCTGTAGTATCTGTTGTGATATTGCCTTTTTCATCCCGTATGTTGGGAATTTGAGTTCTCTCTCTTCTTCTCTTCGTTAGCATGGGTAAGGGCCTGTCTATCTTATTTATTTTTTCAAAGAACCAACTTTTACTTTTATCAATTTTTTCAATGTTTTTTTTTTGTTTCAATTTCGTTGATTTCTGCTCTAATTTTAATTATTTCTTGTCTCCTACTACATTTGCTGTTATTTTGCTCTTCCTTTTCTAGGTTTTTGAGGTGTAGTGTGAGTTCATTTATTTGTTGGTTTTTTCTTTTTTTGAGGAAAGAACTCCAAGAAATGAATTTCCCTCTTAAAACTGCTTTCATTGTGTCCCATAGATTCCGGTATGTTGTGTCTGTATTATCATTTGTCTCTAAGAATTTTTTCATCTCCTCCTTTATGTCTTCTGTAACCCATTGATCATTCAGTAACATATTGTTCATTTTCCATGTGATGTAGGATTTTTCCTTCCTTCTTTTATCATTGATTTCCAATTTCATTCCATTGTGATCAGATATGGTGCATGGTATTATCTCCACGCCTTTATACTTACAAAGAGTTGCCTTGTGGCATAATATATGGTCTATCTTTGAGTAGGATCCATGTGCTGCTGAGAAGAACGTGTATCCACTTGATGATGGTTGATATATTCTATATATGTCAGTTAAGTCTAGGTTATTGATTGTGCTGTTGAGTTCTATAGTTTCTTTATTCAGTTTTTGTCTAGAGGATCTGTCTAATGGCGAGAGCAGTGTGTTGAAGTCACCCATAATTATTGTGTTGTGGTCTATTTGACTCTTGAACTTGAGGAGAGTTTGTTTTATGAACGTTGTAGCTCCATTGTTTGGTGCATACAAATTGATAATTGTTATGTCTTGTTGGTGGATGGTTCCTTTTAACAGTATATAGTGTCCTTCTTTATCCTTGTTGATTAACTTAGGTTTAAAGTTGATTTTATTCGATATGAGTATGGCCACTCCTGCTTGCTTCCGAGGGCCATGTGAGTGGTATGATTTTTCCCAACCTTTTACCTTCAGCCTGTGTATATCTTTTCCTATCATATGAGTCTCTTGAAGGCAGCATACTGTTGGATTTATTTTTTTTTTTTTGATCCAGGTTACTAGCCTATGTCTCTTGATTGGTGAGTTTAGGCCATTAACATTTAAGGTTATAATTGAGATATGATTTGTATTTCCAGTCATGCTTCTTTATTTATTTATTTTAGTTTGGCTGGTTTTACTTTTTGGTTATTTTCCTCCCCCTTTACTGAGATACCTCCTGCTGTTAGTTTTGGGCACTATTTTTCAATTCCTCTTCTTATAGTATTTTGCTCAAAATGCTTTGCAGTGCTGGTTTTCTTGCTGCGAATTCTTTTAGCTTTTGTTTATCGTGAAAGATTTTAATTTCATTGTCAAATCTGAAGCTTAATTTTGCTGGATACAGTATTCTTGGTTGGAATCCATTATTTTTCAGCGTTTGAAATACATTGTTCCAGGATCTTCTCGCTTTCAAAGTCTGTGATGAGAAATCACTCGTTAATCTAATTGGTTTACCCCTGAATGTAATCTGCCTCCTTTCTCTCGTAGCTTTTAATATTCTCTCCTTGTTCTGTACATTGGCTATCTTCATAATTATATGTCTTGGAGTTGGTCTATTATGGTTTTGAATGTTTGGGGTCCTGTTGGCTTCCAGGATTTGGCAATCCATTTCATCTTTCATCTCTGGGAAGTTTTCTAGAATTATTTCATTTAATATGCTGTCCATTCCTTTGGTTTGAGTCTCTGTGCCTTCTTCTATCCCGATGACCCTCAAATTTGGTTTTTTTATGACATCCCATATCTCTTGAATAGATTGCTCGTGGGATTTAAGCATCTTTTCTGTGTTGACTATATTCTTTTCAAGTTGATAAACCTTGTCTTCATTTTCTGATGTTCTGACTTCTACTTGATCAAGTCTGTTTGTAATATTCTCATTTGAGTTTTTAATTTGGTTTATATTTTCCTGCAATTCTAGGATTATTGTTTGATTTTTTTTTTAAGATCTCTATCTCCTGGTAGAGCTCATTCTTTGCCATTTGAATTTGCTTGTTTAATTCATTTTCAAAATGTACTTTTATTGCTTGGACTTGCTGTCTCATGTCTTCCCTAATATTCCTTTCCATTCGAGTTAGGTATGCCTTGAGTTCTTTCCCTATCCCTGATTTTGATGTTTCTATGTCCTCCTGTAGAATTAAGTTGTCCTGCATTGTTTGTACTCCTTTTTTCCCTTGTTTTCTCATGTTGTCCACGTTACTTTCTAGCTCTATTTGATTGCCGTGTTTCTGCTCTCTTCTATAGATTTGTTTTGGTTCTGTATTACTCTGTTGTTTCTTCTTTGTGTTCTTAAACTGTGCCTGCTAACATGGATTCTGCTGGGAAGGAATTCCGACGGCCGAGCTCCAGTGACGTCACTACTCTGCTATGATGGGCCCCAGGCTCCTTGCTGGGGTGTCCTAATGGGGCTGTGTGACTGGACTGTCTCTGTTTGGTTTCAGCTCCCCATCGAGGCAGGCAGGCAGTCTCCAGCCGCCCAGTATCTCAGGCAGCGGGCGGGTGATCGGTCGCGGCGGGGGAGTGGACTCCGGCCGCCCAGTCGCGCGGGCAGCGGGCCGGCTGTCGCCGGTGAGTGGGCGATCTCTAGGCACCCCGTCCTGCGGTCGGTAGCCGGCGGGCGGGTGTTCTCCTACCACCCAGTTACGCGGGCAGTGGGTGAACTGTCGCCGTTGGGCCTGCGGTTTCCAGCCGCCCAGTCGCGAGGGCCTGGCCTCTAGTCCCCTTGTTTCTCCTGCTAGTCTTGGTTTCTCCTGCTAGACCAGATTTCCCCTGAGTGATGGCTCTCGGCAGTTCAAACTGTACTCTAGACCTGCCGTTTGTTGGGTGTGGAGGGTGTCTATTGGGGTCCCCGGCACTCTATTGTTTTGTTTTCATTGTGGGGGATAGAAGTGTACCGCTTCCTTCCCCCCCTGAAATCCCGCACTCAGCCCGGGGGTCAGTGCGGGCTCATCTGGCAGGATTCCAGAGAATTGCATCCACTTTTCTCCCTGCTTGCTAATTAATCGCTTCTCTGCGGCGCCCCGCCTTCTGTAGCTGCAGGGAAGGCAGGGCGAATCAGTCAGCCCGGATCCCCGGGGTCGCACAATTGGCTATTGGGATCTCTGGCACTCTATCGTTTTGATTTTTTCTGCTTGCCCCTCCCCAGCACTGGCTAGACAGGTTTCGTTTTGGCTGCTGATGGGAGGGGGAGTTGAAGGTCAGGTGTCTCTAGTTTTCCCCTAGTCTTTATGCAGGCTCACTCTGATACTCCCTCCCCCGGAAAGCCTAGGAGAGGTTTTATGCGGATTCCCCGATGTATGGGGGATGAGCTGTGTGACACAGACCTGTTTTATTGTTGCAGTCTGTCGGAGAGTGGCGGTGGATACTTCAGCTCTCCAAGATGGTGTCTGCTAATTGCCTTGGTGGAGTTTCCGTTGTGGGGGACGGGACTGTATCGCTTCCTTCCCTGTCTGAAATCCCGTACTCAGCCCGGGGGTCAGTGTGGGCTTGGCCGGCGGGGTTCCACCGAATGGCAGCCACTTTCCTCCCTGCTTGCTAATTAATCGCTTCTCTGTGGCGTCCCGCCTTCTATAGCCGAGGGGCAGTCCGCGGGAATCAGTCAGCCCGGATCTCCGGGGTCGTACAATTGACAGTAGGGATTTTAAAGGTGAGGTTTATGTTCAGGCCCTTTGCTCAGACCACAGAAAACTGTGTGTACATGCACATTTGTGATTTGCAATAATAGATTATATAATCATATATGTGAAAATTTCTGTGTTCAAATATTTTATAATGAATCTAAATAGTATGAAAATTGTCCATCAAAGCCAGCAGAGTACACATAGCATGGTTCACTGTAGATCTTAGATCCCTGTGATTTTGACTGCATTTAACATCAAAGTTCCTCAAGTGATTTGGACTTTTGGTTTGCAGCATCCTTTTGAGGGAGAGTAGTTATCCATGTATTAGTTTGTTGTTGATTTCCTCTCAGTCTCCTTCATCTTTCCCTCTTTATTCTTACCCCTATCTATTGAGAAATTGTGGGAGGCTATACCTGACATCCTAATTCCACATCATTCCTAGGTCTACTATGAGCATATTATTCGAGTAATATTTTCTCAGTCTTTGTCAATGAGTTTGACTTTGGTTCTCCTTAAGGGCATAGTACATTTACCATCTTTGTGCTACAGGTGCCAACTCTCAGTACCCACTGCTTATAATGCCCTGAAGTTTTCAGTCTATATGAAGCTTTGTATTTCTCTTCCTAAGAGATATTCATCTTACTACTGAGTCCATTGATTTTGATTTTACATCTAGTATTTTATATCTCATTGCTCTGTTTTTTAATCTATTTAATATTCTTGATTCAAAATCTCACTTGTATTAAAAATGCACTTTTTGCACACATTTTATACTTTTAAATTTATTAAAGTACAACTTAATTAAAATAGAAAACCTTTGTAAATGGTTAGGTGTAAATGTGTGTGTGTGTTTGTTTTTTTGTTTTTGTTTTTTTGTTTTGTTTTGTTTTGTTTGTATCTGTTGATATCCTAACATTGTATTCTTGACACATTTTATCCAAAGCTTTTTTTTTTTTTTTTTTTTTTAAGTACTGGGGATAAAACATGTACTCAGGCATGCTATGCAAACACTCTGCCACTGAAATACATCCCTAGTCGTTTTTATTTTTATTTTGAGACAGGGTCTCATTGAGTTGCTGAGGATGGCCTTGAACTTTCAATTCTCCTGCCTCAGCCTCTTGAGTTGCTGGGCTTTTGCCTATGCCACTTCAAAGCTTGTACTTTTAGCCATTTTTAATCTTCACCAGATTAAGTGAAAATAATTCTTACTGTGTTTCTTTTTTTAAATTTTTTTCTTAGTTTGTCAATGGACCTTTATTTTTCATTTATGTGAGGTACTGAGAATTGATGCCAGTGTCTTACACATGCTAAGCAAGCGCTCTACCACTGAGTCACAATCCCAGCCCCAACTATGTTTCTTTTTTTTTAACCATTCTTAGTGAGATGTGATTTATACTGAATAAACTGTACAGTATTGAGTACACAGTTTAATGAGTTCTGATAAACACATGCACTTTTGTAATCTTTCCCTCCATCAAGAGATTCAGTCTTTATGTCATCCAACAAAAATCCCATTTTCCAGGCAATCATAGAATGCTACAGAGGAACCTATTATTTTCATTTATTTCAGCAGAGTTACTTTCACCTGTTTGAGAACTTTGTATAAATTGACCATATAATCTTTATATCACTGGCATTAACATTTTGAAATTCATTAGTTTTCTGTATATATACTTATTATATATATATATATATATATATATATATATATATATATACACACACACACAGACAATACACACAATACACTCAAAAATGTGTGTGTGTGTGTGTGTGTGTGTGTGTATACATATATATATATATATAAGCTTCAAGTTTGGGGAGTTGACTAAATTTTTTATTTTTCAACCAGTTGTGCTCACATTCTTTATAAAAAAATGAAATCAGCAAATTCAATGAAAAAACATCCATAACAAAAGCAGAAAATCCTTGCATCACTTAAGAATTCCTTTGCATTTAAGCAATATAATATCTGACCATCAGAGATTTAAATCATAAGGACAGTTAGTGTGATGTAAGAAGAAATCTGAAGATGCATAATTTCAAAGTCAGTTTAACAACTTAAACACATTATGCATAGACAGAGTTTATTTTGTTTTCTACTGTTTATGGTATGTTTATTATTCCTATGTTTTTGAGCTTATGTTGGCAAGTTGGTTTAGAAAATTTCAGACATTATGCTCCTGTTTGTGGCAAGAGAAAGGAAGATGGGGGCAGTTTCAGCATGTTTTCTTCTGTGTTGTTTTCTAAGAAATGAAACCTCACCAAAGCTCTCTACCAGACTGCCCCTCATGTTTCCTTGCCCTAAACTATGTCTCAAGAGCCACTAAGAAAAAAGGCAAAGTTGTAAAATTAGTTTCCTTTAAAACAATTGTGTTTAATCACTTGTGGCTGAGTCTCTTGTTGAGCCAGACAAATTAGGATTCTGTTATAAAAAAGATCAGGGCAATGACTGGTAAATATAGAACTAATAATGTTTGCCACAATACTTTCTTTTGATTTCTCCTTATTAACTTGTATCTCTTTCTTTTTTGAGGCTTATTCTTAATTTTCACCATCTGAAGCATTTTTAAAGAAATGCAATTCACACAATGGCACAAGTAGAGTTTTAACTGATGGTATCATTTTTTTTGAGTACAGTATTTTTCCATCTACATTTAGAACAGTATGAAATTCCCCACATGTTTTTATCAGGTTGTGATATCTTGTCCATATTGAATGGATGGATGCCCTAGATTCCCTCTCAACTTCAGCATGTCCCAGGAAGAAATATTCTCAATTCTCTGTTCAACTTCTCCATACTTCTTAGGCCAACCACTTTTGATAGAACTCAAAATGTTATATTTAATATATACCAGCTGTATGAGAGTAGCCTTGAATTTAAGATATGGTAGGCTAAAAAGAAAAGCTTTTATCACAACTTCCTATGTACATTTTCATCAACTCATATGGTGTGCATCTGGCTGGGCCTTTGATAGCTATGTGTTAAAAAAAATCTCATATATTTAAAATTAGTTTTAAAATTCTGTTTTTTTTTTCTTTTTTATAATCATTTTAAAAGACAAATATTAAAAATAATCAGGAAAGTACCAATGAAATAATTGGAAAATAACGATACAGTTGTATTCTTAAAATCTAGATTTGACACATTAAAAAGTAAGTTCTTTGGGAAAGAAGAAAGAACCAATTATTAAACATTTCACTTATTCCAAGCAATAAGTTTGCTGCTTTAAACATTGCTTTTTATTTTGTCTTTCCAAAATACCTGTGAGAGAAACCTTATTTTCCATTTGAAGATGAGAAGATTAAGGGTCAGAGAAGTTAAGTAATTTGTTCTAAGTCACGAACAACCATACACATACAACAAATAATCCCTACCGTGGGGCAAAATATCAATTGCATGGAGTGTAGGAAAAATTTACTAGATTTTGAATCCAGTGAAAAATGCAAAACAAAAATGCCATACAATTTAGGCAGAAATAGCACTTGAAGTAAGAATCATCAAAGGATTTAACCCCAGTGAATTTTACGAGACTCTGTCAGGCAAAAGGGAACTGTGATAAAAGAATAGACAATAAGAGTGAGAAAAAGGATGTGGGGTAGTGAGCATATGTGTATAAAAAACAGAATCCAAGAACTGGACTGTGTGTATAATAACAAAAGAGAGGGGCTCTTTCTACACAGATGGTGATCAGTGGCCAGAGCTTTGCAGGCAAAGGAATGAAGTGTGGTGATACATTTAGAAATGAAGGATACATCAATAGATGAGAAAAGACTTACCAGGGCCAGAGAAACAGGAGCACAAATCCACCTTGGCAGAGCCCTCTAGGCCACATGCACAGCCAGGAGACAGGAGAGCAACTAACCTCTGAGGTAGAAGTCGTGTGTTTGTGTATATTGACATGGGGATGGAAATGACTGAATGCACAGGAGAAACAGAGCATATTTTTCTGGAATCTTGATTTTCTTCTCTGATGGACAACTGAAATATTACTACTATGAACAACAAAAATATAAATATTAGAATTTATTTTCAATTGATAATTAAAATATATATAGTTAATGTATAACATGTGTGTACACACACATGCATACATATACACATTGTGAAATGGCTAAGTGAGTAAATTTAACATATATTACCCACATACTCATTTTTTTTCCCCAGGGAGAACACTTAAAATTTACACTTTCAGCAATTTTCAAGAATACAATACATATAATATTCATATGACTATACAATAAATAGTCATCATGTTGAAAACCAGATTTCTTGAATTTGTTCCTTCTATTGTGATAAATTATAAAACACCAAAGATACATATGTCTTCCCTAGGTCTCAGGGATCCACTTGTTCTGCTTTGCTGTTAAAGCACCGTTGAGAGAAAGTTTGAGAAGAGGCTTAAAAGAAAAAAAATGAGGTTATAACAGGCGGGTGGACCAATGGTACAGAATAGAGGACACAGAGACTAATCCACAAAGCTACAACTATCTTATATTTGATAAAGGAGCTAAAAACATGCAATGGAGAAAGGATAGCATCTTCAACAAATGGTGTTGGGAAAACTGGAAATCCATATGCAACAAAATGAAACTGAATCCCCTACTCTCGCCATGCACAAAAGTCAACTCAAAGTGGATAAAGGAGCTAGATATCAAATCACAGAATCTCCGTCTGATAGAAGAAAAAGTTGGCTCTGATCTACAGATTGTGGGGACGGGCTCAAAATTCCTTAACAGGACACCCATAGCACAAGAGTTAATAACAAGAATCAACAAATGGGACTTTCTTAAACTGAAAAGTTTTTTCTCAGCAAGAGAAACAATAAGAGAGGTAAACAGGGAGCCCACATCATGGGAACAAATTTTTACTCCTCACACTTCAGATAGAGCCCTAATATCCAGAGTATACAAAGAACTCAAAAAATTAGACAATAAGAAAACAAACAACCCAATCAACAAATGGGCCAAGGACATGAACAAACACTTCACAGAGGAGGACATACAATCAATCAACAAGTACATGAAAAAATGCTCACCATCTCTAACAGTCAAGGAAATGCAAATCAAAACCACCCTAAGATACCACCTCACCCCAGTAAGACTGGCAGCCATGATGAAGTCAAACAACAACGAGTGCTGGCGAGGATGTGGGGAAAAGGGTATTCTTGTACACTGCTGGTGGGACTGCAAACGGGTGCGGCCAATTTGGAAAGCAGTATGGAGATTCCTTGGAAAGCTGGGAATGGAACCACCATTTGACCCAGCTATTGCCCTTCTCGGACTATTTCCTGAAAACCTTAAAAGAGCACACTACAGGGATACTGCCACATCGATGTTCATAGCAGCACAATTCACAATTGCTAGACTGTGGAATCAACCCAGATGCCCTTCAATAGATGAATGGATAAAAAAAATGTGGCATTTATACACCATGGAGTATTACACAGCACTAAAAAATGACAAAATCACGGAATTTGCAGGGAAATGGATGGCACTAGAGCAGATTATGCTTAGTGAAGCTAGCCAATCCCTAAAAAACAAATACCAAATGTCTTCTTTGATATAATGAGAGCAACTAAGAACAGAACAGGGAGGAAGAGCAGGAAGAAAAGTTTAACATTAAACAGAGACATGAGGCGGGAGGGAAAGGGAGAAAAAAAGGGAAATCACATGGAAATGGAGGGAGACCCTCATTGTTATACAAAATTATATATAAGAGGTTATGAGGGGAATGGGATAACAAACATGGAGGGAAATGAATTACAGTAGATGGGGTAGAGAGAGAAGATGGGAGGGGAGGGGAGGGGGGATAGTAGAGGATAGGAAAGGTAGCAGAATACAACAGTCACTAATATGGCAGTATGTAAAAATGTGATGTGTAACCGATGTGATTCTGCAATCTGTATTTGGGGTAAAAATGGGAGTTCATAACCCACTTGATTCTAATGTATGAAATATGATTTGTCAAGAGCTTTGTAATGTTGTGAACAACCAATAAAAAAAAAAGAAAAAAAATGAACAATGGTAATACAGAGGAATTATGAATGAATTAACAACATAAAAAATCAACTAAGTTTAGTTTCCATGGAAAATTTACTTTTTGTTAAACTGCTAATGAATTTCAAGTTCATGTCCTTATAGGTTTTTTTGTTGTTTGCTTGTTGGTTACTTTGAGTAAGAGAATTTACAGAGATCATTAAGGAGCCAAAGGAGACATAAATAAATTTAATACATTCTTCTCATTTTATGGATTAAGACCAAAAGAACTGTATGGTATATATTGAATTCAATCTTGAGGACCCAAATACAAACAAACAAACAAAGAAATAAGTTAAGAATTCGTTCTCGTGATCAAAGTTTATATGCAAAGAAGCAAAACCAGAGAAAAAATTCTGAAATCCTCTCCTTGGAATGAAAGGTCTTTGTTAGTCCAAGTGCTGTGCACTCTAGTCTACTGTGACCTTTGTTTACTTCCTCCTTTTCCCTAATCCTCCAGACTCTTTTCTTTTGTTCTTGAGGCAGGGGTAGAACACAGGGCTTCATGCATGCTGGGAAATGCTTTACCACTGAGCTATACCCTCTTTTATTCTTCAACGTGACTATCTCACAGTGCCCAGAATTTGTCATGCCCATGGTCTCTCTGCCTAGATTATATCTCTTCCCTTGATTGTCTTGGAGAAGCTAACCATTTCTTAGTCTCAGCCTAATGGCTTCCTCTTTGGGAAGACTTGATTGATTCTCTTCAACTCAGACTTAGTCATTCCTCCTAAACTCCCACTGTCCTTTGTTTATACCCAGTTCACAAAAAATATCTCAATGTGTTTCTCTGCAATAGATCCTGAGCTCCTTGAGAGTAGGGACCAATTCTCTGGTTTCTCTAGAGGCCTTACAAAGAGTATTTCATATAACAACATAATCCAATAAAGGCAGATTGAATAAAGGTGTTTTAATAAATGCATAAGTTTATCTAATCTTATATTTGGATACAGATAAAGGACATAATCTACTAAATAAAGCTTTATTGCAGTCAAAGCCACAATTCATTGAAGACATGCTGGAAAAAAGGGAGTGAGATTAAGGAAAAAATTACTGAATGGTATTAATCATGTATTATGTTTTTCTCCAGAACATGTAAGAGAATGTTTGAAGAAAATCAAAGCAACAGACTCTTCAAATCAAATGCCACTGAGATATGTAAATAAACTGAGATTAAAGAACACAAAATTCCTCACATGGATGTGGGTAAGGCCCTTATAGAAATATACCATCCAAGGCAGGGAATTCAATACCTTACCTTTACATAGGACTTTTCAGTTTTTAAATTGCTTTGACATCATGTTAGTTGAGCCTAGCAACAACCCTGTTAAATGGGTAGAATAGATACTTATGTAGGTAAATAAATCAAGATTTAGTTAAGTCTTGCCCAAGAATTGTTCTCACTGCAATTGTATGGTGTAGCTGCTCATTAAAACCAGGTCTTAGAACTCTATATCCAGCATATTCTCTGGTGTAGGGTTGCCCTTTTGAATACACCCAAACACATGTCACCCTCTCATGCCCCACTACCTAAATCAGCATCTTGATAATCCTGGAAAGTTCTCAGTGAAGTTCTTTCAAACATAGCTGAATATCCTCTGGGCTTTCAATATTCTTTATTCTTTGCTATACTGATAAGGAGTATGCTTAGACAAAATTCTCTAAAAGAAACTGCCTTGTCCACCTTAGGGCAACAGCATTTTTATTCTGGCCTGAAAGTAATATCTACACAGTACAGATACCACTGTGTAGTACCTTTGAGGACTTTCCCTAGGGTTTTATAAATAACATGAAATATTTGTTCACACCCACTAATTTCACAATGCAGAATGAGAATTTCATATATTTTTTTTAAAAGGCAACATTAATAAGAGACAACAACAAGAATAAGAATTCTAAAGTGTTAGGGCCAACTATATACTTAGAAAGCGCAGTCTCCAAGGCTATCCTCATTTCTGATCACAATTCAATTGCAAGGTCAGGGTGCTTCCAAACCTCCTTTAAAACTGATAATTCACAGAACTCATGGAAAACTAGGATAGTTAACAGTTTATCATAGGAAGGAAACAGATTAAATTCAGCCAAGAGAAGAGGCATATGGGATGGAAATTGTCTCTCAAATGGAAATTTTCTGGTCTCAAATCCCAGTGGTTGCCTCTGGGTACTACTCGAAGGCCTTGGCATAAGCCCCAGGCCATGCTCCACACATGGCTATCGTACAAGTATTGTTCATACCAACACTCCTGCTCCTAACATGGTTTATTTAAAGTGGCAATCTTTTCTTGTCTTCCAGGTACTCTAGACTGTTTTAAATTAGCAACCTTTATGGCTTCAAGAATAGTATTGATTCCCATTTAACATGTCTAATCAATATTGGCAGGACAGCAGGTTTACATGCCTTCTATTTGCAAAACGAGGTATAGAAAGTATTCTTCCAGCAAGATACAATATTCATTCCCTACAATACATTCTGGTAAAAGGGGAACACGCACTTTACATAGATCTTGTTACAACATTACAATTTCCTTATTATCTTTCACCTTAAAATCTAAAACAACTCTTGAATTCTTAAATCCTCCAAATCTATCTGTGACACCATTAAGACTTTACTAACAGGTTGTGGAAAATCACAGTGCACCAGGTCCCCATGGCCCATTAGGTTTGATCTCTTCTTCTTGACCATTTTACCAATATGGCCTTGAGTCTCCAACCAGAGGTTGGAGATAAACCCAAGCCTTTTATTCTTATCTTGATAAGATTTCAGGATTTAGTCTTTATCTTAATAAGATTTCAGGACCTATGACCCAGGCAATTTGAGGTCAGATTTTTCATTGTCATCCGTACCTTGTGACTTTTAAAAATTACTACAAAGCAAGGTTAATAAAGCAGATTTATCCAACACAATTCCCAAGAGGGCTTTATTCATCCTATTTCTTTATCATCATTCAAATATTTCCATTCTGCTGGGATGAATCCCTTGAATCTCCCCTTTTTATGTCCCAATTCTTTTGTGAACCAGCCTGAACTCCTCACTATCACTTACTTCAGCACAAGTTTTTCCTTTGGAAACAGTTGAATCTAGCAGCAGCAGATGGGACTAGCCAGATTCCAAGCTGGCCCAGTATCAAGGTCCACTTCAAATCCTTGTTTTGCTTTCACCTTCATTTTGCCCATAGGTAGGGGCTCTGAGACCAGCACTGTCTCAGCTGGTCACTCGGATCAGCTGGGATCCAGGCTTGTCCCAGCTTTAGGATATACCCCCAACATTTTCTCTTACTTTCATTTTCACTATTACTGACAATAATAACCGCGGTATCATTTATTTCACTTGTTACTTGTTAATTTTCATTTTCCTATGCATCTAGTAGACTAACTCCCTTTGAATTCTAAATTCCCTTAATTCCTCTTCCTCAGAATCCCTGCACTGCTGCAGTTCTGTACCAGGAGTAATTTTGTGGTCATTGTGGATTCAAAGATTCCTCATCCTCCACTTCTCATAAACTTCATGACTCAGTATGTCAGGATTTTTCTAGTGAATCCCACTCTGTGAAATCAACTATGAGGAGTTGGGGCCAATTTCACAGTTAGAGGTCACTGTCCCCAATACTGCTTTCACTGTTAACAAGTCCATGGGGGCTTCCAGAATCACCTCAAAAGTTGATGATTTGCTAATAGACTCAAAAATGTAATTGAAAGTGAGTACACTTATGTTCATGGCTTACTGCTGGGAAAGGAAGCAAAAAGAAGCAAAGCATAGGACAGAGTCCAGGAGAGTCCCCAACACAAAGCATCATTCTCTCCCCATGTAGCCTCCTGGCATTCAGTGTTCAGAACTTGTCCTGGGCTCCATGGAAAAGGCATAGGCATGGCTGATGGTTGACCCCGGGGCCTACAGTTTTGACGGATATTATGTTGAACAAAGATCCCATATTATCACATGCTGGTCTTTCTGCATGGCCAACTCCTACTGTAGGATTACTGGGTATGACTAGTCTTACCCTAAGATCCAGTGTGACCTGTCCCTAACTTAGTGAAGGATATATCTTTAACACAGCCAAGAAAAAAGTCCATCTCTCTCTTTAAACAAAGCCAAATTCTTTATTGCATAAGAATAAGTTGTAGAGTGGTATTAGTCTCCAGTTCTTCCTTGATCAGAAACTAAATGGAATATTTAGCCAGGGTCATAGAGTCAGTTGTCTTCTGTGCGACTCTGCTTGCTTATGTCCAGGGTGTTATCTTTTGCAGTTATTGACTGGTTCCATTGTCAAATCCTTATTAATGATCACTGAGAATTCTTAATTAAAAACATGGCTACTTGTTCTGTGTTCTAGGAAGATGAAATGTCTTTCATTACTTTCTGGTTTGGAAGAATTTCATTCTGCTTAGGAAGGAACTAACAATGAAACAACATTTTCTGAGAGACTTGATGTTTCCTGAAGAACACCGTAGAAGTTTCCCTAAGGAACAGCATCTCTAGTCCGAATTTTACTCAGTGTGGATTACCTGAATGCGTAGCACAGTGGTACTGAAACATTATTGAGATTTCTGGGACAGAATCTGATTCAGTGAGTCTGAGGTGCAAATGGAATTTACTTGACCAAGATCCCCAGGGATTCTCATGCTGCTAGTCTGCAGACTATACTTTGAGAACCATTATTAAAGCACATGGTTTTGGAAATCTTCTGTTCATACCTCTTTCTCTATTGGAAGATTAGTTTTCTGAAGGCAGGAACAGTTTTATTCATCAATATGTTTATATGGCCTGGAAGAACACTTAGAAAACTGTCAATAAAATTTGCTAATGCAATGAATGGTAATGTTGTTTCTAGCTTTACATTACTTTTTTGAAACTGTTTGCATATTAACATGACTTTTTAACATATGCTGTATTGGTGTTCTAATATAAATATTAATGATAAAATATTATATTTTATACTTTAATAATTTTAGCCTCTGTTACTAACATCTTTGCAGCAACTTTTTTTTTCTTTTTTTCTTTGCTACATTATGAGATGTGTGTGTGTGGCAGGGGTGGGTTTAGTAGATTATTTTTTTATTATATGTGAATTAATGGTATAAAATTGTTACATGAAATATTTGGCAGCTGTATACCTTGCAGGCAAAATTAATGAAAAAGAAAAATTTATAAAACTAGGCTAATTTGAAAGTGTGATGAAAAACGTCCTCATGAATTAAAGTTTAGAGAATGGTAGAAAGTACAAAAATGTATTGGTAGTCTTTCTGAAGATTTCCCCCCATTCTGTCTTCTGCTTGTTAATTGTTAAATTAATATTCATTTGGATTCTAGTTGACCCCTTTAATGCCAAGTTCCCAAACTTAAGTGGAACTAAAGGCAAACTACCTTAATTTTCTCTCTCTACATCTCTCAAATTTTTCTAACTAGCGTTACTAATTTTAAGAAATTAGCAAATCAAGTTACTTGAGGCCATTATTTAGACCAATCTCATCAGCTAAGTGAGGTCCACCCTCAGTTTTTTCTCTTACTGAAAATATGTAATTAAATTAAGAGAACCAATGAAGGCCTAGGTGTGGTAAAAGGTGTGGCAGGACTTGCATGTTTAAGGAAGAGCAATGTGGCAGTAGGATTATTTAACCTTGTGAAGGAAAAGCTTTAATGCATAAAATTAATGCTTTAAAAGATGAAGCATATGCTCTCTTCTTTGCATCAGTTCAATTTATATACTAAAATTAGTCACTGAATACTTGTGACATAGTCATTTTAAAACTGATAAGAAATACACTTCTATACAATATAAAATTAAGCTGTGTAATTCTTTTTCAAAAATATTATTTGTTTTTTATTTGTTTATTTTCATGTGGAGCTAAGGATCAAACTCAGTGCCTCACACATGCTAGGCAAGCACTCTGCCACTGAGCTACAGCTACAGCCCTAAACTGTGTAATTCTTAACTATTGAAAAATCAATGTTAAAGTCCATATTTAGATTTTTAAAAATGGCAATAAAAATTAATTTTAGTTTGAATTCAAAACTGCAAAATACTTAAAATTAAGATTTAAAAGGAATATATTTGTGGGGCTGGAGTTGTGGCTCAGCAGTAGAGAACTTGCCTCGAATGTGTGAGATACTGGGTTCAGTCCTCAACACTACATAAAAATAAATAAAAGCAGGGCTGGGCCTGGGGATCAGAGGTACTGCACTTGCCTGGCATGTGTGAGGCACTGAGTTCAATTTTCAACACCTCATATAAATAAATAAAATAAAGATCTCTCAACAACTAAAACACTTAAAATAAATAAATAAATAAACAAAATATTATGTCCATCTATAACTAAAAAATAAAATAAAGATTAAAAAAAAAGGAATATATTTGTGGGTTGAAAAGAGCCACTTACTAAACTAAAGATGCATGGCTTTTTAATAAGTTTACCTGGTGTGGAAACTCCATTCAATCACTTAAAGATAAAAGCAACATAAAAAGTGAAATATCTTGTTTGAGCAGATGTTTACAAAATAAGCCATTTTAATTGTAGTTACTTAATGAGTCTGTTATTACTAAAGATATTTTTCCATTCATGTTTGGCTTAAAAATATTTAGACTTGATTTCACTAGGTAATTGCAACTTTGGAAAATGAAAACCATACTAGAATTGGAAAGGTGTTTTGCAATCTGGTCCTAGTCAAACTGTGAACGAGGTGAAATTTTTCTTTAAGGCTAGCCCACTTTCCTCTGGTGTCTAATACAGTACTCTCATTCTATTTCAATGTTTCCACTTATGGAACAAGCTTCCAAATCCTGCAGGGCCCAGATCTCTAATAGGTGATGATTTGTTAATCCTGTGAAGTAAACTGCACTGATGTGTGTAGTTTCAGTCAGTTGGATAGGTGCTACAGACCAGGGCTTCCTAACTCACTGAGAATTGCAGCCTTTAGATTTGAAGATTGTAGAGGTTTCTTTCTACATGAATCTCACCCCCTGCACCTCTTTAGTTCCTGTGATAGAAAGTGCATTGCCTTACAAGCTGGGTAGTTCTAGATATAAAATGTTATATTTGACCTTAAGGCAAAACCAAGAGATAGAAACAGGTAGATGAATGAACATTTAACTTTGGAAAAGGTCTAATGCCAAATTCCAGCTATGTCATTTGCTGTGTGTGAATCTAGCCATGTTTCTTAACTTTATTGACCTCAATTGCCTAATAAATAAAAATAAATAAAAGTGCAGTCTTCATCGACAGATGGATGGAGAAAGAAAATGTGGAATGAAATATTATTTGGCCGTAAAATAGGAGGCCAAAATAGAAAATATAGAGGGAGCCCATTATGCTATATTAAGTTAGCCAGCCACAGAAGGACAAATACCACAGAATTTCACTGCTGTACTGGATCTAAGCAAGCACACTCATGGCAGCAGAGAATAGAATGGCAGTCACCGGAGGTTAGGGATGAAGAGAGTAGGGGAAAAAGAGTAAAAAGTTTGTTAGTAGGAAGAACACAGTTTAAAAAAATTTTTTTTACACCATAGTATCTATGGTTCAAAATGCTGAGATAAATTTTCAAATGCTCTTATCACAAAACAAAAGGCATTTGGGTGGGGTTGTGGCTCATGTGTGAGGCATTGGGTTCAATTCTCAGCACCACATATGAATAAATGAATAAAATAAAGGTCCATCAACAGCTAAAAATATATATTTAAAAATAATAAGCATTTGAAATGATGAATATGTTAATTAACTTGGTTTAATCATTATTCATTGACTGGTGGATGTATAAATATTATGTGTGTGTGTGTGTGTGTGTAACTATGTGATATTATTTGGTACCCCATGAGTACAAACAATTATAATTTGCCTAAATAATCATGGAAATATTAAACATTTAAATATTTATGAAATGGCACATGGTACTTGGCATGTAATGAAGAACCAATGCTAATTTTTTTTTCCTATTATTCCTAGTTTGGTCCTTCCTATGTAACACACAAACTCATTGATTTCCTTTTATTTCATGAAACTTTCCAGATATAAACCTCAGTGTCATTCTTCCCTTTGTCCTATTTCCTTTTTCAGACTAAATACCACATTTCTTTTTTTAATTGCTTTAATTTTTTAAATACATGACAGCGGAATGCATCACAATTCTTATTACACATATGGAGCACAATTTTTCATATCTCTGTTGGTATATAAAGTACATTCACACCAATTCATGTCTTCATACATGTATTTGGATAATGATGTCCATCACATTCTACCACATTGTTAACTCCCTACCTCCTCCCTTCCCCTCCCACCCCTCTGCTCCATCTAAAGTTCATCTATTCCTCCCATGCTCCCTCTCCCTACCCCACTATGAGTTAGTCACCTTATATCAGAGAAAACATTCTCCATCTGGTTTTTTTTTTTTTTTTTTTTTTTTTTTGGAATTGGCTAACTTCATTTAGCATTATCTTCTCCAACTGCATACCACCATTTCTTTCAGCAGTTTTTTTGGATGAAAATCTTAGAATCCCTTCCTATCCTAATGCTTTTATACAAGTGAATTCTACTTTATATATGTCTTCATAGAATTTTGGTGCTGATATTGGGGGCAGTTCTCTCAAGATGAGTAACAAATAATAATTTTGAGAGTAGAATTGTTTTTGTCTTCTCTTTCCTTTCTCTTCTTTATATTTCTTGATAAGGTGCTGTTTCATAGCTCTTTATCATTACCATAAGTATTTATTTATTAATTGCCTAATTTAATTATTTCAACAATATGCGTTTGTTTACTCTTTCACCATGTTACCTGAATGTAAGTCACATCATGGAAGAGTTCTACTCTGCTTTATGTAGTATTTTATAACTAGCATTTAGTATAGTTTCTGGCACAGAGACGTTTAGTGAATGAATGATAGTGTATTTAAAACACCTTAAGCGATTATTTGAGATAGAAACAATGATGACTGTAGATATAATTTACAATTCAGTAATCTTGTACAATAATGTAATTTCCTAAAAGTTGGAATTTGTTTTCTTATGGTAAAATGTGTAGTATGTGATAGTACACATTTCTACCAATAAGATATAGATTGATTATATATATATATATATATATATATATACACACACACACACACATACACACAGATACATGCCTATAAAATAAGAAAATGATTAATGCAAATAAATTAACCCATCTGTCCTTGAGTCCATTGATGAGCACTTTCTTTTGGATAGGATACTAAGGGCTACTCCCTGGGCAAAGACACCAATATCCACTCATAGATAGAGTTATTCCTTCCACAACTAGAACAGTAGACCTTCTCTGCTATTGAGGGAATGTTCCCTGCCTGCCAACTAGGTTTACAGGTGGAAGACAAGCTATATGTAAGCTGTAAACAGATGTCATTTGTAAAATGGAGTTTGCAATTTTTCAAAGATTGTATAGTTATTAATAACTTAATGAGAATCATTCAAAGTATTATTATTATTATTATTATTATTACTTTTTGCACTGCTGTGGATTGAACTCAGTGTCTTTCACATAGCCAAGCAAGTGCTCTGCCATTGAGCTATATCCCTAGCCCAGCTCAAGGTATTATTTAAGGAGATAACTTAGTGTCTAATAGTCTGTGAGTATTTGAACTCTCTGCTAAAATAATATTGTAGTATCTGTTTTTTTAAAATGGACATCAGGCTTGGGGCTGGGGTTGTGGCTTAGAGAAGGTGAGGCACTGGGTTTAATCCTTAGCACCACGTAAAATAAATAAATAAAAATAAAGGTGTTGTGTCCGCCTACAACTAAACAATTTTTTTAAAATAAAAAAAAATGGATATCAGGCTTAACATATCATGTTGACAGTAAAATATTTATTTTGACTATCCTCACTTATATCTAGCATTACTCTTCTGTTACACATTGAAATAAAATCTTCTATCAATTATTCTGTAGTCCTACAGTAAAATAATTTTTATTATCCAAAAACTCCACAAGAGTACTCTAAATTACTGAAGGGAAAAACATATTTTAAAATCATCTGACAATAGCATGATTTCCATTTCCATTTTGCAAATGAAGAGGGTTTGGCGATACGCTGTTTGGGTTAATGGAGAAAGTAAATAATGGAATTTAAATTTTAAAAAACCATCAAAATCTACATGCTTAAAGAAAAATTCTATTTAATTTTGTTCTTTGTTTAAAATGAGTTCCAACTACTGTTTCTTGTTACTATTATAGATTAATTTGGTAAAAAAGACAAATCAGTAAAATAAACTACCTAAGGTAACAACAAAAACTGTGCTCAAAAATATTAAACTTACTTCTAAACACATTGTTACAAAACAGCATTGTAAAAGGGAGCAATTTAGAGACCTCAAAATTTTATTTCAAAATTTATTGTAAAGTGCAATGAAAAAGACAACATGAAGACAGACATAGAGATGGACAGGGAGGTCAATGGAATAAGTGGAGAATCTGGTAGTAAACCCTTTATATATAATCAATTGATTTTTAACAAGAATGCCAATGATATTCAGTGGAAGAATTATAGTATTTTTTACAAACAATGTTAAGACAATTGATACCCACTTGGAAATGAAGTTGAACTCTATCATGTATCTATGAGTCAAAGCTATAAAACTTTTAGAAGAAAAAAGGTGTAAATTATTTTGTACTTGGATTTGGCAAATTTTTGAGGCATGACTCAAAATGCAGCCAAAAAAAAAAAAAAAGGAAAAGATTGTAGACATTATCAAAATGTTCAAACAACTTATTTATCAAAGAATACAATAAAGAAAATGAAAAAGTAACCCACAGAATGGAGAAAATATTTGAAAATTATCTGACAAGGGACTAGAATCCAGAAGAGATAGTCAAAAAATTTTACAATGCATTAATAATAAATGACTCAAGTCAAAACTGGATAAAAGATATGAATAGACATTTCTCCAAAGAACGTGTGCAAATCTATATATAAATACATAAAATATATTCAATATCCTTAGCTATCAAGAAAAGTCAAAATCAAAACTATAAGGAGGTACTACTTCACACAACTAGAATGGTTCTAGTTTAAAAAAAAGGTAGTCACAAGTGTTGGTGGGTATGGTGAGAAATTGGAACTCTCATCCAATACTGATGGAAATACACAATAGTGTAGCCACTCTACAAAACAGTCTGGAAATTTCTCAAATGTTTAAGCATATGCTTACTATCCAGTGACTCCATTCCTAGATATACATTCCAGAAAAATAAAAACACATGTCCAAACATCATATGTGCAAAACTTGCACAGAAATATACTTAACATTAGCAGCACTATTCAATAGCTAAAATATATACATGACCAAAATGACCATCAACTGACGAATAGATAAATACAAGGTGGTATGTCCATACAAAGGAATATTGCTCAGCAATACAAATAACTGAAGTGCTAATACATGCTAGAATATGGATTAACCTTGAAAGTATAACAAAGAAGCCAGTCACATAAAATCATTTTTATGAATAATATTCAGAATAGGCAAATCTATGGAGTCAAGAAGTAGGTTGGTATTTTCCTAAGGTTGAGAGGATTTGGGAGAATCTAATTTGGTTTGAATATAAGGTAAATCCTGAAAGCTTGTGTGTAAGACAATGCAGGAGTGTTTAGAAGAGAAATGATGAGAGTGTGTGAACTATAACCTAATCAGGAGATCAATCCATTGTATAGGTTAATAATTAGGATGGATTAGACATCATCAAAAGTGCAGTGAAAAAGACAATATGAAGACAGACATAGAGACAGACACAGAGGTCAATGGAATAAACGGAGAGTCTGGAAGTAAACGCTTTATTTATAAGCAATTGATTTTTAACAAGAATGCCCAGGATATTTAGTGGAAGAATGAATAGTATTTTCTACAGACGATGTTAGGACAATGGGTGGTAGCTGTAGGAAGATAGGGAATGGCTGGAGTAAGTAAGTAGGTCACTGGGGTGTGCCCTTAAGGATTATATTATCCCCGACTCATACTCTCTCTGCTTTCTGGTTGCCATTTTCTGAGCTGTTTTCATCTGCCACTCCCTTCTGCCATGATGTTCTGCTTCACCTCGGACCCAGTACAATGGAGTCAGCCAAGCATGGACTGAAATCATAAGCCAAATAAAGCTTTCCATCTTCTAAGTTGTTCTTGTTGGGTCTTTTCATCACAGTGACAGAAAGCTGACTAAAACAATCTATGAGATTATGAATTATGTGTATATATATACACCTTTATATCTATATAGTATGTAGATATTCATTATATATAAACTATACATTATAATATATATATTTAAATGAATCAAGGGTCCTCCTAAAATTGGGTTGTATGAAAACAGGTTCTCTAATGCTAGTTTTCCACAACTTTTAGGCCCAACTCTAACATTTGTGAGGGATGGACCAAGAACACAAGTCAAAAGTTACAGATCAAAATAATAAACTTTGAAATAAAACGTGGTCCAGAATCCCATTATGGTAAGCATACTATGTCTGCATTTAGAATTTTCAGACTCCTCAGAGTTTAGCACTGGGACATTGTGCTGAGGATAAGCCAGAACCTAATATATATGGGTGTCACACCTTCTCTTCCTACTTCAGTTCTGAACTCTGAAGGGCCTTGTAGGTACTGCATAGGCACCCAAACTGAACTAGTCAACCTTCATCATCCCATACAGTTATTTCATGTGCAAGCACAAATGGACATGATCACAAGATTTTTCTGGTGAGGTCCTTCAGGTACATCTCTTCCAGTAGGATTCCTCTCAATCTGAAAACTTGTGAACTAAAATGACTAGCTACCTGACCCTCCCAGTTGAGGCACACGTACTCAACACACAGTGGCAAGACAGGCTGTAGTCAGGCAATAGACACTCCTGTTCTAATATGGGCATAAAGAAGGCACATATATCCTCACCAATTCTGAAATCCAGCCTAGCATATATTGCCATTTCCTTGAAGAGAGCCTAAACTTGCTTCTTGGAATGACTCTGCGACATTTCTATTTGTTCTCTGGGGTTTTGGATCTTTTGTCTGGCCAATATTATCAGTTCTCAGCCTGCCTCCTAGTGATGGAAATTTAAAAGTTCAAAGACCACTTTTGATTTTCGATTCTTTCTCCTGGTTAGTCCAGGCTGATATAATTTACTTATGAAATAATGTGGAGTTCCTATATGTAAAATAACATTCTATAATAGGGGAGAGCCACACCCACATTTTAAGTGAAAGTGTCTCAGCATGCCTTCTACCTGCCCTGGGCACTACACCAGAAGGTGTTACAATTTTCACTTGAACATGAAAAAATGATTCAAGGACCTCACATGAAGTAGGCTAATCTATCACACTCACCCCAGTTATCATACACCCTGACACTTGTTTTTTTTCTCTCTGAAGTTCTGATTCTGTTATCATTTCCTCTGTTTATAAAATTACCTTTATCTAGTAAATATTCTCTTAGATTTCCTTTGTCTGGGAATGTCTTTACATCTCTTCCTTTCCCAAACGATCCTTTTGCTAGATAACGTAATCACAGTTGAAGATTGTTCCTTCAGCACATGAAAGTGTTGTGTTGTTTCCTTATGATCTCCATGCTTTCAGATGAGCAATGCACTGTGTTAAATTTGGATTCCCCTATAGGTAATGCACACCTTCCCTCTGGAGGCTTTCAAGAATTTTTCTTTGTGTTTATGTGTCAGAACATTAATTATTTGTATCTTTGCCTGGATTTCCTTGGGTTTATTCTGTTTTGTGGTTCACCCAGCTTCTTGAATCTTAAGATTTATGCCTTTCACTATATATGGAGATTTCTCAGTCATTGTTTCTTCAGATGCCTCTATGCTAACTATTCTCTATGTATTAGACACCAATGATAAACCAAGAGAAGTGTTATCATTTTTGTTATTATACCACAGCTATCTGTGATACCTCGTTCTATTTTCTCAGTCTATTTCTCTATATTGTTATATTGAGTACATTCTACTAATCTCTTCCCAAGTTACTTGGTTTTATCATATGTCATCTCCACTTTACTGTTGAACCCACACAGTGAGTGTGTCTTTAGAAAAGTAAGTTATTGTATTTTTCAGGCCTATCATTTCCATTTCCTTCTTTTTCTATTGCTTGTATTTCAGTGTTGTGATTTTCTCTTGTATCTTCGATTTAAGATTGTTTATGATTATTTGTTAAAGCTACTTTATAATTCTCATCAGATAATGCCAACAACACATAATTCATTTTGTTGTTGGCATCTGTTGGTAGTCTCTGCTTAATGTTATGACTTTCCTGGTTCTTGGTATGGTAAGCAATTTTTTTGCATTTTCAGATATTTTAGATATTCTCTTATGAAATCCTGGATCCCATTGATCATCTTTCCCCCCCTCCTCTTCCTCCTTCTTGAGCAGGCTGTCCTTTTATGTCCTATTTTCTTATTACCTGGAATGACCACACACAATTTGACTACATCAATATCTGCCTAGGTTTTTCTAGATCAAAATTAATTACATTTAGGGTTCAGTGTATTTATGATTAGATACAGGCCTGTTAGTAAAAATGTAAAATTTTTCCTTTATGGAATCTTAATGTTGGTGACTGGTATTTTCCTCTATAATCTAATGCCTAATATCTATTTTGTTGTATTATAATAAATTAGTAGGTTCTCTGGTATAGTGTTAAAATATAGTATACACCCCAAAGATATCTGTTATTATTTGTACTCTTTTAAAAATAATATCCTGTCATATAAGTCTTATAAAAATCTTTGGAAGCCAATTTTATTTTTGATTTGGTAAAAATTATATTTAAGTAAAAAATGTAGCCTTTAAGTAAAGAGTTTTAAAATGATTTAGTGATTTTTTTTTTAAATTCTAAAGCATCTTGTGGGAACCATAAGGCACAACAGGAGGAAAACTGACCTGTAAAAATCTCTATTAGCACATGTGCATCTCATAAAACCGCAAAAAAAGAAAAATAGAAAAAAAATAGAAAAAGAAAATAGAAATGACTGAAAAACCGCCAAAGTTGGATAATTATTGAAGATAAATGACATATATGTATATTTCACTTAATAGTTTCTCTACTACTGTGAAGATTTCCATAACAATAATAGAAATACTTAAATGTAATGTAATCCTGGTAAATTAAAACATGAGCATATTTGAGTGATTGGGTTTTTCTTTTCTAAAGCCACATATCTCAATTGTTTGAAATAATTAGTTCAGGGGTAGCCAATTCGAGTCTCATAAGGGCATTTCAGGAACTGCAGGTGAGAAACTCAGGACATCTTGCGGGCAAGTGGGAGAAGCCCGGCTTCTTCTAGAAGTTGTAGTTTCTGTTCAGGGTTTGGGATTGTGTTGCTAAAATATACAGGCTTAATGTTGCCACATCTTTGATCTTTTAAGAGAAGCTTTAAAGTTGCATTTTTGCCTAAATTTCTTAATATTTAAGATTGGAAAAATACATATAAATGTTATGATTTGAATATGAGACTTCCCCCCAAAAGCTCCTGTTAACACAGGCATATTCAGAGGTAAAATGACTAGATTTATGAGAGCTGTAACCTAAGCAGTTTACCCTCGTTTGAATGGACTGACTAGATGGTAACTGTAGATTGGTGGGACATGGCTGGAGGAGGTGGGTCACTGGGGGTGGGTCTTCCTTCCCCTCTCTCTCTACTTCCTGACCACTTCATAAGCTGAGCAGCCCTTGCTGGGTCATTGTTCTAAGATGTACTGCCCTATCTTAGGCCCAGAGCATTGGATTCAGCCATTTATGGACTGAGAACTCTGAAACTGTGAGTCCCAAATAATTATTCCCCTCCTCTAAGTTGTTTTTGGTCAGATGTTTTTGTCTCAATGATGCAAAAGAGACTAAAACAGAAACTGGTACTGAGAAATGAGGTATTTGCTGCGACTAATCAGAAGCCTTTAGAGCTGGTTTGCATGGTTGGAATTCTGAAAAGTTTAGAGATACAGGCTGGAAAAGCTTTAGAATGTTGTAAGTGGAGCTTAATGGGTGATTCTGGTGAGAGTTCAGAAGACCACAATGCCAAGAGAATTGTGGACTGTGCTCCTGAGGTTTTAGAGGGAAATGAGGACTCTATTTGGAATTGTACTAGAGGCCACTTGTGTTATATTTTGGCAAAGAACTTGACTACATTTTTCCCCATACCCTAAAACTTTATGTAAGGCTGAATGTAAAAGTGATGGGCTAATTAATCTGGTGGAGGAAATTTCAAGGCAGCACAGCATTAAGTCAGTGCCATGGATATTACTGGCAGCTTTTAGCTAGATTTACTGGGAAAACTCAGAGCAGAACACAGTGTTAAAGGATTTTAAAAACTTGCAGTTTTACCAGAAAAGTGCTTGTAAAGCTGGGGCCAAGGAAGTCGTCGTGCTCATTGAAGAAATCACAGCCCCCACAGAGATGCCTAACCATGTGTTACAAGAATAAATTGTGTCTGGAATGTATCTAGTAGTGTATGAAATTAGAAAACAAAAATACTTCTTTTTTACCAGTTGTCTCAGGGCTGCTGAGTATGTATCATAGATATGGTGGCTTAAAAACAATAGAAGCTTATTTCTTACAGTTCTGGAGGCTCGAAGTCCAAAATCAGGTTGAGGGCCCTTTTTCAGGTTGCCGGCTACTGACTTCTCATTGTTTCCTCACATGGCAGAAAGAGGGTGAGAGAACCTTCTGGGATTCCTTTTATAAGGGCACTAGCTCCACTCAAGAGGGTCCCATCCTCATGATCTCATCATCTACCATGTGCCCCATTCTCAGTACCATCACTTTGAAGGACAGGATTTTGACATTTGAATTGGGGGAGACTTACGTAATTTAGTCCATAATACCATTAAAGATACATAAAAGCACAGAATACTGCAATATTGTCAATGTTGTGCTGCTAAGAATATAAAGGGTAAAAGTCCTTTGCACCACACACACACACACACACACACACACACACACACACACTTGGGCTATTATGAAGGTCCATAGGAATCTATTTTAAAGAAAGATTTACTTTTATGTACAGTGGTAATATATATAATAAGGATGTCACATTTGGTGTTGTTTATAGTAGCAAAGTGAAGATCCCCAGTGTATTTGTTAAGTAGGAAAGAAAATCATTAAATATGGTGCATCCAAAATATGTAATACTGGACAACAACTGAAAAGTTATGGAAGATGCATATATACTTACAAGGAATGTGCAAAATATGTGGTTATTAAAATACTATTGGAATAATAGATATAGTATAATTGTTTTCATAAATTCCTGTTAGTTCTTAGCAGGAGAACTGGGAAAACATACAATAGAATTTTAACATACGTTACATTAAATTTTTTTTTTATGTTGATGGACCTTTATTTTATTCATTTATTTATATGAAATGCTGAAAATACAATCCAGAGCTTCACACATGCTAGGCAAGTGCTCCTACCACTGAGCTACAACTCCAGACCCAACATATCTTGCCTTTTGATGAGAACTTGGAATTGACAGTTGAGACAGGTCTTTGATATTTTGTAAATATTGCTTGAATATTTTCCAACTATGATATATATGCATTAATTGTTATATAAATAAAATGAATAACAAAAACAAAATTAAGTCACTAACGTGGTTACTATAGCAATAAAAGGTATTAACTTGAAAAATAGATAATGGGCTATGGTTGTGGCTTAGTGGTAGAGCGCTTGCCTAGCATGTGTAAGTCACTGGGTTAGATTCTCAGCACCATATATAAAAACAAATAAATGCTCTAATGCCATCCATTTCCCTCCAAATTCTATGATTTTGTCATTTCTTAATGCAGAGTAATACTCCATTGTGTATAAATGCCACATTTTTTAAATCCATTCATCTATTGAAGGGCTTCTAGGTTGGTTCCACAATCTTGCTATCGTGAATTGTGCTACTATGAACATCGATGTAGCAGTGTCCCTGTAGCATGCTCTTGTTAGGTCTTTAGGGAATAGACCGAGAAGGGGAATAGCTGGGTCAAATGGTGGTTCCATTCCCAGCTTTCCAAGAAATCTCCATACTGCTTTCCAAATTGGCTTCACCATTTTGCAGTCCCACCAACAATGAACAAGTGTACCCATTTCCCCGCATCCTCGCCAGCACTTGTTGTTGTTGGACTTCATAATGGCTGCCAATCTTATGCTAAGCGAAGCTAGCCAATCCTTAAAAAACAAATGCCAAATGTCTTCTTTGATATAAGGGAAGTAATCAAGGACAGGGTAAAGACGAAGAGCTGGAGAAGAAGATTAACATTAAACAGGGATGATAGGTGGGAGGGAAAGGGAGAGAGAAGGGAAATTGCATGGAATTGGAAGGTGAGCCTCAGGGATATACACAATTACATATAAGAGGAAAGGAGGGCTAGGAGAAAAATTATACAAGTGGAAGAAATGATTTATAGTAGAGGGGGTGGAGAGAGAGGAGGGGAGGGGAGGGGAGGGGAGGGGAGGGGGATAGTGGAGAATGGGATAGTCAGCAGAATACATCAGTCACTAGAAAGGCAATATGTAAATTAATGGAAATGTAACTGATGTGATACAGCAATCTGTATATGGGGTAAAAATGGGAGTTCATAACCCACTTGAATCAAACTGTGAAATATGGTATATTAAGAACTATGTAATGTTTTGAACAACCAACAATAAAAAAAAAAACAAATAAATGAAATAAAGGTCCATCAACAACTAAAAAAAATTTAAAAAATAGATCATTATCTACTCACTAGAAATATTAATTAAACTAATGGGAAAGCTATGCTATTAAATGCAGAGCTCTATTGTGATAAACTATCAATATATTATTTTAAATAATTGATAAACTTAGAGCTTGATTTAAAACACAGGCTCTTTTGTCAGATTGTCTGAGTTCACATCTAAGACAGCTCTGTAACTTTGGATTTGTATATATAGTAAATTTCCACTTATAGCATCTTACAAATAATAGTGAATAGTGGACCTAGAATGTTTCATATATTCTTTATACTTTGAGTAAATTCTCTAAACATATTTACTGTTATTGTCATTCAATGGAGATTAAAGTTAGAAAATTTAATCAAGAAGATCTTCTCAACCATCTTCTTTTTTTTTTCAGGAGTTATTGTATTTTTAAATAAATTTTAAAAATCCTAATCAATTATATTAACTGTACAAATGTCTTACTGTCATATTTCTATGCATGCATATATTCAGATATATTTTAATGGTAAATTTTTAATCAGAAATTCATGTTGTTTTGTATAGATTAAGAATGATGAACAGATACTGGCTTTTTAAAATTTATGTTTTCCTTCAAATGTATATAAACTTTGGTATTTTGGTATTAGATAGTTCTATACACTGTAAGCAAATTATGGTAGTGAAATATAGTCTAACTATGAGACCATTGACTTTGTAACACAACAAATTCAGTCAGTTAATTCCATGCATTTTTAATAAGCATTCAAGATTATAATATTAGCATCTCTAATAATGCATATCTAGAGACAAAGCACTGTTTGTCTATTGAAATCAATATTCATTGTTTGTCTCTCTTACCATGTCAACCTTACATGATGATACGGAACCCCCAAACTGAAAAATGAGCTACATCCCCTGCTATCCTAATAAATATTAAGAGGCATGTGCAAGAATGTACTTTGCAATGCAATATTTCCACCACTCCAGAAGGAATGGTGTCTGTTGAAAGGCTATTCTGGCTGAAAATTATCAAAACCTAGAAACTATTTTTTGATTTAGAAAAGATAAAACCACACATGACAATAGATAATAAAGGAAAAGATGGTAGTAGCTTCAGAGAAGACTTAGAATTCTTGTTGCACAATAATTTAAAAGGCTTTCAATAATGAAATTCACTAAAATATACATTATTTTTATTTGTGCAAGAATATCTATGCAAATACATGTGTTTTCCATTTTAAGGTTATAGGTTCTGCCAAAATCATCTCATTGGCGATTTAAAAATTTGTTTGCTGTCATTATTTCTGATTAAAGAAAATAATTTTCTGTATTATTAAAATGAAGAAATGTGTACATGTTAAGATTTTATTTCTCGGGCTTGGGTTGTGGCTCAGTGGTAGAGTGCTCGCCTAGTGCGGGTGAGGCACTGGGTTCGATCCTCAGCACCACATAAAAATAAATAAAAATAAAAGCATTGTGTCCACCTACAACTAAAAAAATTATTTAAAAAAAGATTTTATTTCTCTCCTGCTGTCTCCTCATTTTAAAACTTTTTAAATTGACAAAACTAGGATCTTGTAATTAACTCAGGTTTGGAAGTAGGAAATCACCATTTCTTCCTCTTCACTCTATTTTGGTAAGGGGGAAATAATGTTTAATTTATTTGCTTTTCTTTTTTTAGGACATAGAAGAAATTTCAAATGCACATAGAATATTTGCTAAGCCCTTATTTTCGTCTAATCAGTGCTTTCTGATTAAGAAAATTGCTACACAGAGACATATAATATGTATTTGTTATATGTTACAGATATTTAAACTAATTTATTTTTATTAATTCATCTTGAATTTAGTTTCCAGAGTTTTCAGTTGCTTGAAGTCCTGGCAAATTTGTAATCTTGAGGTCTTTATGTCTTTCTAAATTTCTTATTCTATGAAAGCAACAATTTATTTGGAAAGATGTTATATAATGTCAATGAAAAATCAGTACTTCAGTATTTTGTTTTATATTTGTTACAACTATCCACTTAATAATATTATAATTTTGTATAATTTGATGCAATATCTTATAGTTTATAACACAATATCGTAATTATACTCAACATTTTATACATGTTTGTTGAATGATAATGATTGTGAACTATAGTATGTTAAACTTAGTTTTTGCTGTTGTGTTAATTTTTCTTATAATTTTGTAATAAATACCTATTACTAAACTGTTATTTTCTTTGATTGAGAAACCAGAATTGATGCTTTGTTCTGCTAGACCCTGTCTCCTTTCATACAAATAAAAATACTAATCACTGAATCTAAAATAAGGATGAACATTTTCAAGGAATTCTGTATTACACAAAATGAATTATTTTTAAGCCAGAAAATGAGATTGAGTGGCAAAGTCAAGGACCTCTAACTTTTGAATTCATTATTGTATCGCAGAACTATCTGGTAAAATGCCTTAACTGCCAGGATAGGGAATGAGTGCGTCATATAACTTACTTATAAGTCCTGGGCCATGGAGAGCTTTATAAATTAAAATGAACACCTAGAATGACTGTTGGAAGCCAGAGTTATGCACGGAGCATCTGTATAATGTGCTCTGTGTGGTTGGCATTGCTAAACAGACAAGCTGTCACATTCTGTACTAGCTGAATATTCTAGGACTCTTCCTCTGTCAACCAAGGTAGAGGACATGGCAGTAGTCAAACCTCGAGGTGACAAAAACCTAAAGTCATGTTGTGAGCCCTGTATTTTAGAGGGGAATTTACAAGTGCAGGTAAGGAGGAACATCTCTCGCCATAGCACCTATATCATAAGCCCAATGCATCCTTGGACTGAGAACATCACTATTAAAATGAAGGCACCTTCTGTAATGACAAGGACTATACTCAGTAAACCTAGATCTTAAAAAACAGAGCCAAACCCTCCAGAAAGGACCATCTTAAATATTTATAAGGAAAACAAAAAAAGTATTATTATGCTGTAGTCATGTAATGGGAGAAAAAGAATGACATACTGTGAAATTCAACAAAGAATGTTTCCATAAACGTATTGACTGTTAACAACAACAACAACAACAAAAATGAAACAAAACAAAAAAAATTATGTCTTATTTTTTTAGAAAAAAAATATTTTTATTGCTTTTTATAAAAGAACAAGTCATCTGTTTTTAATTTTGATAAATATTCTCTTCATGAGGAAAGAAAGATAATCCTTAAAATGGAATGTGTGTGGTTTTAGGAGACAATGTATGAATTATGGCTATTTGGTGCCACCTAGTGGTAAAGGCCTTTTAAAATCAGTTTATGTTACCTTTGCTTTTAGAAAATTCATAATGAAATAAAATTCATAGATGACTGAATTATCACCTAAAGTAGGTGAAAAGACAAAAAAATCATTTCATAATCATAGACATTCACAAAGATTGGCTGTTATACTCAACACCAAAGTGACATTCCATGTGACTGATACAGAGTGCTTTATGGCTAGAAAAGCTGATTTGAGATTGACAAGTTTTTATTGTATTCTATTTTTACATTTTTGTTGGTTGGCTTCTAAAGTCAAATCCATAAGCGAAGACTGATAAAGTTAGAGATGATATAAGATCTCCTAATTATTATTAGTTATGACACTATCAATACAGTAAATGACATAATAATGTCATTTTGTAGGCAGAGTGGAAATAACACATACATTATAGCATGAAGATTTTTAGAAGAGCCAGATACTTTTTCAGAATTCGGGAATAAGGGGCATTCCAAATTTAGTGGGCCATCTCATCACAACTTACTGACCAAGCATGTTTTGTTTTGCTTTGTTGTTAAAGAAAATCTGTTCCCCTCAGCTTTCAGAAGGAACAGATGGACAAAGAAAGTGGCCATCTCTGGGGTACAGTTGATTAGACCTGAGTGGGTGCTGGGAAGACATTGAATTAATCTGATTCTTCTGATCATTTGGGATAAGCCATTGAAAGGCTAAATCAGATGCACAGCTAAGTGTTTAACGTGAAGGAAAACTGTACCCTTTAATTGTTAGCTTTCAGTTCCTGATTTCCTGTGCCCAAGCATTTTACGTATTACTTTTTTTCTTGTTCTGTCATTGCCTTCAAATGACTTTGAATTTTCTCTTGCATTCTCTGCCCCTCTACCCAAGCAGAAAGTACCTTCCACTCTCATTTCTTCATAAAGCGTTCTGAGTGTAGAGAGTTTGAGGCACTCTGCTGCTCCTTGCCTGGGTTTCCAAAAACCCCCGTCTGGCTGTGTTTGTACGGGGGTGTAGGATAAGGATTATATGGCACAAACCCATGTCTTGGAGAAGCTTGAAGTCTTGAAGAAAGACTTTCTCACATCTAGAAAAACATACATATCGGGAGGTAGAGAAGATTACAGGACTAGAGAGACAGAGTTACATCCTGCCCTGGAAAGCATTGGGGATAGAGTGGGATGGATAGATTGCAGGGGAAATGGCCATATGTTCTTTCCAGGCAGTGGGGACCATGCACAGCCATGGAAAGTTTTCTTCTTGCATAGGGCACTCAGATGTGCAGGAGTATGTGGCCAGGCAAAGTGATATGTACCAATGACCAAAGCCAAATGGACATTTTCCCCAATCCTGTATCCTGTGCAAGCCCCTGGAACTTTGACACCACACTGGGGCAATTCCAGCAAAAATGGAGGTCACCTTCAGGATGGAGGCAGAATGGGGCTTACGAACTAGAAATGAAGTTGTCACACAGAACTGTAATTCTTGAATTCTTAGTGCTTGGACTGAGACTCCACTATATAATTCTAAAATAGAAAGCATTTCATTGCTGTTTCACACTGATAACTATTTACATTAATTTTACTAACATATTAAAATAGCTATTTTTCTCTACTTTAGGGGTATCTCCAAAATCTGATTGCTTCAGCATATCTCAAGTGCTTATTAAAACAAATATAGATGCACTGCTTCCCCAGACATGGGCTTAGAGGAAACTTTTTAAGTGAAGTGCCCCAGATTCTTCTGATTTGCAACCACCTTGGAAACAATGTTTTGGCTGACTGTAGCTGTGAAGATCACTGCATGTTTAAGTCAATCTTATCACTTAAACCTCTTTTGGTTAACTATAATTCATTTGGAGACCTTTTTATTCAGGACAAAAATTGCTTTTTTCATTAAATTTATTTAAAAATCACTGTGTAGGAGGATACATCATAACCAATATTTTACAATAACGGTTATATATGGTTTTCAGTCCACATAATACTTACTGGCTTCTCTGACATAAAATGTTTCTGGACAAGAGAAACACTACTTGAAATATCTAAACAGAATAGATGTAAATTTATTTTCTTTTAAGAGGCGAGGGCTTTTGGAGATGATTGAGTCAGGAGCACTCAGACCTCATGGATGGGATTTTGGAGGTTGAAGGGAGATGCCTTGTCCCTTCTGCCAGGTGAGGACTCAACAACAAGGCACTGTCCATGAGGCAGAGTGGGTCTTCAGCTGACATTGAAACTGCTGTGCCTTGATTTGGGTCATGTCAGCCTCCAGAACTGAAAGAAATATATTTCTATTATTTATAAACCAGTTAGTTTACCATGTCTTGTTATAAGATAGTGGCCAATGAAAGCCTGCTGAATGAACTCAAGTATAGGGATCTCCAGAAGAGCTCACCTCCCTGTGCCCAAGATAAATAGAAAGTACCAGTAGTTCTGGGATGCTGCCCATGGCTTCCAGCACTTACCCAGTGCCTTTGCTTGATTTTTATATGGCAGTTCAACTCAAGTTTACATCGTTCTATTGAGAATATAGGCATTACCTAACCACACAAAGATGAAATAAACAGTTTCTGTCCTCAAAGCAAGCATGAATAAAAATTTACAATATTTGACTTTATATATACCAGGCTGGATTGATGCGTAAAGTAAGCTGAATTCAGGGCACTGAGGCAATTTGGGATATTTTGTTAAGTTCCATGGCATAGATGGTGAACAAAGCTGAGTTTTCAAATTGTTCTGGTAAAGAACAGGATAGGGAAACACACAAGGCAAGGGGTAAGAATGTATGTCACATGGTGAATGTGAGGACCGCACTCAGGTAAATGCAGATGATAAATGATGAAGGCTCAAGGGATTGGCAAGATGAGTAGAGGAGATGGCTCTGAGGAAAACTCAGACGGCACAATCGGTGGGTGTGCATGATGTGTTAGATATGGTGGGAAAGGGAAACTCTCAAGTTGTCTCCTGATTCTGGCTTCACTCATTGAATAGAATATGCTCTTATATTTACAAGAATTGCATAAGGATGAGGGACAATTAAAACAATGATAGTAAGGCAGATAAATGAATGGCATTTGAGATGCCTTTAGGACATTTATTTTGTTACAAAAAGCAAGCAAGTTGATATGTAGATTTAAAGTTCCAAGTAGATGTCAATGCCTCATATAACATTTGGAGATCTTAAGCATGTAGGTGGTAGTTAAAAATACTGGGAAGGGTGATTTCACTCAAAAACGTTTAGCATGAGAAAAGAAGTGGGTGAACTAAGAACAGCTCACTTATTGGAGAAGACTGTACAGGAAGAGGTCACACAGCAGCCAAGCCTTGAATTTGGGCTTTCTTTGTACTTAATAGTTGTCTGCTCTCTGTTCCTGAACTCAATGGCTTCCTAGAACTTGACTTTATGGATTCCAAGGTACCCTCTTGCTGCTTCTTTTCCTTATACAACTGTTAGCTAGGTCTGCGCTTCTTTTACTCTGTAGACCTTTTAGGTTTTTACTCGTCAAACCACTGGCTTCAAATTGGTAACATCCTAGACTTGTATAATCTGCTCCTTGACTTCAGAGAAGCACAGGAAATACTCATGGTGGAGGGCCATTGGTTTGTAAACTTTATTTTATCATCCAGTGGGAATTAATGTTTCAAATGGGTTCTACAAGATGAAAGATAAGATGAGAGCTCTGTAGATCTGCCCTTATCCATGTAGCAGTCCCTTAGGCATTTCCTTAGGACCTGGGGCATTAGACAGTCACTCTTGTAGGTTAGTAGTATGCACTTTATAAAAACAGGGTTTAAGCCCTGATTCTGCAGCTCACTGGCAATTTGTCTTTGGACAGATGGCTTAGTCTTTCTGAGCCTTATATTCATTCCTCAGCTATAAAATATAATTACTTCATGGGCTTGTTAGCATCAGATGAGATAATGTGTCAGTGTAAAGCACAGGGCATGAGAGTCTCCATAAATGTTCATTTTCTAGCTTTCACCATATCTAGGTTTTGATGGACAATTTATGGAATCAAAATAAAATCACTGAGTCTTACAGTGGGAAGGGGTTGAGAGCTAGTTTGTCTGAGTTCCCTAGGGAACTCCTTTCAAAATGTCCACATCAGATGGTTATTTAGTAGATGCCTAGAGACTGCTTAGAGACTGGGAGCTCGTGTGTGTGTGTGTGTGTGTGTGTGTGTGTGTGTGTAGACTTGTGTGTGTGGGGTAGATTCTATTTCATTGATGTACATCTCAAACTGAGTCAAAAATCAGAACCATTATTCTAAAATACTCTTTTTAAAACAACACATATTATGTAGTCATTCAAATTTTAATGGTAACCATTCAAGCTTTAAAGCAAGATTACCAAGTGTTTTATAAATTATGATCTTGTTTAGGTTAATGGATATGCAAACATACTCAGATATGTGAGTATAGAGATGCCATCTGTAGAGATTTATATAAAATTCAATAGTGGTTAAGTGTGCATTGGTATTAATAAAAGCATTTCTCTTTTTTTTTTTTTTACAAAACGTTCTTTATTAAATACTTTTTTGCCCTCTAATAAGCATGTGCCTTCACAGATACTCCCCCGACTCTGATCCTCATAAGAATTTTTAAAGATAGTTAGGGGGGTGTTGTCTTCATTTCGTATGCCTATGCACACACGGACACCCACCACCCCACACCTCCCCACCCACCTAGAACCCACAGGGATAAAATGATTTCTGGTGGTGATTTTCGGAGGCTTGTTGGGTATGGTGGAGGAAGAATTGAATTCAGATATGTCTTCCATTTCTTATTCTTCCCTCTGCATCTTTTGTTTTGGTTCTTTTGAGTTGAAATGCTCTGGTTCCCTCAGCTCTGTCCTTTTAAACAACTTTCATTCTTCCTATCATTGGGGTCATTATTTGAATGCATTCCTGTTAATTTTCTAATTAAAATGAGGTATCTAGAAATATGCATAATATTCAGGTGTAATCTGAAAAGCACATAACATAGTTTATTACCTTTCTTGATTAGGACATTATATATTTATTAAATCAAGACATAATACTTTTATTAAATATGCATGCATTTCAGCTAATTTAAAACAATATTTTATATTTATATCATTACAGGACTTTTGATAGGTACAGACCAAGAAGCAAAAAATAAAAATTTACCCATATGTATCACCTGTAGTTCCTCTAACCAAAGAGAACTTCTCTAGATATTTTTTTTTCTTTTCTCACCAGAAAGAAAAGAAAGGATTTTGACTTTTTTTTTTCAATGTTTGCTCCATGACTTATTCTATTACTAGGTAGTTAATTGAAAATTGTTGAGTGAGTGAATAAAATATTCATCTCTATTTATTTATGTTTTTGAGTAAATAATATAATGTTTAAAATTTTGCATCCTGGGCTTTACAGCTCCTATGAAGTTATTGATAGTGCATTAGCATTGTTATGTTATCATAAATTCTTTGTATGGTCATCAGGATTGCATAACATTCTGTTCTGTGAATATGTTGTTCTTCTGTTGGAGACTTGCTGTGTTTTTATATTTTGCTGCAATGACAAGGTTTTTATAAACATTTTTGTATGTAGTTCTATAATTTCTGCCAAATATTTTTCACAGATATTTCTAAAGTGAAATTAATGCTTTAAATGTCTGAATGGCTCAAAAGAAGCACTCCTTTCCCCTCCTTGCAGTACGTGGGTTTGAGTATATAATTAACGTGTGGTCATCTATTGTCTTTGAACTTCCAGCAATTATTCACTTCAAAGTCCACATATACACCAAGCAAGAGCTTTGGTATGTTGTGCAGGCAGCATGGATTTGTGTGCGTGTACCATTCCTGTTACTGTCTGCATTTCCTCTTACTTTGCAATACAACCTGCTTATTTCTTTCAGGTCAGAATTAAGTAGCAGTTCCACTTTTTGCTTCTCCTACCTTCTGAGAGATGAAATTGTCAGCAAGACAAGTCAAGAATTTGTCCGGTGCTCAGTTTTTTAGTATAATGAGATTTCTAGCAGATGTCTTTATAGTGGAAGTGCCCCATTAATGTTATATTTTTTTTCTCTGTGACAGATTTTTAATCTATGTTAAGAAAGCAATGCCCATATCTTTTGTCAGGCTGGGCAGTCTCTTATAGGCTTAGACTGCATTCCTTTTAGTTCTCTCTTTATGGCTTTCATCTTTACCCATCTGTAGATTGCCATATGGAAGCTATCCTTGTTAAAAACAAAATGTCAACATTTTTAAAATAAAAAAAAATCTACTCCTATTTAGGCATAATTTTAGAGGTCATATATATCAATTATAGAAATCCTAGAAAATTCTGAAAAGTATGAAGAAGAAACTCCTAAATAACCCATAATCCCACAATTTTAAAGCTATTATCTGTTAACGTTTTGCCATGTTTCCTCTACATTTGTGTGTGTGTGTGTGTGTGTGTGTGTGTGTATGTGTGTGTGTGTGGTGTTAGATATAGCTGGAATAAAACTGCACCTACAAAGTTTACCTCAAGATTATTTTATCATTATATTATCACCATTTTCCTATAAAACGTTAAAAACTTGGACCAAAGTTCCAAAAACTTGGAACAAATCATTTAGTGACTACAAAGTTTCATCATGGAGACAGTCTTTAGCTAATTTAATCATGTTCTTATATAGTTCAGCTTTTTTCTATTTTTCCCTAATAAAATAATTCTTCCACAGACACCCGAGCATGTCAGTCTGGCTATACCTGTGGTGGTTTCTGCCAGCAGGTTCTCAGATGTAGAGTGACCTGGAGAATAGCCACTCTGCCTTAAGGTGAGTCCGTTGTTTCCAAATCTTTGCTAATTTTATAGGTGAAAAAAAATGACTTACAGTCTTAGTAACCATTAAATTCTTAGAATAATCTCTTCTATCTCTTAGGTTATCTTTCACTGCTCTTAATTTAAGATCTTTAATTTAATTTATTTTTTTTTAACTCTGAGATTTCCTTACTTGTTTCTCCCAAGTAGAAATCCGCTATATCTTTCTTTTTATTCATGTTGTCTTTTCCTTTCAGTAAGGTACTTTTATTTTTTAATGTTAGTTCATATGCATAGTTTTATAGATAAAATTGTATGATGAGGTTAGTCACCATCAACAGAAGCCCTCAACTCACTAGGAGCTCCTACCAATTTCACATTTCAGAGCCGCTTTGATCCCTCTTATCTGTGCCATCTGCTTTTTCTTTCAGATTTCTGAATAAGTTGCAAACATAGCTATTTAAAATATTTTAAATTCAGTCATTATTGACTTGCTCTTATGAAACTACATAATATATTCCTCACTCTCATCAACACATCTTTCCACTCCATCTAAATTGTCAAATACCATAATGACAATTTTTGGTTAGAATCAGTAGTTGATGCTTTTACTAATATGGCTATACAGGTCTTGCTCATGATTGACTGCATTTTTGTATGAGTTCTATTTCTCCTGCTTCATTGTTTGCTTACTTTCCTGTGGGTTCCTTGGTAACTTGTTCTCTTGTCAATCTGATCAACCACAACAGGGAGAGTGTTTCCCTTCTCTGAGTGGCATTCCTCAGCTTCCTGCTCTCATCCGGACTAGGTTTTCACCCAGAACTCCCTTTACCCTCTCTGGCATTGGATCACATGTCTCGTTCCTGAATTACTCCCTTCAAGAGAAGGGTTTACAAGACAAAAATTTTGTGATGTTGCATAATTTTATTTTTTTTTTTAAATTGCACTTGATCAATAGTTTGACTTTTTACATAATACAGTATTGGGGATTATATCCCCCTGGCTCCATGTGTTCTAGTTTCCAGAAGCTATTGAGCAATCTGACATACTTCTATTAATACCCTTCATATTTGACCTGAATCTCTCTGTAAACAGCACCAAAATCTTCATTTTACCATATTCTTTGGTATGGTAAAGCAGCCCCACCCTTAGCTGTCTCAGTGTTCTGTCTCTATAAAGTTAAAGCTCTATAAAGTAAAAGTTCAGAAAGTAAAGCTCTGGTATTTTTCTAGGTGAGGAAGGGGCTGTCACCTTCCCCCAGGAGCCAGGTGGGAGGGGAGGTTCTTTTGAATTTTACTCATTCAATTCATTTGTTTGCTCATCGATTCTTTTTTGCATTCAGCAAACAGGTATTAATAAGTGGCAAACCTGGTGCCTGGCAATGGAGACCCAGGAAGACATGTTTTCACCTTTAGAGGAGAGTGTAACCTGTTTTTTTTTTTTTTTTTTTTTAATATTTTATGGGCTTTCTAATTATGCTGCTTTTCTCTTTTTTTGCCCAAATATTACATCATGTTTTTTACCCATGTCTAGATTTGAGTTTTCAATTTGCTCCTATCACTTGTATCTTTTCTGCTTTTATAATCGAATTCAAGAATTTCTTCTTGGTAGCTTGCTCTGTGCCATACTTGGTTCTCGGTATGAAAGATGCACAGATGAGCAACCTCAGAGTCTCTGCTTATACATAATGCCTAACTTGCATCCTCTATCCCAAAGGTTGAGAGAATGCTGAAAAAGAGTACTTTTCTTCAGGGCTCCTGTGATCAGGTAAGAAGTCTTCCTTCTTTTCTTTTCATTCTTTCTTTCTTTCTGATTAATAATCTTGGGTGTAATTTTATTATCTCACCTCATCTCCAACCCTGTAACTTCACTAGTGTGAGGAGAGAGAGGACAGGAGTAAATTATCTTCCCTTTCCAGAGTAGATGTGTGGTGTTGGTACTTAGAGCATAGAGAATATGATGTTTGCTACTAGAAAAGTCTCCGTGGATGGTATTTATTAAACTTAAAAAGACTAAAATGTGACAACTTAGCTCTCTGTTCTTCCTGGAGGTAATAGAAGTCAAATTAAACAGTGAAATGAGTCATGTCCCAGGGTAAAGATGAAGTATTGAAAAGTGCGTCGATTAAGGACCTTCCATTTTTTCCCCTCACAATCATCTTCTCAATTTGTCTGTCAATAGGATTAAAAAACAACATGTTAGTTATGTTAATAGCTCATATATTTGCAATTGAAACACCTCCAAACAATTTTTCTACTCTTGCATTTTCATTATACACAGACACACACACATACACACACAAACACAAACACACGTTTTGGGGATTGTAGAATTCTTCTTCCACTTGCCATCCAAAATTCAGAAAATTTTCTCAAAAATATTTTTTGCATATGTGTTTCAAAGGGACATTTGAAGTGGGATGATCTCACACCACAATCATTTCCAAACTTAGAATTCAGTAGACAGCATATTCATTCTCATCACAATTCATGCAATCCAAATTTTAAATAATGTATTTTTATTTGCCAGCATTCTGTATTTCATGTAGCCTATTCCTTTTCTTTTCTTTTTTTTTTTACAATAACAGTTCAGGATATTTATAATTTGGGAATGAATTATATAATTGATTTTGTTATATCCAGCCAAAACTTACACTTTCATATTTACTCTTTCAAAATTATTTTTCCATCAAGAACCCATAAAAGTTTCATTAGAAAATAAGGCAAAGGCAAAAGAGAAGTGAGGTGGATTGCAGTGCATAATTGTAATCAGGTAAATATACTTTGCGTGGTTAGCAACTGACAACTTTTGATGGTAACAACTCCATAGATTTTAAAGTTTTACAATAAGATAATGTGTTTTGAAAATTTGAAATTAGGTTAAGATATAAGTTTTAATTTTATTATTTTGAAAAATGGACTTTATGTAACAACTAAATAATTTTATATAAGGTAAAAATAGACTTGAGGGATGAGACAATTTCAGTGACTATTTATAAATGTAAATATGGGTAATGATTTTAAATTAATATTTAAAGTACTTAATAATTACATGATATAATTTTAATGTTTCTATAAGTCATAAAGTATTAAATATCTAAAATGTCAGCATATATGTTATAGTAAAATATACTTTGAATCGATCATATAAGCAAGTGATTTTTATTTTTTATTTTTATTTTTATTTTGGTACAGGGTATTGAATCCAGGGCCACTTAACCACTCAGATTTATCCCCAGCCCTTTTTGTTTTTTATTTTGAGACAGGGCCTCATTAAGTTGCTTAGGGCCTCCTAAGTTGCTGAGGCTGGCTTTGAACTTGTGATTCTCCTGTGTCAGCTCCCCAACCACTGGGAGAGATTGCATGTGTGTGTCATTCGCACACAGTCTCCTAAATTTATCTGTTCCGATCCAAGTCTTACACAGGACTGCTCCCTGGGCCTCAATTCTGGCTCCAGATTATCAGGAGGAACATCCTGATATGTCTAATTGGATCAGATGGCACTTCTGATCCAATCACCTTTAGTCAGGCAGTTAGGATCACTATACAATATGACAGTCAGGGTTCACCTTTGTGAAATGGTAGCCAATTTCAAGAAAAATAACATGACATTATGCTCTAGGGAAACACTCCCATAAAGATATATAGCAGTGCAGAGAAATTTAGCAATTTCTGAATCTTAAATTCAAAATATTTTCATCACGTTGCCTTTATTTCTATGAATCCCCAGAAAATATTTAGATGATGTGAAAGATCAAAGTAAAATTAACCTCTAATTTTCATTAATTTGTAGAAAAATTATTTAGTTCTTAATTTGACAGTAAATAATTAATGTGAGTTATTTATGTGATGTGTTTGGCACAATGCCAGCCCATAGTGGGCTTTGCTCTTATTCTTACATTTATTGATTTATTTTAAGTGTGTCCTGCTAAGTGAAACATTCATCGGACCTACTTTGGGCCTTTCATATGTCAGAAATTACACTAAATGTTGGGGATACAAAGTTGCAAAAATTACCTTTACCTTTGAGGAGTTAAGTTTAAAATATATGCAGAAATATTGACCATGAAACTATCCTGAGGATACACAAGTAAAATGCACTCTGCTTTGTAACAGATGATAGGCACACTGTTTACAATGTAAGTTGTGCCAAAGCACTGTCCATTAAGCACCTTCCCGTCTTGCTGGGCCTCTTCTACTTGCTTTTCTTCTCTAGGTTCAGTTTTAGGTGTTGTGAGTCCAAACTTGCCACATGTGGGAACTATCTTCTGGCTAGCATTTAAGGATTTGAACATTTTTCAAATTTTCTTTCCTGCAGATCTTGTGTCCATTTTTTAAGGTCCTCAATATATCACTGGTAAATAGTTGTAGTAAAATATTGTGCATTCTAATCTGCCAGGACGCACACATTCTAATCTGTCCCCCTCCTACATGGTGGATCTGATGGAGTAGGGGCAGAAAGAGAGAGAAGCCAGAAGAGTGGGGATTGACAGTGTTGGTGGACCTGGCTGGGAAAACCTGATACACAGCACATTCATGGCTGGATCGCTGAGAAGGAAATCCACTGGAATCACTGATCACCGTGACAGGGCTCAGCAGCAGCTGTTAGATGTCCTAACCATTCATACTGAGATTACAGGGTGTTGTACCAGAGAATGATGAAGCGCTACCTGCATTGAAGTCATTTCCAGGCTCTTCCTGTTTCCCTTTTTGGGGGATGTTCTTTGCCGATTAAGTGGCTGCCAGAATTTGAACACTTTGAAAAGGAGAAGACTGTCCTTCAATCTGATTAAGAGCGGGGAGGATAGTGTGTGCGGGTACCTTGTTCTGGGAAGGCGATGTTTGCCAATGGGGCAGGTAGGACTGACTTGCTGCCCAGTGCATTCCAGGTTATCAACCTGAAACTGCCACTCCGTGGTCTCCCACTGGGACCCTGCTCTGCAGCCTCTCCAATCCTTCTCTCTCCTTTGTCTGCCTGTGCTCTATTGTCGTTGCTCTGTTTTTAAATTCTGATCTTCAGTTTTCCTCCTCCTCCATGCTTTCATATAGGAGATTCTCATGGTTTAAATACCTCCATGTGTTGACAGGGCTTGTATTCCTGTTTCCATCACTGAATCATTGACAATAAATCTTAAATTCAAAATATCATTGGTTGTTTTAGTTTCGGACTCCTGTATCTGCTTGACTATCAGGCATACCTAAGTAAATGTTATGCAGGCAGCTTAATTCTAATAATTATAAATGAATATGTTTACTCCCTCCCAACTCCCTGCCGCTCGCTCCCCCTCCCTCTCTGTGACCATTGGCTTTCTCCACTTTTTAGTTCAAAATCCAGATGATTGCAAACCCACAATTAGCACCCACTTCCAGTCAAATTTCAGTCCACTAACCAACCCAAATTCAGAACCCCTTCATGTGCTATATTATTAACAGGGACGTTGACTATCCAGACCCCACATTCTAATTTTGTATCTCTTCTTTCACTGCTCACATAAGATAGAAGGACAAGTCTAGAATATGTCATGCTTAGATATTTACTCAAGTCTATATCTTGTGCCCACTCATGCTTCCCTTTTATAATTCTTTAGATAAGACCCTAAAAATTTATCTTAAATATATGTGATATTCAATATATAAGGATGAATCATACTAATAAATCAACATGCATAAACCTATGTCCAGTGAGATTTAGACCACTATCAAAATTTTTCAATTCATTTGTGTTCTTTTCCTTGGTCCCCTCTACATGCCTTTTATTTCCAAGGAGAGTAGCTACTCCCCCAAATTATATGTTCATCAATTAAATTTTTTTTAAGTTTAAAAATCACACATACTCATTTATCCATAAATAATGTGCTCTTTAGTTTGGCCTATGTTGAACTTTATGGCTTATTAATTTATGTATGCATTCTTCTAATACTTATTTTTTCACTCAAAATGATGTTTTTGTGATTTATATATTTTGTGTGTACAGATCTGTTTCTGTCATTTTGACTGCTGTATAATATTCTTTCATAGATTATTGGAAAGTACATGTACCATATTCTTGTCCAAGAATATTCAATTTGTTTCAATGTTTTTTTTCTATTTCAAAAATATTTTGTGAACATTTTTAAACATTCTGTTAAATTATTAAAAAATTTATTAAAAATTTATTCTCTCATGCCACAGACTCTCTAGGTCATACAAATTAGACATAGGGTTTTTGAATATTTAAATGAGAGTGCAAATTATTTTCCAAAAGTTAATTGCCACTTACCACCATGTATTTGCCAAGCATGGTATTATTTGACTTAATAGTTTTTTTTTTTAATCTTCTAAATGCTGTATCATTGAAATTAGTATTTGTGTTTTATAATATTTAATTATCTTGTCCACCATTTCAGGTGATGGACACTCACTTTCACTTTGTATAATATTTCTTCCTCTGCCATTTTACCATTGGGTCATTTCTATTTCTCTTACTACTTATTTTCCTATTTTGTGGTTAGTACTTTTGTGTTTTAATTAGGAGATCCTTCACTACTTTAAGTTTATAATGACATTTCCTTATATAATTTTTAAAAGGTATAAAATTTTGCCAATCACAATGTTCATGTATTAGGAATTAATTTTTCTCTATTGTGTAAGTTAGGGATCCAATTTAATCACATAATAAATAATTGTCCCTATAAAACTTGTTTAATAATTTTGGTCTAATGATTAGCAATGGCACCCCTGTCGTGTACCAAATCTCCTTATGTGTGAGAATCTGTTTTTTTTACTTCTGTTCTATTGACTAAATTGTACTGGTATTTTCAAATTACTATATCTTTATGATAATTTTGATGTTAGGTGTATTCTTTTTTCTTAAGAATTGCCTTGCTTATTCTTGTGGCTTTTGATATTTGCTTTAGAATCATCATGTTAAATTTGACAACACACCTTGTTGAAAATTCAATTGTAATTGCATAGACTGCAAAGGTCAATTTGGGGGTAGAAGAAACTAATACCTTCCTGTTAATTAGCATGATATAGTTCTCTATTTCATTAAAGTCTCTTTAATCATTTTAAGGAAAAAAAATTCTATTTTTAATCAAACAAGGATCACATATATTTTGAGCCCTCATTGTATATTGCCTGCTCTATTTTACTAGCCTTTTAAATAGTTTCTCATCTAGTGTCCTTAAAGCTATCCTTTACACACAGTAATAATAATATCTATTTCCTTCTACTATCCTTCCTTTCCCCCCATCAATAGACATTACTATTACTGTGTGTATATATGTGACTGCATGACCAATGTGATTCTGCAACCTGTATACTCAGAAAAATGAGAAATTATATCCCATCTGATTCAAATGTATGATATGTCAAGGTCATTGTACTGTCATGTGTAGCTAATTAAAAAAAAGCTATCCTTTACGCTGCCTCTATGATATAATTATAGAATTTAAATCTTTTACTCATAGGAAGAGGTGAATGTTTTTTTTCGATATTTTTAGTTAAAAACCATGTTATAAAAGGCTGTATACAGAATTACACCGTACCTTAATGCTACGGATTTTAACAATGTGTTTGCAGAAAGAAAAGTCTAACATGGTAACCACAAACAGAAATGCAGAGGATGATCTCTAGGTGGTTTGGTTCTGTATGATCTGTAAAAAATGCTTATCCATGTTCTTGTTAAGAGCACACTAATTTATGTATTTCACATTGCACATATTATTTACCTTATAATAATACAGCCTAGCCTTCATTTTATTTCCTATTCCTCTTCACTGAGAAAGAATAAAACCTTTGGTGCAGGCGAAATCCCTGTCCTCGTTCTCTGCTCTTCTATCACTGTCACTGTTGAGGGTCACTCTGGGTAGCGTTTGACTTGCTGGGTGCTTATTCCGAGCTTCTGGCTTCAATTGCTTAAATCCCACACATTGATCACTGAAATTTTTTAATATACCATATTCTGTATAACCTACTCTCTTTTCTTCATTAAAAATATGAAATGTGAAGGAATTTGTATGTACAGAAAGGTAAAAATTAGAAAATAAAAATGCATGTGCACCCTCTGTTAAGAAATAAAATATCACAAAGATGTTCTTAGGTTCACTTTGTAATATTCTCTGATCATAGCCTATTCCTCCTGAGCTGTCCACTTCCCTATCTCTCCTATAACCAAGATACATTTTGATATCTTTTCCATGACTTTATTTATAACAGAACTAGAATGTATGGTTTCCCCAAACAGAATATAATATTAGTTTGTTTTGTTGATAACTGGTACTGGAATATATATTTTTGTGAAATTTACCTTTTCCCTCAACATTTTGTTTGTTAGATTTGTTCCTGCTGATTGTTATTACTATAGTCTAGTTCACATTCACATAATAATTAGAACACTACAATTTATTCATCTGTTTTCTTTTGATAGACTTCCAGTTTTTTAATTAAAACATTTTAACTGAAATATAATAAATGAACATATATATGGCATACTATGATATTTTGATTCATTTATACATTGTGTGATTTTTAAAATATTTTTATTTTTAGTTATACAGGAAAGTAGAATGTATTTTGATATATCATACATATGTAAGGTAGAACTTATTCTATTTAGGTTCCCACTCTTGTGGTCATACATGATGTGGAGTTATCCTGGTTGTGAATACAAATACAAGGCTAGGAAAGTTATGTCCAATTAATTCTACCATCTTTTCTATTCCCCTTCATCTCCCTTCCCTTCATATCCCAATGGATTTCTATTATTCCCCTCCCCAACTTCCCTTGTTTGGGGCTAGCATTCACTAATCAGAGAGAATATTTAGCCATTGGTTTCTTAAAATTGGCTTATTTCACTTAGCATGATATTTTCCAGTTCCATCCATTTACTCACAAATGCCATAATTTCATTCTTCTTTATGACTGAGTGAAATTGCACTGTGTATATATACCACATTTTCTTTATCCATTCATCCTTTGAAGGAAACGTAGGTTGTTTCCATTGCTTGGCTATTGTGAGTTGAGCTGCTATAAACGTGGACATGGCTATGTCCCTGTAGTATGCTGTTTTTAAGTCCTTTGGGTATAGACTGAGGAGTGGGATAACTGGGTCAAATGGTGGTTCCATTCCTAGTTTTCTAAGGAATCTCCATACTGCTTTCCATAGTGGTTGCACCAATTTGCAATCCTACCAACAATATATACGATTACCTTTCTGTGCACATCCTTGCCAACATTTATCGTTACTTGTATTCTTTATAACTGCCATTCTGACTGGAGTGAGATGGAATCTCAGTGTACTTTTAATTTGCATTTCTCTAATTGCTAGAGATGTTCAACATTTTTTTCATGTATTTTGACTATTTATTCCTTTTATTTTTTTGTGAAGTGTTTTTCAGTTCCTTTGCCCATTTATTTATTAGGTTATTTATTTTCATGGTGTTAAGGTTTTTTTTGTTTGTTTGTTTTGTTTTTAGTTCTTTTATATCCTGGAAATCAGTGTTTTATCTGAGGTACCACTGGTAAAAATTTGCTCCCAATCTGTAAGATATCTTTACACATTTCTTGATTGTTTCCTTTGCTGTGAAGAAGCTTTTCATTTATTTTATTCATTTTCATTTATTTTATTTATTTTCATTTATTTTATTTATTTTCATTTATTGATTCTTGATTTTACTTCTTGTGCTTTAGGAGTCTTGTTGAGGAATTAGATTCCCAAGCCTACATGTTGGAGGGTTGGGCCTAATTTTTCTTCTAGTAGGCACAGTGTCTCTGTTTTAATACCTAAGTCCTTGATCCACTTAGAGTTAAGTTTTATGCAGGATGAGATATAGGGGTTCAATTTCATTCTATTACATATAGATTTTCAGTTTTCCCAGTATCAGTTGTTGAAGAGTCTATCTTTTCTCCAATGTTCGTTTATGGCACTTTTGTCTAGGATGAGATAAGTGTATTTATGTGGATGTGTCTCTGTGTCTTCTATTCCATTGGTCTTCATATCTATTTGGGAGCCAATGCCATGCTGTTTTTGCTACTATAGTTCTGTAGTATAATTTAAGTTCTCATATTATGATGCTTCTTGCATCACTTTTTATGCTAAGGATTGCTTTGGGTAATCTGGGACTCCAATTTTTCAAAATGAATTTCATGATTTCTTTTTCTATGTCTGTGAGGAATGTCACTGGGATTTTAATAGGAATTGCATTAAATATGCATGTGGTGCTTTTAAGAAGACCAAACCAGCACCAAAAGCAGTAGAAGACAGGCAATAATAAAAATCAGAGCTGAAATTAATGAAATTGAAACAATCAAACAAAAAACAATTAAAAAATAAACAAAATGAAAAGTTGATTATTTGAAAAAAGAAACAAAATTGATAAACCCTTAGCCAGACTAACAAAGAAAAATAAAGAGAAAACTCAAAATTTCTAAAATTTGTGATGAAAAAGGAATTATCATCATGGATGCCACTGAAATACAGATGATAATCTGAAGCTACTTTGAAATCTATCCTGCAATAAAATAGGGACTCTCAAAGACATTGAAAAATTTTTATAGACATATGAATGACCCAATTTGAACCAAGGGACATAAAAATTTAAACATATCAATTTCAAGCACTGAAATTGAAGATGCCATCAAAAACCTACCAACAAAGAAACCCAGGAACAGATGGATCCTCAGCTATATAAGACCCTCAAAGAAGAACTTACACCAGTACTCCTTAAATTATTCCATGAAATAGAAAAGGAAGGAACCCTCCAAAACTCATTCTATAAAGCTAGTATTACCCTAATACCAAAACCAGGCAAAGAAAACTTCAGACAAATATCTTTTATGAATATTGATGCAAAAATTCTTAATAAAATACTGGCAAATTGCATACAAAAACATATTTAAAGGATAGTGCATCATGATTAAGTGGGGTTCATCCCTGGGATTCAAGGTTGGTTCAACATATGGAAATCAATAAACATAATTCACCATATCAACAGAGTTAAAGACAAGAATCACATGATTATCTCAATATATGTAGAAAAGACACTTGACAAAATTCAGCATCTGTTCATGCTCAAAACGCTAGAAAAACTAGGGATAGTAGAAACATACCTCAACATTGTAAAAGCTATATATGCTAAATCCAAGGTCAACATCATTCTAAATGAAGAGAAACTCAAAACATTCCCTCTAAGAATTGTAACAAGACAGGGATACCCTCTTTCATCACTCCTATTCAACATAGTCTTTGAAACCCTAGCTGGAGCAATCAGACAAAAGAAAGAAATTAAAGGGATAGCAATAGGAAAGAAGAGCTCAAACTATCCTATTTGCTGACAACATGATTCTGTATTTGGAAGACCCCCAAAAAAACTCTACTAGAAAGCTCCTAGAACCCAAATGAATTCAGCAGTGTAACAGGTTTTAAAATCAATACTAATAAATCAATTGGATTTCTATATACCAAGGATAAATCAGCAGACAGAGAAATTAGGAAAACTATCTCCTTTACAATAGCCTCAAAAAATTAAAATATTTGGGAATCAACCTAACTAAAGAGATCAAAGACCTTTGTAATGAAAACTACAGAACACTAAAGAAAGAAATCAAAGACCTCAGAAAATGGAAAGATCTCCCATGTTCCTCTTTAAGCAGAATCAATATATCAAAATGTTTATACTATCTAAAGCACTATACAATGTGTAATGTTGACATCAGGATAAATGTATCTATCGTCTCAAACATTTGCCATTATTTTGTGGTGAGAACCTTCAAAATTCTCTCCTTTTAGCCTTTTAAAAAATATACATTTCATTATCCATGGCCACCTTATTATTCACAGGATATCATAACTTATTTCTCCTAAATACCACTATTAGAAACATTCTCCTACATATTTCTTCATGTTCATTTGTAAGAATTTCTTTTAGTACATTTATTTTGTCAAGTTTTTTTGTTTTTTTTTTCTGCTGTGACCAAACGACCCCACAAGAATAAAAGGAAAAGGGCAAAAGTTGATTTTGTACTCATAGTTTCAGATGTCTCAGTCCATAGGCAGCCAACTCCATTTCTTTGGGTCTCAGATGAGGCAGAATATCACGAGGATGAGTGTAACTGAGGAAAGCAACATAAGATGTGGTAATCAGGAAGCAGAGAGACTAAGCTCTGCTCACTAGGGACAAAATATATATCCCAAAGGGATACCCCCAGTGACAGCCCCACCGTACCTGCCTACAGTTACAACCCAGCTAATCCATTCAAGTGGATTAATGCACTGATTAGGATAAAGCTCTCAGAACCTAATCACTTCACCTCTAAATGTTCTTGTCTCTCAGGTGAGCTTTTGGGGGACACCTCATACCTAAACTATCACATACATGATTAGAAAAAGAATCTCTAGATTATGGTGTGCATGCTTCTAAATTTTACCACACACGGTTAAATTTCTTTTCAAAGTTTTTATACCTATTTACATAGTCAGTTCTAATGCAGAAGGGTTCGTATGTACCACATCCTTCCTGATTATTCTTGTCAGATTATTTTCCTGTATAAAATAAATATGAAATTTTGCATTTTTCACAGCTGAGCTTCTCTTTTCATTTATTTATTGTCTATTGGGTTTCTGTTTTTGTTTATTTTCTTTTAATATACCATTAGCTCATATCCTTTCTCAATGAAGATAACAATAAGAGAAAAATAAAAATATAATGTCAATTATCTGTCACTCCCCCCACCCCAACCACCCCACAAACTCAAGTCCGTGAATCTTATCAAAACAGAGATGACCTTACTCATCCTGCACTATTCCTGAATTCATTAGGGCTTTTGCTATTTTTTTACCCTACCTCATTGAGCCTCCACAAATTTAAGTGCCCCTGTTTAGTGCTCCTGTGGTTGTACTGGGTTAATGTATAGGACACATTGTACTTAACTGCCTGTTTTTCATGAGTTTTCCATTCCTATCTTCCTACTTCTCTGCAATTAGATTTTAATGTCCTTGAGACCATAAGTCAGGTCTCATTAGCTTTTACATTCCTATGATTCATCATAGAGCTGGATAGAAGTTGGGCTTAACTCTATATAGTTTCCTCAGATCCTAGAAAAAGGTATGCCAGCCTATAGTTGCTCCTCAGTGGCCCCCAAAGAAATCTCTGAGTAGATTCCTTCTAATGATGCTACTGAAAGGGCAACACTGAGTAACTTAGCTATTTATAGAACTAGGATTGTTCTAGTACAGCCTGGGCTACATATTGGAAGTTAAAAAATATCAGTGTCTAGGTTCCACCTCCATAGATTTATATGTAATTGGCCAAAGAGAACCCGTGGGAATTTGGATTTTGAAAGATGCCCAGATGTTTCCAATGTGACCACAATAAAAAGTCATTGTTCTGAGGTCACACCCATTAGAATTTCCTATAAAAGGAGCTATTTTAATCTTCAAGATCAAGAATTGGTGATGGATACCTGTGATTTCAGCAACTCAAAGTTCAAAACCAGCCTCAGCAACTTAGTAAGACCCTGTCTCCAAATTAAAAAAAAAAAAAAATGACTGGAGATGTGACCCAGTGGTTAAGCCCCCTGGGTTCAATCCTCATACCAAAAAAAAAAAAAAAAAAAAAAAAATGGCTTCTGTTGCAGTCAGAGTGGCTGTGACTGTGAATTGCCATCAGATGAAATCTCCTTGAGCAGTAGTGGAGGCTGCTGCCTCTTGACATGGTGTCACCTGTGCCTGTTGCTATCTGTTCAAGGCTGGGAGAATGTGAGTGTACTGCGATTTATTTTCCTCCTTTCCATTCTAGTAGAAGGCACTTAGTAAAGAGGGAAGAAAAGAGACCGCTGACCTTCTCCCATGGCAGTTCGTCTTGAGATTCAGAGACACCTGGACATTATTCAAAATAATACAAAAGACCTTGAGTCATGAGCCAACCTTCAGCTTCCAAAGGAAGTGGGTAAGTTTGGAAAAAGTGAAGTAAACTCGGGGTAGTTTGATTTACACATTTAACACAATTTTTTTTTATATACTTAACCAATAGCTCACCTATCTATACTTTATGATAATACTCTCAAAGAAGTACTGCATATTATAGGATCCAGCTTAAAGAACAACAATAAAAATGAAACATCCTGTACTCCAATACCTAGGCCATGCTGTTATCTCCTCAGTGATTTCACCTGTCCTTCTACCTGGTAGGTAAGGTACAACAGAAAAGGGTGTGTTATGAGAAATGTAGCAGTTACTTTAACTTCTGGTTATGTGCTGCCGTGTAACAAACCACTCTAAAATTTAATGACTTAAAAGAAGCTTATTATTGGCTCACAATTATGCAAGTTGGCTGGGCTTGTCTGAGTGGTTCTCATTCAGAATCTCCTGGGTTTCTTTGGCTGGAAGCTGGGACTGAAGTCTTTGACACTCGACAGGGGTGGGAATAGTTCATTCACAGGCTGGCAGATACTGCTGCTTGTTGGCTGGGAACTCAACTGGAAATGTTGACATAAATGCTGACACATGACCTCTCCTGTGACTTGGTCTTCTCACAGCATGGTGGTTGAATTATGAGACAGAGTGCCTTAAGAATGAGTGTTCCAAGACTCAGGAAATAGAAACTGCCAGTACTTTTAAATCTGGACTTGAAGTTCCCAGAATGTCACTTTTGCCTCATTTTGTGGGTTAAAGCATTCACAGTGTCCACTCACTTTCAATAACACATAAAATAATATCTGTTCATTGATGAAGGAGTGACCAGGTCACATTGCAGATCAACAAATGGGAAAGGAGGTATCTTTATCTGTTTTCTGCCACTATAACATAACATTACAGGCTGGGTAATTCATAAAGAAAAAACATTCACAATTCAGAAAGTTGGGAAGCCCAAGATCAAAGGACTCCATCTTTTGGGGGCCTTTTTTTCTGCATCATAACATGGCAGAAGGCATCATATGATGCAGCAGCACATGAGAAAGAGAAGGTGAGACAGAGGTGAGCTCACTTTTATAATGAAGCAATTTCCTGGTAAATAACCTACCCCTGTGATAATTGCATTAGTCATTAATGAGAATGGAGTTGTCAAGATGCAATTGTCTCTTCAGGGTCCTACCTCCCAATACTGTCTGAGTGACAATTATATTTCAACATGAGTATTGGTGGGTACATTCAAACCACAACAGGAAGTATTATGACTGATTTGAAAAACAAAATCTATCACATATAAGTTGTGTTTCAAAAGTTTAATTTCACTTGATAATTTGACCAGATACACATAGTTACTGAAGAGTTACTGAAAAGTTACTGTCACATAGTTACTGAAGAGTTTTATGTAAGTGGCAAAATTCAGCAAGTTGTTAGGATAGTATGTAAATTGTGGCACTATGAGTTGTCTTAATATAGTTATGAAATCAGAAATACATTGAGTTTCAGAATTATAACTTGGGATCAGTTTTATTTGTGAACTCCAAATAAATGTTTTATGTATTTATTTGAATGATTTTGTATTTAACTTATCTTTTCAGTAACATTAATACCAGAGTTATGCTTACTGTTAACCTTTAAATATTCATTATAATATTTGTACATTAAGATGATTGAATTACCATATAGAGACAGTGAGACATCTGGAATGTTTGGTGGGATACTGAATTTGCTGCAACAAAATTATTTTAAAAGATAAACTAGTAATTATAAATTAATTTGTTCTAATATCTTTGGAATCATATAATGTGAAGTGATGGAATGGTCTCAGACATCTCTGGTTTTGAATGTGATATATCTTATTGTAGGAAGTCTTCTTGCTATGTAAGAATAAATTTTGCTGGATTTATTAGGCCAATAATTGTTTCATGCAGCCAACTGACTAGTACTCTGTTATTTCATAATTGATGGAAAGCTACAAAAATTCCCACATAACTTTATGTTGTGATAAGTCTATAGAATGAAATATATAATTGTTAGATGGACATTCATACTTGTCAAAGAAAAAAAAAATAATGTAACTAAACTCTATGCTCCCCTTTTCCCACACCACCTCTATTTTGCTAATCCCTCTGACTAGACAAAAACTTTTTATCTTTTTAGTATGTGAGGGACTGGGAATAGCATTTTGGCTATGAAAGTATCAAAATGATTGTGATTTAAAAATGGCAGTTTATGGGACAAAGTGTTATTCTCTGAAATTGTGTTGGGAATAATCTGGGAATTGGGAGTACATAAGTCAAGAAGTCGTTTGACATATGGAAAAGAGAAAGACATTCTGAAAAACTAAATTCATATATAAGGCCTAGATATGTGCACTGTGGGAACTGGCAAGCCCAATCATAAAAACAATGGATAAAGAAAGACTTTCACACACTCTTTAACTCAACATATTCATATGTTTTCTCCCACAGTTTAAAGTAGTTTTGAAACTTTTGTTGTCATACCATGCATTGGATTTCCCAAAATGCAACACCATTGGAAATACCAAAAAAAGCAAGATGACATATAGATGCACATACTCAAAAGTATGTGCATACTCATTGCTTCACCCTGTTTTCAGAGAGAAGAGAGCAAAATAATATGTTATCAGTATACAACATCCAAATAGCTAATAAGAGAAATAAATCAGTTCAAGACTAATCAAAACATCAAGGAATTTGCAGAGATAGACATTTCCCAATAAATTGGAATAAAATGAATTGGTTAGAAAAATTGTGGACCCCAGATGCAGCTCAGTGTTAGAGTACCTGTTTAATATGTGCAAAGCACCTCATATATACATATGTATTTTATACATATGTATATATTTAATTATGAACATATTACATAGAATTATGTATTTCATAGTATACTTCATTATATAATTCATATATATGTAAATGTATTTTAGAGAATATCAAAATACATTTTATGCCTTGGTGTGTTTCAGACTTTGTGATTAAATCAAATTTTTATTGTTAATATTTTTAATGATATCTTTATGGACATGTGGTTCACATACCATATGGATGTATAAATATGTATAAATGGACTTCGGTATGCTCACAAATTCATGGAACCATTGCTAGCATGAATTTGAGAACCTTCTCATCACCCTCCTTCCAAAAAACCCATGTCTATTATTAGTCCCATCTATAGGCAACCACTATTCTAGTTTATAATTTAACTTATTATAGATATTTCATATAAACAGAATCATATGTTATGGGTTTGTTTTGTGACTGACTTTCTTTCATGTATCCTCAATAATGTTTATAAGTTTCATCCACATTGAAGGTTATATCCAGCTTCATACCTTTAATAACAAATACTCCCTCTGATGGTTATACCACATTTTATTTATCTGTGCATGTGTTAATATACATCTGGTTTCTTTACACTTGTTAATATGAATACTGCTGCTATAAATATTCTTCACGTGCAAGCTTTTCTAGGAACACATATTTTCAGTTGCCTTTGGTATATTCCTAGAAGTGGGATTACTAAATCCAGTATGAATTACAGTAAATATTTTGCAGGACTACATTGTTATCCTGGGATATGGGGCAGAGAGAAGGAAAAAGAGTTTAAAGCTGAGAATATGAGTAAAGTGCTTAGAAAGTAGTTACTCTTGGTGTCAGTGATGCCTGGAGTGTCAACAGTAGTCACACACACTGACAAGTAAAATAAGAGACCTAGTCTATGAGGCATGGAGGGAAATTCTGGAACTGATATTATTTCCACTGGCTAAAAACAATTTTTTTTTTCCTTTGGGATCCTGAGAAGTGCATGATGCCTGAATGTCCACACAAGTATAGGGCAAGAGTAAAGGCTTATTTTTTTTTTTTTTTTTTTGAGAGAGAGAGAGAGAGAGAGAGAGGATTTTATTTATTTTTTTAGTTTTTCGGCGGGACACACAACATCTTTGTTTGTATGTGGTGCTGAGGATCGAACCCGGGCTGCACGCATGCCAGGCGAGCATGCTATCGCTTGAGCCACATCCCCAGCCCAAAAGGCTTATATTTAAAAGAAACAAAGTCTTATTCGTTCACTTGACTGCGTACTTGTAAGCATGTACTTTGTGGCAAGTCCTTTTCTAGGTGATTGGGGCACATCCTTAAACAAAAAACAAGTCCTGCCTTCATGAGCTTTTGTCCTATTAGGGATTAAGGACGTGTCCTGAACTCCTGCAAAATGATGGTTGGAAAAAACAGCATGGTTTGTGCATATCAAGGTAAAAATATTTGTAGTAAAAAAACAGGAAAATAACCATCTGATCAAATAGAAGTTAATTAATAAATTCATATCTAGTCTAATTGATCTAATTAAACTTTATCCAACCATGTGATCAATTTCTAATCAATTTAGTTCTGTATTAAATAAAAAATTTAAAATCCCCTATTCATCTGATTCTCCCCTACTCTGTGCCTCAGCAGTGATGTTTGCTTCTACGTGTTTTACATGTCTTCATGTATATGAAGCATAATTTCTAGGTTCTGAGGTTACCAATTGTGATGCACCATTCAAATAATGTATTTGTAAGAATATATTAATAAAAGAGGCATTAGCCAAGCAAATGGGCACATACATTGCAAATATATTTCAGGGAAAAACAAGCTTCTTAGATTAGAATAAATGCCATGTATGTAACTTGAATAACTTCAAGTTCATCACTCCCATTCCAGAAGATAGGGAAGTTCAGTCCCCATATGGTATTACTGAAACCCCTCTTTTGGGTGTCCCTCCAATCTCTTTCTCCATACTGATTTTTTTTTTCACCTGGGCAATCTTATCAGTTATTGCCCTGTGGTTAAAACGTACTGGCTGTTTCCTGCCAGAAGACTTCCAAATTGTCTCTAGGTTGGTGTCTGGGTCCTGCTAGCTTTCTCTGGAGAGCTCACTTTTAACCCTTTGGTTTTCTGATCTCAGAGGCTCAATAGTTTTTTTTTAGAATTTTAGAGGAAGAACAGATTCTGGCTGCTTTGTTATAAAATATAGTTTAAGCCCCTTCTTTGACTCAAGCTTATCATAAGAGGGCCTGGAATATGAAATCCCAACTCTGGTTGGGTTTTGAACTATGATTTTTTTGTACTTTTCTATAAATGAAGGTTTATGTCCATTAAAAAATTTAAAAAGGCATAATCAGAATCATGTTACATATTCTATATACACACAAAATACTGCATATGTATTTGTGAATTTTGTGTCACTAAATATGGGCAATTACATTTTCCATTTTACTAGTATTCCATTATATGAACATGTGAGATATTAGTTCAAAAATATTTAGGTTGGTTTTATTTTTTTCTTATTATTTTAATATTGATACAATGAACATCTTTTACACATGTATTACAGATGTGTGTATATATATGTGTGTGTGTGTGTGTGTGTGTGTGTGTGAGAGTGTGTGTGTGTGTGTCTTTGGACACTAGTATAAGTATACCTATATGTTAAATAAATACCTAGAGGTGGATCTGTTGGGTCTATGAATATATATATATTTGATATTTTAATTTTTTGACTAAAATTTCTCTCATTGAACCTAAACATAATTACAAAGTCCTAGAATTCAAGCCATGGCTGACACTGTGATATTTGTCAGGAACACTGCATAAGATGGAGAAAATATTTAAGACTTTTCTTGGAACAGTAACATATTGATTAAAATATCATATGAATGGAAAAATTTTTGTTTTGTGATTTAGGACATAAAAAACACCCAGTTGGATTACTTTTCTATCTTCTAACAGTAAAGGGTATCACTGTCATTTGGAGGTACTTGATAGATGCTCATAAAGATCTAAATAATCTGGGGCATGCAAATATCAAATGAAAATTAAGATTCAGAAGCCACATTTGATCCCTATTCCCATTTATTGAACATATGCCTATTATATATTCTGTGATTGTCTATATTTATAAAAAACTTATTATTAGGGGCTGGGGATGTGGCTCAAGCGGTAGCGTGCTCGCCTGGCATGCGTGCAGCCCGGGTTTGATCCTCAGCACCACATACCAACAAAGATGTTGTGTCTGCCGAGAACTAAAAAATAAATACTGAAAATTCTCTCTCTCTCTCTCTCTCTCTCTCTCTCTCTCTCTCTCTCTCTCTTTAAAAAAAAACTTATTATGAAATCCATTTTTTTTTCTATTTTCAAGTAACTCCCTAAACATGCAGATAATGGCAGAAAATCAGCTTGACACAGATACCCGTGCATTTGCACTGCTGCATGCTCATCAGGCCGACTGCTGAATTATTTCATGATAAGATAATTTTCCTTCAAGTCTTAATACCATAGAGGTCACATGGTCTGGTGATATTCATGAGGGAACTGTCACTTTCAGGCTCCTAATATCAGTCACTCTTCTATCTATATTTGGTTTATGGATTCAGGAAAGTGTGATAGCAGTTATTAGCTGCTCTCAGAAAATCCTCTTGCAAGATAGATTTGTTTCCTGATTAATGATGGAAATGATCCAGTATTAATTTCAGTTTTTGATATCAACAATTTTATGTTAACATCATTCTTGCTATATTCACCTTTCAAATTACTATGATTATTCTAATGATTAAAACACTATTATTTAATTTAGATTCACTCTAATTACCAGAAAGAACATTTCTGACATTTCTAACTAGATTTGGGTATATGGGGTTGCTCCTCGACCAACAAAGGATTTTTTTTTTTTAGTTTTTTTTCCTGTGAATTCATATAAGTTTAAAGCATGTAAAACCAGAGAAGTAGTAAGTTATGTCTTATTTGAATATGATTCTTGATAGGTGCTATGAAATTTGCTTTTATTTTTAACCTTGAAATTAGGAAACCTTATTTTTTGTTTAAAGAGGCATATTCTTTTAAAATTTTATATTAATAATAACACCAAATTCCTTTGTTGATTACTTTTAAGTCACATTCTGAGATAATTTTACCTTTCTACCATATGTAATTCCCTATGATTAATGAGAATTAGGGATTTTAATTGCCAAAAAATCCTGAGTTACTACTCACAGAATGTAATAATTACCTTAACACTTCTCACTTTAAGCAATGTTCTGATGAAGTAAATCAATGCAGGCAGCATGCAGCTCATGCAAAACCAATGTTGGTTCTTTTTTATTTATCTATTTATTAATCTCTATTTTTTCTAGCTTTCTTGAGTTTTAACTGACAAAATTATGTACATGTGAAGGGTACAATGTGATGATTTGATACATGTACACATTGTGAAATGATTGCTGCGATCAGGTTAATTAATACAGCCATCAGCTCACGCTATTACTATTATTTTGTGATGAGAATACTGGAGATCTTCTCTCTCAGCAAATTTCAAGCATGTGACACAGCATTATTACTACTGTCACCGTGATACATTAGATCCCGTACTTATCCATTTTGTAACTGAAAGTCTGTGCCACTTGATCCTTTGCCCCCAACTCCCAGATACTGGCAACCACTGCTGTCTTTCTGTGTTACCTTATTTCATTAAGTATAATGTCCTATTGCTTTATCCACATTGTCACAAACGACAAAGTTTCCATCAATTTTTATGGTAAGATATTCCACCACATAAACAAACACCACACACACACACACACACTACACACACACACACACACACACACACACACACACACACACTAAATTTTTTTCATCCATAATCTATTGGTGGACACTAAGTTGTTTTCATGTCTTGTCTACCATGAATAACACTGAAATTTACATGGGTATGCAGGTATCTCCTTGACATATTGATTTCTCTGTTTTGGGATATCCACATTTTGAATACCTGGATCCTGTACTAATTCTGTTTTTAAGTTTTGAGGAACCTACATACCATTTTCCTACATTCCCACCAAAAGGGTACCAGGGACCTTTCTCTATGCATCCTCATGAATTTTTATCTTTTGCTTTTTGAAAATACTCATCCTAATGGGTGGGAGGTGACATTTTATTGTGACTTTGATTTTCATTTCCTTGATGATTAATTTTGTGGAGCTCTTTTCATATGCCTATTGGCCACTTGCATGTTTACTTTGGATAAATGTCTATTCAGCTCCTTTGCCTGCTTTTTAATTTGATTTATTTTATTTTTATTTCTTTGCTGATGAGTAGAATGAGCTAATTGTATACTTTGGATATCAATCCCAATCAGTTATAGCTTTGCAAATATATTCAACCACTCTGCCCTTCTGTAGTTTCTTTTAATTTTGCCAATTGTTCCTTTGGCCATGCCGAAGCTTTTAATTTTGAGGTAGTCCCATTTATCTATTTTGTGTTCATATTCAAAAATATCATTCTCAAGACCAATATCAAAGGTCTTTTTTCTCTATTATTTTAGGAGTTTTAGGGTTTCAGGTCAAACATTTAGGTATGTAATCCACTTCCAGTTCATTTTCACATAGGTTGTAAAATAAAGTCCAACTTTGTTTTTTTGCATTTTAATATCTGTTTTCCCAGCCCTTTGATTTATTGGCCTGAATTGATTACATTTCCTCTTTTCACATTGTGTATTCTTGGCAAACTTGCTGAACATTATTTGACCATATATGCTTGGATTTCAATCATCATTAGATTACTTATCATACTAATACAGTATATATGCAATATAAGTAGTGGTTATACTATATTTTTTGGGGCAGGGCATAATAGCAAGAAAAAAATGTCTGTACATATTTGGTACAAATTCAATTTTTCCTGTTTTCTATTCTTGGTTGAATCTGCAAAAACATAATCTGTAGGTATCAAGATCAACTGTATTTTGTTGAGGATTTTTTGCACACATATTAATCAGGAATATTGGTCTGTAACTTTCTTTTATTATCATTGTCTGGATCTCATATCAGGGTAATTCTGACTTACTAAAATTGGTTTGGAAGTGTTTCCTCCTCCTCAATTTTTTGGGGGAACAATTTGAGCAGGGCTTGGCATTAGTTGTACACATATTTGATAGAATTCGCCAGTGAAGCCATATAGTCATAAGGGTTTCTTTGTTGTGAGGTTTTTGATTACTGATTCAATCTTCTTAACTTGTTTTAGGTATGTTAATACTTTCTACTGCTTCTATATGTTTACTTTTTCTTCTCCTCATTTGATGCCTGGATGTCACATTTTACATCTTTTTATATTTTGTATTTATTTGAAATTATTGTAGCTGTAGTTATTTTTATTATTTGTAGTTATTTTATTGTTTATTGTTTAACTTTGATACTAGAATTAAAAGTTATTTATACATTACCAGTGCAGTATTGAAATAGCCTAATTTCTATTATATATCTATCTTCACCAATGAGTTTTATACTTTATATATTTTCATTTCACTACATAGCATTCTTGTCAACTTGAAAAATTTTCGTTATTGTTTCTTGTAAGGTACATCTTGTGGTGATAAATTACTCAACATTTATTTTTCTGGGATTATCTCTATTTCTATTTTTGTGAACAGTATTGCTGGATATAGTTCTTGGTGAGCTGTTTTTTCCTTTATTCTTTCATCCCTTTGAATATATCATTCAATGCTTTCCTTGCTTGTGAAGTTTCTGCTGCTAAGTCCACTGAGAGCCATGTAGAAGCTCCCTTGTATGTGACAAATTTCTTTTCTCTTGCTGCATTTAGTATTTTATCTTTGATTTTGACAATTAAAATTCATTTGGAGATTATCTTCTATGGGTTTATCTTTCTTGAGGATCTTTGACCTTCATTAATGTGGAAGATCACATCATTCATTGGATTGGAAAGTTTAGCCATTATTTCCTTAAATAAACTTTCTACCTCTTACTCTCTCCCAGATTATCTGGAATTCCCATAATTTATATATTAATTTGTTTGATTGTGTCCCATATGTCCTGTTTATGTTCTTCACTCTTTTTTCATCTTGTTTAATTGACCAATTTGAATTACCTGTCTTTGAGTTCACAGATTCTTTCTTCTGCATGATTGACTCCACCGTTAAAACTCTTTATTGAACTTTTTTTTTAATCTCTGTCATTTTATTCTTCATCCCCAGGACTTCTGTTTGATTTCTTTTTATCATATCCCTTTCTTTATCAAACTTCTAATTTTGTTCACGCATTGTTGATTGATCTCATTTACTTATTTTCATGTTTCTCTTACATATAATTAAGTTTCCTTAAGACAATTATTTTGAATTATTTGCCAGTCAACTTATAGATCTTCATTTCTTTAGGGTCATTTACTAGAGTTTTATTAATCTCTTTTACTGGTGTCACATTTTCCTGATTCTTAATGATCTATATAAGTATGTATGGATATTGGTCTTAGTCTATTTAGGCTGCTATAACAAAATACTAATATGTAGCTTATAAACAACAGAAATGTATTTCCCACAGTTTGGGAGGCTAGAAAGTTCAGTATCAAGGCACCAGCAACTTTGGTTTCTTGTAAGGGCCCTTCCATTATCTCTCATAGTGCCCTCTCACCATGTTTTAACATAGTAGATGGGGCAATGAGCTCTCTAGGGACTCTTATAAAGGCAACAATTTCATTTTTGAGAGCTCTGTCTTCATAATATAACCCCTTCCCAAAGATCCACCACCATCTTCTAATACCATAAGTTTGAGAGTTATATTTTAACATATGTATTTTAGGAGAATATATTAAAATTATAGCAGTGTATACTTAAAAGACTAAACACCTCTTCCTGTCTTTTAGACTTGATTTTGGTAGGTCAAGACAACCTGTTGGGTTACCAGTCTGATGGGAATTCCTCCTGGGTCTCAGTTGAGTGGAGTAGGAGCCATATCATGTGGCTGCTGGGTCAGCAGTGGGGCCTGTGATTGTGGACTTATTACCAGGGACTTACATGTATGTTGATCCTGTTTGGTCCTTAGGTGGATTGTATTGCCTCCAGGACTTCTGTCAGTAGGGGTGGCTCTGAAACAGGGATCTACTTCAGGGTTCAGTTGTGTTTCCATCTATAATGATGGGCCTTTGTCCAGTTGCTTGGACAGCTGCAGCTCCTATTGGGTGTGGCTATAGCTTCATCAATAGGTAGGTCTCTGAACAGGTTATTGGTCATAAACCACCCAGTCCTGTATGGAGCTGGAACCTTATCACAGGGTGGCTTCAGGGGCAACAGATAAGAATGAGGCCTGCTGGCTTGTCCTGGAAGTATGTGTGGTATATTTCCTAGTGTATTTCTGAGCTCACAGAACCACTTATGAACTATTGCTAAGAGGGGTTAGAGATGGTTTACCGAACTACATCAAGATCCTTAGTGAGACTGAGGTTGGCAGGACTGCTTGTACGGGCATGGATGGGCATGTCTTCTTACAAATTCCTGGATTCGGAGAACAGTGCAGAAGCTGAGAGGGTCTGGAGTCAAGGTAAAGGCCCATTCCATAATCTTTTGTGGTATGGAAGTCTTCAAGGCTTCTCTGGGGACATGAATATATGTATCTTGTGGTTGTTCCTAGAAGAGGTAGAACTAATCCCAGCCTATGATAGGTACTAGATTCAGATTATGAGCCACTTCAAGGTCCACATTTAGGATCGAGGTCAGTGGGTCTATCACCCCCAAGGTCCAAGTGGGTGGGATTCCTCCCAGGTCACTATGCAGATAGTGCCAGTGGGAGGACCAAAGCCAAACAAAGTTGTATGTGAGTTTACATGGAAAGGTGGTTGTTTCCAAGTCTGTGGCCAGGACTGCAATTGGCAAGTCTGCCACCTGGCCATGGGCCTATACTTTTAAAATGTCTCTTCTTGATCCTGAGCTCTGCATAAAACTCATACAAAGGTACTTTTGTCTGTGAATGACTCCTGTTGCTGCTGTTAAGGGATATAAGCAGGAGACCACCTGTTGCACATTCTTGCTAAAGTCACTCCTCTGAATTTTTTTTATTGTGATTTTTCTATTATTAGTATTCCAACAGGTTAAAACTAGAGAGTACATTACACTGTTTTACATTCTCCTTTGCTTAGTGAAATTCTGTATAATGGGGTATCCTAGACATTAGTAATTCCATTTTAATTCTGGAACTACATCTGAATCCCATACTGAAACTTATATAAACTGCCAAGAAAAAGAAACTTAAGATACCCTGTTCCTATTCCTCACCTCCAAGGTCATCCTTAAATACAAACATCTGTTGTTACCCAGCCACCTGCACCCAAGGTCAATTCTAGCTTGCTGCACCGAAAGTCATTTTCAGCTTTCTCTTGTTCCTTGTCAAAGATATATAAACCTCTACTTAAGTGACTCTGGCTGCTATGCAACTTGATTGGGCACCCTGGCAGGCCTTCTCTGTCAATAAACTCTGCTTACTGAGCATGAGACTCTATCTCCAGAGATTTCTTACTTTCAGTGTTCTGTCTTAACACTGTAACTGTGACTAATATTTAAAAAAAACCAAAACTTCAAGTACATCTTTAATTTCTGGATCTTATATGTTATATTCCATTGCCAGTATTTTTTTTCTTGTAATATCATAAAATTTTCTCCTGTGAAATATTACTTCTTTATTAGTCATTTTGTTAGATCTGATTCAGATTTTTTTTGTTCTAAAATTACAAAGACTGCCAAGTATAAGACTTTATTAATACTCTGTATCATTTGTATTTTACTAATATTTTACTTTTGAATTATTTATTTCAATTTTTTATATTCTGCTTTCAATTCTTCAAAATATCTTTGGAAATCTTCATCATAAGAGTATCAAATTGAGAATTTGAAGGTTAATTAATCAAGTTCTTTCAAGATCAATCTGAGTATTATGATGTCTTTAAAGAAACAAGGAAATAAATGAGTTATTGAAACAATATTGAAAATTTTTAAATATTTTATTTTTTTAGTTACAGATGGACACAATATCTTTATTTTATTTTTATGTAGTGCTGAGGATTGAACCCAGGGCCTTGCACGTAGGGCCTTGCATGTGCTAGGCCAGCCATCTATCACTGAACCCCAACCCCAACCCACAATATTGAAATTTAACAGTAAAATATATATTTGGGGAAGTTTGTTTTCTTAAGATACTTTTGCACAACAGTAAATTAATGTGCCATTAATATGTATTCTCAGTTTTACTGAATAGGATCAGTACCACTGTTGATAACCCCTGAAATATTTCCTGAGTATTACTGAGGGGAATAATTTTTTTAAGGTAGAAACTAGTCCCCACACTGGATCAGAAAACCTTTACTTAAAAAAAAAAACTGTTGTATTAAAAAGAATTTCATATTCAAAAACAGTAAAGGTGAGTTCAGATTTATATCCTCTCTCATTTGACCATAATTTTAATCTACAGAAAGTGAAAGAAGCAATTCAGATCATGCCTGAGAGGGCAATTTAGGAAAAAAAAAACCCGCTTATTTAGTAAAAACATAATTTAATATTCAGAATTCTCTTTCGGGTTGATTGATTTCCAAATTTCCAACTCAGAAGACAATACCCATCCTCCTACATTACACTCACTCTATTGACTCAAAAGAATGGAATTGGAAATTATTGCAAAAGGTTCATAAACTTTAATAGATGACAAGCTGCCTTGCAACTTAGTGTTAGAGGCAAGCCTGAGACTCATTTTGCAGCTTCTTAGTCAAGTTTCTATTATTAAAATGCTGCTTTGGCTCCAAAACTATCGCTCACACAAAACTTGCTTGCTTGTTTTACAGCCTTCAGAACCTCCCTTTGGTTTTGCTCATTAGCCATTGTCATCTATTGTCAAAATCACAGGGTGGGCAGGGGAGGGGGGAGCAGGCAAGATGGTAGAGAGTAGAGAGAGGAATCTTGGCCCAGCAGTTCCTCAGCTCCAGACCTACGAAGTGGGAAGACTGCCTCCCCGAGAGGTGAGTGAAAAAGGAACCTCCCAGATACACAATATTGAACTGTTAAAAAACAAATTCACAGAGCTACAGAGAGTTGGTAACTTGAGCATAAGAAATAATAACTTGGAGATGCACTAGCTCCCACTGCCAGCAGAGCTGAGTGGGCTGGGCAGAGGAGAGGAGCACAGGCCTGTAGAGAAGTTTTAAAATACAGAACAAATGACCTGGGGAAACCTGTGGTTTACAGGAAAAAGCTGATTTTAATGGACACCCAGTTGGTAGGGTAAGTATCTCACTGTTAACAAACCCCAAGTAGAAGGCATTCAGTGGGGATGGAAGTCCGTCAGCCACCCCTGTGCAGAAGGTGAGGAAAACATTCCCAACTGCTGAAGGATGCTGTGCCCCATGGTTGCAGTGAACAGAGATAGGGCTGGCGGGAATTCTTAAAGGACTTACCAGCTGCCGCAGACTCTGGGAAATTTTTTCCCAATTGCTTAATATTGGGAGATTGAAAGCTGAGAGCTACTACACCTGTCTGACCTCTGGGTTAGAAGAAACACAAAGACAGTGGTCAAAAATACAGAGCCCAGGGCTGGGGATGTGGCTCAAGCGGTAGCGCGCTCGCCTGGCATGCGTGCGGCCCGGGGTTCGATCCTCAGCACCACATACCAACAAAGATGTTGTGTCCGCCGAGAACTAAAAAAAAAAATAAATATTAAAAAAAATTCTCTCTCTCTCTCTCTCTCCCCTCTCTCACTCTCTCTTTAAAAAAAAAAAAAAATACAGAGCCCAAAATAAAGAAAGTTCATCATTGCCAACAGAGTTGACCACCACAGCGGAAACAATCCTTTTAGTTAAGATTTGTTTTCTTTTTTTCTATTTCTTTTTTTTTCTATTTTTTTTTACCCTTTTTAAAATTTTAACATTTTTCCATTTTTTCAAACATCATTTGACCATATCATATTAATATTCACTTTCTTTTTTTAAAAAAAAATATGCATTGTTTTATTTGTATGTGAGTATGCATGTGTGTGGTTGTACATGATTTTACTGTTTAGACAGCTCTGAAAATATATATAACTTACATATTAATAACTTTCTCTTGCACGTGTTCAATATTTATCCTATATTAGAATTAGTTGGAGTACAACTATACAAGGATTTGAGTTATTTTAATCTTATATTTGCTGGTTCATTCGTACATAGGTTTTGGGCCTTCCCTTTCTTTACTCTTTTCCCACAGTAACAACATTAGTTTTCTGTTTTCTCCTCCACTTTATCCTTTTTTCCTTATTTCAGTTAACTTTTAATTCCCTCCTCATTATACCTGATACCTGTTTTCTCTATCTCCTGCCTCCCCTCAGTTCACTTTTTCAAACACTTCAAACTTTCTTTTGCCTTCTACCCTATTTTCTCTTAAGAAACTATAATCCTACTAAAATAGAAATCATATAGATTATGTAATTTCTACTATATTCAAATTGTTGTGATTATTAATATAGTAGACAACATAGTAAGCACCAACTGTTGAATGCCTGATCTAGTTCTCTGTTTTTTATTCTTGGTACTGTTGTTAAATGCTAACCCCACCATTCCTGTATAGGTGGCAGTCAGTGTTACAGGTGTCAAAGTAGGAACCAGATGTTTATATTAATGCTGTACATCTGTTGTTGGCATTAGTGCCATTCCTGCCTCCCCCTTCCCTCTAAGAGGGGTTTAAAGGCATTGACACTTTAAGATGACAGAGTAGAAACCGTGCTGCTGAGAATTACATCTCAATAAAGCAGTAGTGAATCTCACCCCTAATACAGTATAGCCCCTTCTGAGCCTTATCATTACTTCAGCTCAAGAATTGAGGAAACAAAAAGCTCAAACCAATAACCAGGCCTCAAGGAGGAACAATCAGAGAGGGACTTTAGGTCACTCCTTGACATCTACTCATATATCAAAACCAGAGATGTATAAGAACAACTAAGATAATTACACACAAAAGAATACACATAGAAGAAGAGAAAGGGGGATCCATCTCTATTGATGCATAAGTCTAAGACCTCTGAAAACATGAGGAAACATGTCAACAATTCTTCCCCCAAAGTTCACAAACCCAATGAAGGGTGAAGTGAAGTAAATAAAATCTCAGAGAAATATTATAAAAGACTGATTATTAAAATGTTTAATGGACTAAAAAAATTAAGAAATAAATGACGAAAGCAGATAAAGGAGATTAAAGACCATTTCAATAAAGAAACACAAACATTGAAAACAAAAGCAGAACTCAGAAATGAAAAACCTAATCAATCAAATTAAAAATTCACTTAAAATTATAAATAACAGATTAAATTGCATAGAAAATAAAACTTTAGCCCCTGAAGACAGAACTTTAGGACTTGAAGACAGGGTATATAAAATTGACTATGCAGGGTATGTAAAATTGACTATGCAGGTGAAAAAATGACAGAACATGACCAGAACTCTGGGACATTATCAAGAGACCCAATCTGAGAAGAGAACTGGAGATACAGACTAAAGGCAAAAAGAATATTTTCAGTGAGATAGTTACAGAAAAATTTTCTTATATCAGAAATGAGATACACATTCTGAACAGGAGGCTTAAGGACCCCAAATAGACTAAATCAAATTAGAAGTTCTTTAAGACACATCATAATCAAAATGCGTAGCAGAAAATAATGAAAGAATGTTAAAAGCTACAAGAGGGAAACATCAGATCACATTGAGAGGAAAACCAATAATATTCATTTCTGATTTCTCAATTTCGTCCCTAAAATCAAGTAGGGCCTGAAATAAGATATTCTAAGCACTAAAAGAAAACAACTACTAATGAAGGTTAGTTTCAAAATCAAGAAAGAAAACTTTCCATGACAAGAATAAACTAAAACAATTTATGACCACCAAACCAGCACTACAAAGAATATTCAAAGATAAACTACACATAGAAAAATTCAAAAACCAATACAAATGCTCCCAAATAGAAGATCAAGAGAAGACTAATCTACTAAAGAATCAAGACAGTATGAAATATAGCAAATAATCAAAATGTCATATCCATGCTAACACTAAATGTTAATGGTCTCAATTCCCCAATTAAAAGACATAAATTAGCAGATCAAATAAAAATATAAAATTCAACTGTATGCTGTTTAGGGGTACATTTGTGTGGAATATAATTTCCACAGGAGATTAATTCATCTTATAGGCAAAGATACACACAGTCTGAAGGTGAAAGGATGGAAATTATATTCCATACCAATGCACCCCTAAAATAAGCAGGAGTAACTACTCTCATATCTGTCAAAGCAGATTTGAAGCATAAATTAATCAGAAAAGACAAAGAAGACCACTATATCTTGGTAATGGGAACAATCCAACATATGATGATAGTATAATCCAAGATATGATGATAGTAAAAATTCATGCCACAAATGTCAGCATGCCCAATTACATAAAAATAAAATACTCCATTCCATTAAATCTTAGATATGTCTCCAACACAATAATACGGGTGATTTCAACACACTCAATAAAGATATTTCTAACCTAAATAAAACTATAAGTCAAGTAGATCTAACAGGCATCTATAGAATATTTAACCCCAAAACAGCTGAATTTACATTCTTCTCAGCAGCTAATAAAACTTATTCTAAAATAGACCATATTGTATGTAATGAAGTAAATCTTAGAAAATACAAAAAAACTATATAATCTTATGCATCCTATCAGATCATAATGAAATGAAACTAGAAACAAAAGCAAGAAAAATACTAGAAACCACATAAACATATGGAAATTGAACATTAAATGAAGAATGGATCAAGGTGGAAAAAAGCAGAAATCGAGAAATTCTCAAACAAATGAGAACAGAGATACAACATATGAAAATGTCTGAAATAATTTTTTTGTCTGAAATAATTAAGATCAGAGCTGAAATTAATGAAATTGAGAGTAAAAAATAATAAATAGGATTAATGCCACAAAGACTTAGTTCTTCCAAAAGATAAATAAGATTGATAAACCCTTAGCCAACCTAATGGAAAGAGAGAGAAGACTCAAATTAATAAAACTAGACATGAAAAAGGAAATATCATTATAGACCTTCTGAAATCCATAGAATCATCAGAAACTAATTTAAAAATTTGTACTCTGATAAACTGGGAAATCTAGATTACATTGGAAAATTTCTAGACTCGTATGACTGGCTCCAGGAATATATAGAAAACCGAAATAGTTCAATTTTAAGTAATAAATTTGAAGCAGCAATTAAAAGCCTTACAACAAAGAAAAGCCCAGGCCCAGAAGAATTCTCAGCTGAGTTCTACCAGACTTTTAAAGAAGAACTAACACCAGTCATTCTCAAATTATCCCATGAAATTGAAAGGGAGGAAACACTGTCAAATACTTTCTACTAAGCCAGTACAACCCTGATACAAGAACAAGATAAACATGCATCAAAGGAAGAAAATTATGGACAACCCTGATACAAGAACAAGATAAAGATGCATCAAAGGAAGAAAATTATGGACCAATATCCCTGAAGAATAAAGATGAGAAAATCCTTAGTAAAATATTAGCAAACTGTATTCAAAAACATTTCAAGAAGATAATATGCCATGATCAAATCATTTCATTCCAGGGATACAAGATTGGTTTAATGTATGCAAATCAACAACTGTAATTCACCACTTAAACAGAATTGAGGACAAGAATCACAGAATCACCTCAATAGATCCAGAAAGTCCTTTGATAAACTCCATCACCGTTCATGTTAAAAATGCTGGAGAGAAGCTATGGGTGGAAGGAACTTACCTCAATATCTTAAAGGCCATTTATGACATACCCAAAGCCAACATCATACTGAATGGAAAAAACCCTAAAAGCATTTCCTCTAAAATCAGAATAAGACAAGAGTCTCTGCCCTCACCACTCCTATTCAATATATCTTCAAAACATTAGCCAGAGGAATCAGGCAAGAGAAGGAAATCAAAGGGATACAAATAGGAAAAGAAGGAGTCAAACTATTTTTGTTTGCTGATGACATGATCATGTATATAAAAGAGCCAAAAAAACTCCACTAGTAGACTTCTAGAATTTAAAAATGAGTTCAGCAACAAAGCAGGATACAAGACCAACACCCCAAATCAGTAACATTCCTATACTCCAACAGTGCTTCAGCTGAATGAGAAAGAAATCAAGAAAACCATCCTGTTCACAGCAAACTCAAACAAAACACAGCACAACAAAAACAAAAACAAAAACAAAAAAAATTGGGACTTAATGGAACCAAGGAGGTAAAAGTTCTCTACAACCTAATTTATTGTTGGGAGCAATGAATAAATCATTGCTTTGAACTATGTAACCCTGGACAGTGAGGAGCTGCTTCTGGGAATCTTTCCATGGGAAAAGTGCTGAGGGAAATGCCTATTTGCAAGTGACTTTTGTTGATAGGGAGAATGCCATGCTTGTCATGGAATTTACTAGTTCAAAAGCCTTGAATTCAAATCCCAGCTGGGAGGTAGAAAAGATGGGCCTGAACTGATAAGCTCCAACTATGCTGTTTTGCTTATAAACTTAGTCCTGTTTACCTTGAAGAAGGCTTTTCTCAGTGAATCCCTTTGATGTTTAAAACCTATAAATAAAATAAACAGGCAGAGCCTCACTCATTGTTAGAGATCAGACCCCATCAGGGCTGGCTTACCCACTGGGCCTCCCTACATCTATTTCTGCTTATTTGCCTTTATTTCCCTTATTTCTTATATTTCTAATCCAACTCATCACCCCATCTGGGAAATGGTTCAACAGTCATGCAGGTTCGTGTTAATTTATAGAACACTCAAGAAAGAAATTGAAAAAGACCCAAGAAGAGGGAAACACCTCCTATGTTCTCGGATGAGCAGTATTAATATTGTCAACATGGCCATATTACCAAGAGTATCATATAGATTCAGTACAATACCCATAAAAATCCCAATGACATTCTTCACAGTATTGGGAAAAAAAAAAAAAAACAATCCTTAAATTCTTTTGGAAGGATAAGAGACCAGAATAGTCAAAAGCAATACTGAACTAGAGAAGTAATACAGGATACACTATAATACCTAATCTGAAATAATGCTACAGAGTTTCCATAACAAAAACAACATGGTACTGGCATCAAAATAGACATGAAGACCATGGAACAGAATACTAGACACAGAGACAAACCCATGTATTTACAGCCATCAGATACTTGAGAAAAGTACCTAAATTCTATTATGGAGAAGAGAAAACCTTTTTAACAAATGGTACTAGGAAAGCTGGGTAGCTAAATTAAACTAGATCCCTATTTCTCACCCTGTACAGAAGTCAAATTAGAATGGATCAAAGACTTAGAAATTAAATGACAAATCTTGCAACTGCTAGAAGAAAAGATGGGATCAATACTCCATCGTATTGGTTCTGGCACCAACTTCCTTAATAAGACCTCAATGAGCAAGAAATTAAAGCAAGAATCAATATGTGAGATGCCATTAAATTAAACAGCTTCTGCACAGCAACATAAATGATAAAATGAAAATGAAAGAGAGAACTTATAAAAATGAAGAGAGAACTTATAGAACAGGAGAAAATCTTTGTTAGCTACTCAATAGGTAAAGAATAGAAATTAAACCAGAGACCTTGCGCCTAATGGAAGAAAAATTAGGCACAAATCTCTATCATGTCAGGTTAGGCCCCAACTTCCTTAATAAGACTCTTAGAGCCCAAGAATTAAAACCAAGAATCAATAAATGGAATGGATTCAAACTAAAAAGATTCTCAGCAAAAGAAGCAATCAAAGAGGTGAATAGACAGTGTACATCTTGGGAGCAAATCCTTACCATAAGCACATCAGATAGAGCACTAATCTCTAGAATATATAAAGCACTCCCAAACCCTTAATACTGAAAAAACAATGCAATCAATAAATGGGCCAAGGAACTGAGCAGATTTCTCAGAAGAGGATATACAGTCAATCAATAAACATGTGAAAAAATGTTCATCATCTCTAGCAATTAGAGAAATGCAAATCGAAACTAAGATTTCATCTCAGTACAGTCAGAATGGCAGCTATCAAGAATACAAACAATAAGTATTGGCGAGGATGTGGGGGAAAAGGCACACTCATACATTGTTATGAAAATGAAAATTTTTGCAGCCAATCTGGAAAGCAGTATGGAGTTTCCTTTGAAAACCTGGAATGGAACCACCATTTGACCCAGCTATCCCACTCCCCCCAGGTTTATACCCAAAGGTGAAATTCTCTGTGCTATAATTATATATAATTTCACCTTTATGTATAAGTAAAATAAAACCAATCAAATATAAAAACACAGATGAGGAAAAGGAAGTTTAGGAGAGTAGAAGAAAGAGAATAGGGGAGGGAAGAGAAGACAGGAGGAAAAAAGGGAGAGAAAGCTGGAGGGATCATGAACTGAAATTGAATTCCAGGCATATATGGATGTTTGTCTTTGTTTGTCAGGATGAACCCAACTACTATGTATAAATATGCATATAAATAAAAAGGTCTAATAAAAATCACATTTAACTTCAGATGCCATTATAAATACCATTCATACAAATTTAAGTATATTTTTAATCCTTTAATCTAAATGATATCCTAATAGCCTGTGGTGTTAAATGGGCTTCTCATTGCTTTTACTTTGTGGGATCTTGAAATCACAATAGGAAAGTTTAAGTAATAATTTTAAATGTGAAATAGTTTAGTTATTTCTTTTTGTGTTTGTGTAAAATAGCTAATAAGTAGGCCAGTATATAATGTTAATGATAACAAATTACTATGTTACATGCATTTTATATAATGTCCATATTATACTCTCATTTGTAAGTTTTTAAAATTTTTTCTGTTTTTCACTGACAACAATATGACCCAGATTTTCATTTATTTTGATGATATCTTATGTATTTCTGCCATTTTCACCTAGTCCATACTTCCTGCTCTTTCACATTAGTGTATTATCCAGAAAGGGTTCCTTTTACAAATCTTGAGTTTCCTTGCTAATTTGCCACATTTATCTTTACAGAAAACACTATGATTAACTAATGTGATGATTTTTTTCCTTCTACTTAGCCTCTTCTATGAACACATAGAATCTATGTGCTCAGTTTACAGTGTTAATTTTTACAGCTAAGAATGTTGGTTGTCTGTATTTTTTCTTTAAATATGCAAAAGTATCCTATGTGGATTCATCTCCCTATCTAGATTGTAAATTATAAATTGAAGAGTTACATTTTTTATTAGCTTCTTTATTTCCTTTTGCCTTCCTATCTATCCTCCTGTTACTTGTTTCAGTTCTCAATAATTGTTGACTTTTTAATCTACAGAAATGTAAATAGGAATTTCTCATTGTGGTTCCTTGTAGTTCATTATTTTGATGGAATATGAATACCAAGTCCAGATTTGGAATGATAAATGGCTTGGATTATAAAGAAAACTTAAAGATGAACCAAATTGGATTGGAATAAATATCAATACCTAAATAAATATTTTTAAAATACTCTATACTACTATTTTCCTGGTATTCAATTTTACAAGACCCTATAGACTATCATTTTAGAAATGTAGTTTATTTTAAAACATGTTTTCGGCTGACACAACATCTTTGTTTGTATGTGGTGCTAAGGATCGAACCCCGGCCGCACGCATGCCAGGCGAGTGCGCTACCATTTGAGCCACATCCCCAGCTCAGTTATTTTTGTTATATGTACTTAGTATTGACATTTGCATGGCTAAAGAAATGAAAAGGGCAGTTTGCAATATCAGTTCATTAGAACACACCAGACCTCAGCCACATGTCCTTGCATTAGTCATAGTTATTTCATCTGGGTGAGGATCTGAGAAGATGCCTCGCCCAACTTGCAGGTGTGGCAAGACCACCTTTTTTTTCTTTTTAACCTGTTTGGTTTCATCATCCTCTTACAGATTTCAGAACAGTTGCCAACTCACTCTAAGAAAAGTTATGGTTGTCACAAGTTTTAAGTGTGTATTTTTTATTAGATTTTACTGATATTCTCTAAAAGACAAAACAAATACCCCTAGAAACTTAATTCCATGGAAGTCTAATACTGATCTTAGAAAAATATTTACTGACATCACCAACTTAGTCTTAAGAAAAAATATGGTGATTTAAAATTTTAACTAACCAAGCTAATGGCATAGATATCCTAAATTTATCATATATTTCATTTAATAAATGATTTTTAAAAATAATTTTATTAACAACACATGCTCTATAGGATCATCTATTGATGTGTGTGTTTGAACATATTAATATTAAAAATTTAGCGTGGATGGCACTGGGGCTGTAGGTCAGTGGTAGAGCGCTTGCCTAGCACATGTGAGGCACTGGGTTCGATCCTCAGCACCACATAAAAATAAATAACGTATCCATCTACAATTAAAAATATTAAAAAATAGCATTGATCTCCTCAGGCATGCAATAGACTGATCCTTATTAAATCCCAAAATAATTATATAGAAAACATTAAAAGTTATAAAGGAATATAGTGTTAAGAAAATTAGCCTTATGTATTATTTTGTGTTACTTGACAAATAAAATATACTTAATAAGAATGTAGGAATATGATTATTAATTTTATACATTTAAAATGAACTCATTTTAATTAAATTTGTTTAAATGTATTATACTCAACAATAATAGTTTTTCTGTAACTCATTTTTAACAAATGATCAAAGATATATACTGTTAATATTATATACATATAAATATATTTTCATATAAGTCAGTAAGTAGAAAACAGAAAAATAAGATAAATAAAATTATACTTGTCTGAATTTTAAAATTTATTAGATATAGTTAATGGAGTGAATTAATTCATTTAAAAATTGTTGGTAGTTTTACAAAAGTGAGCACAGGCAATATTTATGTCTCCCATCAACATGTGTCAATGAATTTGCTTTAAAAAATGTTTTTAAAAAATTAAGCATAATATACTACATTTCAGATTAATAGTGTCACAGACTATCAAGAGAAGATAAATATTTTCATATGTTAAATTCATATAAGCATATTTTACAACATAAAATTTACAAATGCTATTTTTCATAGATATCTAAGTGTTCAAGGAAATGAAAAGATTAGATACTATGTTAATAATAGTATGGAAATGTAGGTGTTGGGTTGCACAGGTAGAAAATTTTCACAGCAACTTAAAGCATTTTTGTTTTACTCAGAGCTCAGTGTAAATGAGTTTGTTCTAGATAAAATATAATTATTATATTTGAAACAATATTTTAAAATACTATATTATTTTTTATTGGTGTATGATGTTTCTACAAAATATTGAGTTTTATTGAGGTCTATTTGTAAATACATATAACATAATTTGATCAATTTCACTCCCCAATACCTCTCTTACTTTCCCCTTTTCCCTCCTCCTGTTCCTCTACCCTGTTGGTCTCTTGGTCTTCTATTTTCAATGGATCTCTTTTGTCCTCTTCTTTTCATCTCCAGCTTCTGCACATCAGAGAAAACATATAACCTTTGATTTTCTGAGTTTGTATTATTTTGCTAACATGATGCTCTTTAGTTCCATACATTTTCATACAAATAACATAATTTCCTTCTTCTTTATGACTGAATAAAACTTTATTTGGTATATATATTTGCATCACTTTTTTTTATACAGTCATCTGTTGATGGACACCTAGGCTGATTCTATAACTTGCCAATTGTGAATTGTGCTGTAATAAATATGAGCATGCATGGGTCTCTAAATTATGCTGATTTTAATTCTTTTGGTAAATACCAAGGAGTGATTTTGCTGGGTCATATGGCAGTCCTATTAGTTTTTTGAGGAACCTCCATACTGATTTCCATAGTGGCTGTACTAATTTACATTTCCACCAACAGTATGTAAGAGTTTCTTTCTCCCTATGTCCTCGTCAACATTGTTACTTATATTTTTGATGATTGCTATTCTGACTAGAGTTAGATGGAATCTCCAGGTTTGACTTACATTTCCCTGATGGCTAAAAATGTTGAATATTTTTCTCATATAATTCTCGTACATTTTGGGGTTTTTTTTGAGAAGTGTCTGTTCAGTTCATTTGCTGAATTATTGAATGGATTATTTGATTATTTTTGGTATTGAATTTGTTTAGTTCTTTATATATTTTGGATATTAATTTTCCATCAGAAGCTTAGCTACCAAAGATTTTCTCTTGTTTTGTAGGCTCTCTCTTTGTGCTGTTAGTTGTTATAGAAGCTTTATATAAGTTGCTTTAGAAGCTTTTTAATTTGATGCCATTCCATTTATAGATTATAGATATTATTTTCTGAACTATAAGAGTCCTATTCAAGAAGTTGTTGCCTGTGCTTACATATTGAAATGTTTCCCCCTTTTTTTTCCTTCTAGCAGTTGCAAAGTTTCTTGTCAGACACATAGGTCTTTGATCCATTTTGAGTTGTCATTTTACATGATGAGAGACAGGAATCTAGTTTGTAGTCATCTATTGATGGACACATAGACAGGATATCCAGTTTTCCTAACACCCTTTGTTAAAGCAGATATCTTTTCTCCAGTGTATATTCTTGGTCAAGAATGAGAAGAGGGGCTGGGGATGTGGCTCAAGCGGTAGCGCGCTCTCCTGGCATGCGTGCGGCCCGGGTTCGATCCTCAGCAGCACATACCAACAAAGATGTTGTGTCCGCCGAGAACTAAAAAATAAATATTAAAAATTCTCTCTCTCTCTCTCTCTCTCTCTCTTAAAAAAAAAAGAATGAGAAGACTGTACCTGTGTGTGTCTGTCTCTGTGTCTTCTATTCTTAATACATTATTAAAAGTAATTATTTTCCATGTAAGTTCCAGAAATAGGAATTAACTTGGTAAAGTAAATCTTAGAATACAGATAATCCCCATAATGGAAATCATGGATGTTGGATGGATGCATACTCCAGTTATTCTTTTTTCTATCTTCACTTCTTCCCATGCAGAAGAAGCACCAATTAAGTTGATTTCATTGTTTTTTTTTTTTTCCTGTGACCAAAATACCTGGAAAGAACAGCATAAAGGAGGAAAGATTTATTGTGGTTCATGGTTTCAGAGGTTTCAGTTCATGTCAGTGTGCTCCATTGCTTTTGGCCTGAAGACCAGAAAGAACATCATAGTGAAAGAGTGTGATAGAGGAAAGCTGCTTCATTCATGGCAGATGGAAAGCAGAGGGAGGGAAGGAGGGAGAGAGGGAGGGAAGGAGGGAGAGAGGGAGGGAGGGGGGGAGAGAGAGAGAGAGAGAGAGAACACGAACACACACACATACACACACACACACACACACACACACACACACACACACAAGGGGCAAGAAAAAGTCACCATAAGTATTCCCTCAGTATTTACTTTCTCCACTTATTCCCTACCTGCCTATAGTTTCCACTACTTCCCAGTCGTTTATTTGGCTATGGATGTATTAATTCACTGATGAAGTCAGAGCCCTCAGGATCTAGTCATTTCCCCAAAGACATACCTCTGGACATTATTGCATTTGGACCAAGTCTTCAACACATGAGGTTTTGAGAGACATCTAAGAAATATATCAAAATACAGATTCCTCTCTTATACTATTTATCTTTTGTCCTGGATTTAGTAGATGGGAAAATTGTCCTCAATTTATTCCAATGAAATGTGAGTCTATCTTACTACTAAGTGACATAGGAATAATAGTTTTGAATTTAAAGATGGTTGTCCTAAAGAGATTTTATCATTATACCATTCAAAAATGTTGCTTTGCAAAAAATTCAGAAGTAGTGCTAAATACAGGAGACTTTAGGAACCATTTGAAATTTTTCTTTTTCATGACCAATAATAGTTTCAATAAGCTTCCTTTTGAATATTTAGATGTGTATCTTCAGTCATAATAGACATCAATTACTTGTGTATCCTGAGTTTGAAAAGCACAAGACAAATTTTTCTATGAATTTACTGATTGAAACTTGTATACAATACTGAACACTAGGAATCTGTATTACTAGTATATCATTCCTTTTTCATACTGCTATTAAGTCAATGTACTAAATAATTAGAATAGAACTGCTGATATTGAAAGAAAACTAAATACAGTACTATATAGAAAGTATCAAGATGAACAATCCAATACATTTACCTTCCATATTTTTCTAATCTTGGAAATAATAGTTTGGAATTCTCCATTAAAATCTCATGAAACACCAAAAGGATTATAGTAAGACAACCTCATGAAAGGATTAGATACTTCACTGACATGCAGTACCATTGAAAACCATTGCTTCCCCTTTTGCATTCTACACTTAGAAAAACAATAGACATTCATTTTCCATACATAAGAAAAGCCATCATGGTGGCAGCGCATAATGGTGGGAACATTCAGTGAAGCAAATCCTCTCACCTCATGAATATGAAGCAAAAGAAAGAAAGAGGGGACAACTAGGGTCTCACAATCACCTTCAAAACATTCACCCAGTGACCTAAAAACCTTCCAGTAGGCCCATTTCCCAGTGGTCCACCATCTCTCAGGAGTGCTTCCCAGAGGGCCAAACCTCCAAAACATGGGGCTTTGGGGGCACATTTAAAATTCAAACTGTAGCAATCATAGAAACCATCAATGATATTTCCTAGTACATAACAGCAGTTCCACTAAAGGTTTTACAAATGAAATAAAGATGATGAGAACTATGATCCTACTAAAAAATCACTTTATTAAATTCCACCATGCTTTCTTTATTACTACCATGTTAGAAACTAATGAGATTCTCAGGTAAAATAACTTGTGTTTAGCACACAGTTAAGAATCAGTAAATATAAGATTTTAACTCTAACTCTGAAGTTAGAGTTAACTTTCTACCTTACTATCCTATCTTTGTAGAAATGTAAAATCTACCCATTTTATGCAGTGATTTCTTAATATTGAAATAAAGAAAATAAATACATATAGAAGAAATATGAATGGTGATTCTATTTTTGCACCAAATCTTCCATTTGATCTATTCTTATCATACCTCCCACTATTTTTCTATTTTAGACATTTTATTACATTCCATTTATATTTCCATAATAGCCCCTTAATTATTCTCCTCTCTCTCTAGGTTCCATTTCACACATATGCAATATTCCTAACACATCTTTTATTATGTCACTCTTCTGCTCAAAAGTGTTTCAAGGTTTCTAATTATCTACACAACAAAATTTATTTTATGCTTTTAACCTACATGGTCTTACTATCCTTTCTCAAATACCCATGCTGAACATTTACATCTTTAAGATTTACTCTTCATTTTTCCCTGTATGTACTCTGTTTTCTTTGCTCACTCCACCTCCCGTAACCCTCTTTTACCTTCATTTATAGACATGCTTTTCAACTTGAAGATGACTGCTGATTTCCATAAACATAGCTCATTTACTTCCTGAAAGTGATCTCTTCTTCTGGTTCCATTGCCCTTTGTAGCTATACAATGACTGAAGTTCTGAGGGTATTAGATTGTATAAGAGTATATGTCAGTATGCTGACTATCTTCAAATATTTGAAAGGTAGTCAACTGGGAAGAATATCTTTACTCTTTCTAGTTCTAAAAGGAAGAATAAGGATAAGCATGGATACATTATAGAGAGGAAGGGGGTTCAACAGTGTCAGTATATACATCAAGTTAGAGTAAAATTATTTCTTCAAAGGAAGTGTTTAAACAGACTATGGATGTTTTCTGATTGTAGATAGCATGATTTGAACATCATTATTTATCTTAGAGTAATTTGTCTCTGCTGCTTTCTCTCTTAGCTTTGCGCTGTTTTAGACTAAGGACTTAATTTTGTTAATTTTTTGAAATCTGGAACACTGTTCATTACATTGACTTTGATAACAAACAAATCTCACATATAACCCTAGCACCAGATGGTGCAAGTGTGAAATAGATTTTATTAGAAGAACATGCAGGCAGAGAAGTAGCAGAGTATTCATGATATCCAATCTCTTATGTCCTGGTAGAGGGAGTTTTATACAGTGCAGAGTATGGTTGTGTGTACTATGAAAAGTGCACTAGCTGAAAGGGAACCAGAGGCAGGGAACAACCAATCAAAATTTTCCTGTTAGTGGCACTGACTGGCCTTCTAAGAAAGGAGAGCCTCTGGATCTCAGCTTCTGACAATAATCTATTCTTTTCTTGAGCTAAGACTTATTGAATTGACTTTTGGCTAAGTTGGCAAAATCGAGGAAAGTCAGGAGAATACTGATATCTGTTTCTCCTTATGCTTGAAGTGCCTCCAAATGAAAACAAGTGCCACCAGCGTTGGTACTGAAATAAAACGAAGTTGAACAGATGCCTATCTTATTCATATTTTTGTTTGACACTCAGGAAAGTGGATTTTTAAAAAAAAAAACCTTTCTGACTTTTTGTGTCCAGATAGAAACTGATAGTAAATGTGACCAGTAAGGAAGTGAGTCAGTTCATTACCAATTATAAGAAAGAAAAACCAATGACTCCAATTATAAGAAAGAGAAAGACAAAATATTGCAAAATGGAGGGCACTAACAGAATGGATAGAATGATTGCAGAACTAGGTTTGTGGGGTGCAGAATCCAGGGCAGGGCAAAAGGACAAAAGGACAGGCAGAAGAGCTCTGGAGACAAGAATAGACTGGTTAGTATTGATAGATGCTTCAAGAGGAATAAATGTCAAAAAAAAACCAACATTATGCTAAGTGGAAGAAGCCAGGCGCAAAAGGCTGCATATTATGAAATTCTGTTTATGTGAAAAATCCACAGAATATCAATCCATAGAGACAAAAAGCAGACTAGTGGCTGCCAGGGGCTGGGGAGGAAGGAGAATGAACTGTACAATAGTGCTAATGTACTAAATGCCAACAAGTTGTGTAGTTTGAAATGTTTAACAGTTAATTTTATGTTAACCTTGTAAACTGTACCTCAATTAAGAAAAAAAGAAAAAGAAAAGACAGGTTGGAAATACTTTAGAAGGAATGCAATTCCAATTACTCCTTTCTTTGCCCAAGTTTAAATGTTTTTGGTTTGTCCAAATTTAGGTCCTTCCCTCCTTCTTCTTATGTGGGAGCTATGAAAGAAGTATTTAGCCCTTACCCTTCTTAGCAATAGGTAGACCCCGGGATTTCATGGACCAACAAGATCATGAAGACATGTGGAAGATGTAATGCTCAAAGTTAATAGCAATGCTGTTAGGGATGGATTGTGGATAATGGGTGTAGAACAACATTCCTAAAATACCCTAGTAGGAGATAAAAAAAAAAAAGCAACCTTTGGGGGCAAACTGGCACGGTGCCTTAAAAATAGAAAGAAAAACACTCAAATATTCACCACTGTTTTTAGAGTCTCATGTTTGTTAAAAGTATATGTGGTTGCTCTGTGTGTACAGCAAAGATTTTGGAATTCCAGTCCCTTGGAATTGTTAAATAGAATATGCCTTGTGCAGTATTCAAAAGACAAATATAGCTGGCATACAGCTCCTTGGAATGTAAAAAATATTTTGAAAACAACATGGGTAGAGGGGCATAACAATTAGTTCTCTACTTTATATTAATACAGCTCTCAAAATTCTTTGTGAAATTATTTTGATTAAAAGTTGGATATTTAGATGGGTTTCCTTGAGCTGTTTGACAGATCTGAAGGGGAACTACTGAGAAAAAAACAAAGATAAGTTGACATGTGATTTTTAGGACATAAGAATAAAAGAGCTGTAGTTCATGTTTTTTTTTGTTCCCATATTTGATATTTTCAATGTACATGCATACTTGTTCTCTGTGGCAGAAAGTTGCACCATAGAAAGTGCTCACATATTGTGCAAATTGAATATAATCATATCAAAGTGTCAGTTTTATGTATCAAGGAAATAGCTTGGTTAGGAGATATTTATTGCAATGGGAATTAATCTGAAGTGCAAATGACTTATACTATGCCTTTTATACTACATGTGTCAAGTGAATATTCATCCAAATAGGGAGTATTAATTTCAACTTTCTAATACAAAATAAATACAATTGTTTTTTTTTTCTTACTGGCACACAGATCAGAAAAAGTAAAGATTTCTGTATAGATATAGCAGAGTAGAAGGCTCACTGGGTATCAATTATAAAGACTTGTATTTGAGTACTCAGTGTTATTGAGTGTTTTTGTGAACAGGCAGATCACCTGACATCTCTGTAACTTAGGTTTCTGCCATATAGTAGTGTCGTAGAGAATAACATTGAAGTGTCAATTGTTATGCTGTATTTTCTGCCTTGTATTTTATGGAATGATCTTCAAGAGACAATTATTCTTCTCAAAATACTGCCTGTGGTTTTAGTAGCATATAAGGTGTACTGAGGAAAAAAATAGAAGCAAATGCCATGAAATACCCATTATGAAGAACAATTTTATTCTGCAAATTACTGTTTTTACATTGACAAAATCACCAACTTGTTGCTTTTACAACCATTAATAGTATACTTTGAGTATATCTGACCCTTATTAGCAACATTTACCTCTGTTTCCTCATCATGCCCCTTTCTCACAATAAATTCATTTAACACTGTTTCCTATGACAATATTCCCAACATTAAAATTTTTAAAATGAAAAAAATAAACCTAGCATGAAATCTGTAGATGATAGGGCATAGCAGTGGACAATGAGCCTGGAACCACTAGTGATATGAAATAAGCACAGATGAAGCATGGTGAGCTTCAGTTACCATGGGATAGTGAGAAATGAGGTGAGAACTGTCTGGTGTGTGGTTGAAGGGAGGGAAAGACTAGGGAGGCTGGACTGAAGGTGAGAGATGGGAGGACACACAGTAGCAGTACCCAAACTCAATTGGTTGTACTTAGATTCTATTTTAGATTGTGCCAAATAACACTTTTAACTGGGTAGCTATTTGGAACTGACATTTAATTAGCGAATGACAAGCAAAAGGTATCAAGGTGACAAGGAAGCACTTAAGAATAAAGTCATCATTATTTCGTTTGCAATTTATGTTTGCAAAAGTTTTGTGTTGTCCTTTATTAAACCTTCACAATATTATTGTGAGAAAGATGGATAACAAGAACTAGTACTGTCTCTTTTTTGTGGGCTAAACAAAAGAAAATTGGTTTGTAGTTGAGTAAAAATATCTTGGCTAAAAAAACAAAAGCTCACATCTGTGCTAAAAAGTATTTCCTAAATGAATTGCCCATTTTAGTAAATGGCTATTGAATTTACTAATCTTCATTTTTACAAGTCAGCTTTAAGCCAAGGTGATTATATTGTAAGACTCAGGATTGAACAGAGATATAGAAGGCAATGTAATCTTTTTACACTGCATGCTTAGCACTTTCTTGCCCTCAAATTTTTCTCCAAAGTAGTGTCACATTTTCTAAAATTTTCACATTATTCATTCTTTTGAGATGAGTCACTGAGGGCCCTCACAATGGAAAATAGAATGTAGATCACAGTGTAAATTAAATTTAACTATTTACATTTATACAGTTATTATTTTCAGAATATTTCCAGTATTCTAAAAAACAAATCAAGCCAGGCATGGTGGCACACTCTTAGGCATGAGGATGGTAAGTTCGATGCCAGCCTCAGCAACTTAGTGAAGCCCTGTCTCAAAATAAAACATAAAAAAGGGATGTACTCAGTGGTAAAGTACCTGTCCCTCCTCCCCCCAGTTCAATTCCTAGTTAAAAAAAAAAAAAACAAAGCAAAACAAAACAAAACAAAAAAAAATAAAAAATAAAAACCAAACCAAACCAAACAAAAAACTGTGAGGGAATGGAACACAGGACAAATGATTTTTAATAAATTGGGATGTGAGCTAGGAAGCATTTACGCATTACTGGATAAAATTCCCTGGTAGTGTTTTATGAGCATGAAAATCCCTATTGAATGAGGCTAACCATTTGAGATGACAAAAAGCAGATTAATAAATTAATTATTCAATTAGCACATATTAATTGGGTCCATATAATGCACCAGCTACTGTCCTTGATGGTGGAACTATGGTAATTACAATAGCAGTCACATACATCTTCCCATGATGGCCATCACTCCTTCCATAGCAGCAGCTGAATATTGGGAGAGGGGCCTGCTCAAGACACTGGTTTTGCCACCTGGTGCTCTTGACCCTCTTCAGGGTGAGAACAACATAGCTCTAGTGCGCTACCACCTCAGCTATCCCAGATCTCTGCTTAACTTTGTTAAATGAGAACAATCTATTTCCTTTCAGGAGGATTAAATTTATAATTTATTCTCATACTTTTTATCATTTCCAGTGTACTTGTTAATCTTAAGAACACTGGGTTATGTCTGATGCCTATCTGGGTATACACCTCTTGGAAGGATGGTAATTTTTTTTTCCTTTTAAAAGTCTCAAATAATTTCTCCTAGATAATTGGTTGCTTGCCTGTTTTTCTAAGGAAGGCTACGCTTGAGCCTCCATGGAAAGGCTCTCTTATTTTCTCAGCCTGGAGTGTCGCCAAGGAAAACACACACTTCTTACCTCCTTTCCCCTTTGAATTTTCTCAGTAGCATGTATCAATATTTTACATACTGTGCATTTTGCTTATTCATTGTTATTTTTTGTCTTTATTTCCCATTAGAATTTAAGCTCCATGAGGGCAGGGATTTTGGTCTATTTTAATTACCTACTCTAATCCCAGCATCGGGGACAAGTGCTCTAGGTGGGAGGACTTGTTCAAGGACACAAAAGCGTTTTCCTTGGCAACACTCTTGGTTGAGAAAATGAGAGTCTTTTTCCCCCTTTCCTACACTAACACATGAATTTCAAATCTGATGAGATGCTCAGCCTCACAATAGACCAAAAAAAAAAAAAGTGTTTTAAGTTCTTGAGGAAGTTACAGTATAGTCGATAATAAATATATTTATTTGAATGAGAGGGACAATGTCTTCCAACTCTTTTTTTTTTTTAGAGAGAGAGAGTGAGAGAGGAGAGAGAGAGAGAGAGAGAGAGAGAGAGAGAGAGAGAGAATTTTTAATATTTATTTTTTAGTTCTCGGCAGACACAACATCTTTGTTGGTATGTGGTGCTGAGGATCGAACCCTGGGCCGCACGCATGGCAGGCGAGCGCGCTACCGCTTGAGCCACATCCCCAGCCCCATGTCTTCCAACTCTTTACCCAAGGTTTTTAATTATTTGTTAATAATATTGGTATATAAAATAACTAAGAAAATATCATGTGTTACGTTTCAGATTTGTCAAATCTATAAAATTCTACTAAAGTGAAGCTATCCAAATAGATTTTTAAAATGTTAAATAAGACATGGTCAAGTTTTTTTTTTTTTTTTTTTTTTTTACTTGAAATGCTGTTATTGGTGTCATCTATACAGCAATGAGAGAAAAAAGGAAACTATTATCTTAGAAGAGATTAGTTATAGTAAAAGACTATCATACATGATGTTTTAATATGGAATAATGGTAATAACAGGTAAAGATAAAATCTTCTTTTTTGAGTACTTATTATGTACTCAAATTTAGCTCTAAGATTTCCTAGAATTATCTCATCTAAATCTGCTCAAAATCCCGTTGTGTAGATGGTATTATCCTTGTTTTTTAGATGAGACTCAGATTGGGTTATTTTCTCAAGATGTATGGTATCATATAAGCACTCAAAGATGAAAAGATTTTATTATTACTATTATTCCTTATTAAAACACCATGTAAGATAATCTTTAATTAGAACTAATTTCTTCTAAATTAGAACCTAAGAAGTTGGGCTTCACAGCTTTCACACTGAAGAAGACTAATACATGATAGCTTCTGCTATTTATATTGCTGTATGGTGTTGCTGTGTTTCCTTGTTTAGGTATGTATGTATAGATGCTTGTTTGATTCTTCTGATTTCTTAGAGGAAAAGGTCCTTGTCTTGTAGCACAAAGGCTTAGGGTTATTATCATCTGTTCTTGACTCTATAAGTCTTATACTGTCAGGATTGTGCTCTTACCTTTTGATTGACTTCCAGGACCTTTTGTTCCTCTGTATTGCCACTTTGGTCCCCTGGGCAGTATCCCAGTTCTGCCATTTCTGTGTTGTTCTGTAAACACCCCCATTCCTATCATTCTAATTACTTCCCCATTTCATGAATCTTCTGAGCATTCGGATTTTCACAAAGCTCAATTGGAATTACTCCCCTACCACCTGAGTCAGCAAACCCCAGAGAATCTTCAGGTTGTAACATTCACAGGCCTTGCTGAATGATTGTATCAATGGTGAGAAAACACTATCTCCATTGCTGCCATTTCTTTTTCTCCAGCTAAATATGTGAGATATTGGACATGAGTTGGCCCCACATTTCTGGCCTGAATGGTTGAGTGGATGCTGATGCCTCCACATAGGTCATGAAATAAATTAATTATTGAGGACAAGAAAAGTGTTAAAAAAAGAACCCAGTCCACTGACTGGCTGGCTGACTGGTAATGCTATCAACTAAATTAACAAACCTAGAAGGAAAAAATATCTGTTGAGAGTATAGTAAGTTATGAATACAATTTTGGGTATAGTTAGTTTAAAATGCCTTTCAGAATTAAAACAAATGTATAACTAGGAGATGGTTAGTGTAAAAAAGAAATGGCAGCTCAACACATATAATTTTATGTCTATAGTGGTAGTGCAGGGTGGCTTGGAGGACGGAGAATATGTGTTAACTCCCAATAATATTTCAAACTCTATTCTTAATAAAAATAATAATAGCACTTTATGTGAAAGATTTATATTTTCTCATAATATGTAAAGGCTGAACAAGATTTTACAAAATATTTTTATTTTTATTGACTATAATATACAATATAAATGGAAGTAGTATTCTTGCTCTGCAAATGTAGATTCAACACATCTCTCCTGGATTCAACAGACTTCTTCCCTTAATCCTCATATTCATGGAATTTTGAAGCCACCATATGTCTAATATATATATTTCTGGATTCCATTTTAATTAGTATATTATGACTTTGCTGGATACAAATTTAAGATAATGTACTTTTATCGACAGTATCATATATGCATGAACAGTATATATAATAAGTTATAAAGACAATAAGTAATTTCTTCATAAAATTAGAAGAGCTGAACAGAAACAAAACATACATTTTGAAATCCAACCTCATGCGTTCTTTTTGTTATAATGGTAGGAGAAGTTTCTATTTTCACTTTTTTTTTAACTTTATTTTATTTATGTGGTGCTGAGGATCAAACCCAGTGCCTCACACGTACTAGGCAAGCTGTCTATGACTGAGCTACAACCCCAGCCCATATATCTTCACTTTTGAAACATATATATGCCGCAGTCCGGCTGCAGCAAGATAACGGGGGGGGGGGGGGTGACAAACAACTTGTGTACATCGATACAGCAGGAGTGGGAGCCGTTTATTGTAGGACAGGAGTGGTATATATACATTCCACACAGCTTATCTAATTAACATAAACTAGATACAGCAGTCAACCAATAAGGAATCTCCACACTTAATGGCTTGCTGGTGTTACTTCACAAACCACTCCCTCTGGCAAAATGCCAGGCACCATCCTGACTTGTTTATAGACTCTAACATATATAGATGGGGAGAAGGATAGATGATGAAATAGAGGAAAGGTCCATTGTCCAGCTGCTCTGTGGCTCTGGATTCAAACAATGGGAGTACGACTTCTCAGAGAGGTGGGTGACAGAGGGAACTCACTGAAATTCAATATCAGACGATGAGAGAATCATGGACACCGAAATTCAGGTGCTGTCAACATATTACAAGAAAAGAGTACTTTGGAGACAGGTTGGTCACACCAGTGGCACCAGTTTAACTCAGATTGGGGAGGGGGGTGGCTTTTTTAGTCAGCTTTTTCACTGCTGTGACTAAAGGATCTGACCAGAACAACTGTAGAGGAGGAAAAGTTTATTTGGGGGCTCACGGTTTCAGAGTCTTCAATCCTTAGACCACAGGCTCCATTCCTTGGGGCTAAAGGCGAGGCTGAATACCATGGCAGAAGGGTGTGGCAGAGGGAACTAGCTCACATGATGATCAGAAAACAAAGAGAGAGGTTTCCACTTGCCAGATACAAATATGTACTGCAAAGCCATATCCCCAATACCCCACCTCCTATAGCCACACCCAAGCTGTCTTCAGTTACCACCTAGAAATTATTAATTTAATAATTAATCCCGGTCAGGGGATTGATTCAATGATTGGGTTAAGGCTCTCACACCCCAGTCTTTTCTCCTCTGAACTTTGTGTTGTCTCATACATGAACTTTTGGGGGACACCTCACATCCAAACCATAACAGTGGGACAGGAAGGAAAAGAGAAAGAAATGCAGCAAACAAATTGGCATCAGAGAACTATTGGAACAGAGAGGTACTCTCATCTTAATGAACCAGAGAGAACAGTGAGCTGGTATTTGAAAAGTGTTCCATTTCTCTTGGCTGTCGAGTAGAGAGTTAAGAAAGGGAGCCACCTTGAAGTGGCCTTATTGCAGGAGTATCCGAGATCATAGAGAGCAGTGTCTAACTCCTAGCAAGTACCTGCCATGGGCCCTGGTAGGATAAAACAGACACTGGCACAGAAATGACTGTTCCTAGGGTCATTGAGTTTGGTAAAATGGAAGAATTATGACCTGCTTTTACGTTGGGTCTGGTGGCTCCTGTGACCAATTGAGATACTCCAGAACCTGGACAACTGAGTTATATTACACTCAGGATCTGATCCTGAGAAGACTACATTTGTAGGTGGTGGAGTATGTGAGACCTGTGAAGGGTTATTTATCATACCCTGTGAGTAGAGTTCATGGAAATCCCTGAGATCCAGACACCCAGCAGAGACTGGCATTTGTCCAGCCCTGGGGTGTGTTTTCTAATCTGTCTGGAGCAGATAGTACTTAACAAAGTACTGAAGTTTGGATCAGAGCCAAATGCCAGATGTAAAGTTGCTGGAAGTTTCCATTTAAAATTCTGCATCAGTACTATTGGGAGTCGCCTCAGCTCTAAAGACTAACTTCCCCATCCCCCCGAGAAAAGCCATCCAATGGTGAGCCCTGCTGGCTCACATGATCCTTACCCACCAATCAGACTAGCCCTGATGACTCACATGATCCTTACCCACCAATCAGACTAGCCCTGCTGGCTCACATGACCCTTACCCACCAATCAGAAAGCACCCCATGCCAACTCTCAAACCATTAAACTGTTAAACTGTCATAACTGTCAAACCATCCCCGGCTCTATAAATATGCAGAGCTGTTCCTCAATAAACGGGCATTTTCTCCAAGGACGAGCCTTGTTCGTTCTTTCAAGTACCACCCTGAGAGTGCATTGATCTCATATGTTTGGACAAAACTTCAGTTGTCATTACTTCCCAGTCTGTCCTACCTTATACTGGTGAGAAGGGAAGCAGACAGTTATCATAACCAGTTTTGATTCCAGGCTACTCCAGCTGGCAGATTGGTGAGTAATACAAAGGTGGTTTAAAAATCCCCAAACCTTACTCTAAGGAGTATATGGCCCAAGAAAAAGCATAAATAAGGATAGTATGGTGTAGTCCGTATACATCCGTACTTGTTAAGAACTTTGACCACCTCAGAGGAGAAAGACAGTCCCATTAATTTTCATTAAGAATTTTTCTGCCAGGCATGGTGGCACACACCTGTAATTCCCCTGGCTCAGGAGGCTGAGGGAGGAAGATCACAAGTTCAAAGCCAGCTTCAGAAAAAGCAAGGTGCTAAGCAACTCAGTGAGACCTTGTCTCTAAATAAAATACAAAATAGGTCTGGGGATATGGTTCAGTTGTCAAGTGATCCTGACTTCAATCCCTGGTACCAAAAAAAAAAAAAAAAAAAAAAAAAAAAAGAATTTTTCCACATTGCTTTTGTGTGTGTATGTGTGTGTGTGTGTGTGTGTGTGTATGTGTGTATGTGTGTGTGTGTGTTATGATTGAGGTACCTTCCAAAACTCATGTGTAAGACAATGCAGAAATGTTCAGAGATGAAATGCTTTAGATTACAAGAGCTATAATCTAATCAGGGGATTAATCAACTTGAATAGATGAATTGGGTGATAAATGTAGGCTGGTAGAGTATAGCTGGAGAAAGTAGGTCCCTTGTGGTGTGCCTTTGAGATTTATATTTTGTCCTTTGGTGAGAGGAGCTCTCTCTGCTTTCTGGTTGCCATGAACTCTCACCCTGCACAAAAATCAACTCAAAGTGGTTTAAAGACCCAGGAATCAGAATAGAAACTGGAACCACTAAAAGAAAACATAGGGTTAGCACTCCCATATATTGGTGCATGCATTGACTTCTTTAATAAGATTCCTAAAATTCAAAAAATAAAACCATGAATCAGTAAGTGGAGTGGCATCAAAATAAAAAAGGTTCTGGATAGCAAAAGGGGACAAGAGAATGAATAGAGAGCCTACAGTATGGGAGAAAATCTTTGCCAGCTACTCTTCTGAGAGAGGATTCATATCTGGAGTGTGAAGATCTCAAACATTCAACACCAAAAGAACAAAACAAGAAAACCCAATAAGCCAATCAATAAATAGTCAACAATTCTAAATAGACATTTGTGTAAAGAAGACATACAAGCATCCAACAAATGTTTGAAAAAAAAATTCAACATCCTTAGAAATCAGGGAATTGCAAATCAAAATTTCACTAAAATTTTATCTCACTCTAATTAGAATGGAAATTATCAAGAATACAAATAATGGTTGCCGGCAAGGATATGGGTAAAAAGGTACACTTATATATTGTTGGTGGGAAAGAAAACTAGTACAATCACTTTGGAAAGCAGTATGGAGATTCCTCAAAAAACTGTGAATGTAACAACCATATAACTCAGCAATCCCATTCCTTGATATTTGTCAAAAAGATCTACAATCAGCATACTATAGTGATACATGCATACCAATATTTAATAGCATCCCAATTCACAAAAGCTAAGTTATGAAAATAAGACATATATACACAATAGAGTTTTACTCATCCATAAATAGAATGAAATTATGTCATTTGTGGGTAAATGGATGGAATTGAAGAGCATCATACTAAGTTAAATAAGCCAAATTTAGAAACTTGAGGGTGGAATGTTTTCTCTTACATGGTCTTATATGAGGAAAAGAGAGGGAGAGAAAGAGGGAGAGGGAGGAGAGAGAATATTTAAAAATGGCATGGGGGGATTTCATGTAAATAGAAGGAAGACCAATAAAGTAGAGGATGGGAATTAAGAGGGATGGAGGAGGGGAGGACATGGTGAAGTACAATGGAATTAAATCTACCATATTATACTATATCTACATATGAATATGCCACAATGAATGACACATATAAATATGATTATAATTTACTACTAATAATAAAAGAAGATAAGTAGAATAGATCAAGTAGATGGGGGTTGGAGTGCATGCAAAAGAAAGTATTGAGAAATGAGACTGATCAAATTATGTCATGTATATATGAATATGGCATAGTGAATCCTATTATTATGTATAATTATAATGTACCAATAAAAAACAATAAATATTAAAAAATACAGTTTGATTGAAAAAGATAATAGCTATAGATGGTAAATTTAGCCTTTTGTTGACCAGATAATCAAATACAGTATTTTGTATTTATTCATAATACAATGACCATATGAATTAGTTTCCTACTTTTCTCAATTTCATTCATGAATTCACAGAAATGAATTTTACAAAAAGTTAATAACATGATTAAAGGTGACTTCTTGCTGTACAAATACAGAATGATTCTTCTTTATATTATCTTTTAAGAATTGTATTTTGTGAACTCCAGAGTGTAAAAATAATGAGTATGTAAGTACTTTCATAAAATTAAAAAAAAAAAAAAACTATGGATGGGCTATTAAAAGTCTTAGTATCTTTGTGAGCTTAATTTAAATAATAAACTTTTCTGTAGAAGTATATACTATCCTGAGTATAGTCTTTCAGTAAACTTTCCTATGTGAAATTCGTTTAATTGGTTATAATCTTTTGACATCTTTCCTCTCATGGTATGCAAGCAAAGTGCTAGCTATGCTACCATTAGAACTCTGTATAGCTAGATGGATGGGGCACTAGTATAAGACTTAGTCATGATTTTGCTATGAAATGAATGACTTGCATAATTTGGAAAATTGATTTTAGCACTGCTTGATGATTTCAACTTTTCTTTTTCTTCCACAATGTGTGTGACCTGCAAGGTAAATGTTTTCAATTGCATGCTTGTGTGTTACTTAATAGCAGGGAATGTGTTTTAATGGCAAAAGGTAATATCTATAGATGGTAAATTTTGCATTTGTTGACCAGATAATCAAAGAAAATATTTATATTTATTCATAATACATTACCATATGAATTAATTTCCTATTTTTATGAATTCCATTTTTTTTGTAATAGCTGACAGAGTTCCTAGCATGTAATTTGTGCTTTTAAAGTAACATGTGTAAAATAAGGAATGACATTTTGATATTTTTATACTTATTTGGTATTAATAATTCTCTAATTTCCTTGTTGTCTATGTTTATATTCTGGTGATATAAAAATGTGCCAGTTTAGAAAGGAATCCCTGGTTGTGCATTTTAAAATTGATTGACTCCTAAAAATATCTTAGTAAATAATTCCTGTTTGTCCTAGTCATATCAAATATTACCTTTTCTAACAATCATTTTTAAATCAGAATTAATCAGTGACATCTACCTATTCAGCAAACTAAAGAATTTATATTTTGAACATTATGAATGCGGTTTTCTCATTTGTCTTTCTGAACTATATCCCATTAAAGAGATCCTTCTGCTTCAATGTAGATTAGGACTTCTTCCAAAATTAATGAAAAGAAAAAGACTGAATTAATAATTAGTATTCAAGAACAGACTTTGAACAAGGTAATAGTCTGGTTTTCAATGATTGTGAGTCAGACTTTGCAAATCCCATTTTGTCCATCATTAGTATAGTCTTGGGAGCAGAGTTTTACATAAGAATTCTAGACCGGAGGAACGTGGAGGAAAAGCCTGCCTCTTTCTTGTCCTGTGTGGCAAGAAAAAAGAGGAGGGAGAAGGCAATGAACAGATATACCCTTTCCATTAGTAAAGATATCACTAGATGTAGAGTAAGGTTTTACTCTGTGTTCTATTTCCACTGGGACTCTGGGTAGGGGCTTTTTCATGCTTTTCCTTGTACCATCCTGGCAAAGACTCAGCCATAACACAGTAATTTGGAAGGCCTAGGAGGACATTTTATTTTTCCAATTCATTCTTCCCCTTTCCTTTTATTATAGGCCTCTGGCTAGCCTAGAGTCTGCTTGGAGACTGGCCAACACTAGGCAGTATGGTGTGCTTCTGTGGTGGACCACCTAGGCTGGTACTCAGCTTAATGCTTTATAGCAACAATCTGAGCAAAAGTGAAGCTGAACCCATTAGGGGAGCAACACTGGCATATTGTAGAAACCAAAAAATGGTTCACGGTTTTCTTGCTCAGATTTCAGTGCCAGAGGACCACATAGTTTCCAGAAGTCAGGCAATCAAGAAACATCACCAGCACACTGGAGGATCCCTCTGACCCCACTACAGAAACCTCTTGTTGCTACAGATGCCATATGGGAGAGGAGTTAGGGGGGTAGTGACACAGAAGAATAAGACATCTGAGAGACTGAGAAGTTTTCTGGAGTTACTGAATGTTACTCAAATATACTATTTCTATTGTCATATTGGAATAAGTTTCAAACCAGATTGGACAATTAGGAATTCTCCCCATAAACTACAGGTTGAATCTTTTGAAGAAGACCAGATTGATTATAGATGAAAATAAAAAAATGGACATCTTCTAGGAATTAAATTTGTAGCACATCATTACATTTTTATTGAAGTTAATTGATATTTGTTATTCTCAAATATTTAATTGGTGCATTTATTGTTTTTTTTCATATTATTTTTTGAAAGGGGTATGTCTGTCTCTGTAAAAGTCTTTTAGGCTGTCATAACAGAATTCCATAACCTGGCTGATATAAATAACATGAATTAATTTTCTCATGGTTTTGGAGTCTGGAAGTCTAAAATCAAGGTGCTGGCAGGGGTGGTTTATGGTGAAGCCTCTTGTCTTGTGGATGGTCCCTTCTCATTGTGTCCTCACATAGCTCTTTCTCTGTGGGCATATAAACTACTGTGGTCTCATTCATTTTTTTTTTTTAAATAAGGACATGAGTCCTTTTGGAGTCATGACTCACTTTTATGACCTAATTTAACCCCAATTGCCTTGCTTAAACATATCAGAAAACTTGTGCACCATGATCAAGTAGGATTCATTCCTGGGATGCAAGGATGGTTCAATATACGGAAATCAATAAATGCTATTCACCACATCAATAGACTTAAAGACAAGAACCACATGATCATCTCGATGGATGCAGAAAAAGCATTTGACAAAGTACAGCATCCCTTTATGTTCAAAACACTAGAAAAACTAGGGATAACAGGAACTTACCTCAACATTGTAAAAGCTATATATGCTAAACCTCAGGCTAGCATCATCCTAAACGGAGAAAAACTGAAGGCATTTCCTCTAAAATGTGGAACAAGACAGGGATGCCCTCTATCACCACTTCTATTCAATTTAGTTCTCGAAGTACTAGCCAGAGCAATTAGACAGACAAAAGAAATTAAAGGCATAAAAATAGGAAAAGAAGAAATTAAACTATCGCTATTTGCGGATGACATGATAATATACTTAACAGACCCAAAAGAGTCTACAAAGAAGCTGCTAGAGTTAATAAATGAATTCAGCAAAGTGGCAGGGTATAAAATCAACACGCATAAATCAAAGGCATTCCTGTATATCAGCAACAAAACCTCGGAAATGGAAATAAGGAAAACCACTCCATTCACAATATCCTCAAAGAAAATAAGATACTTGGGAATCAACCTAACAAAAGAGGTGAAAGATTTATACAATGAAAACTACAGAACCATAAAGAGAGAGATAGAAGAAGATCTCAGAAGATGGAAAAATGTACCCTGTTCATGGATAGGCAGAACTAACATCGTCAAAATGGCGATATTACCCAAACTTCTCTACAGGTTTAATGCGATGCCAATCAAAATCCCAATGGCATTTCTTGTACAAATAGACAAAGCAATCATGAAATTCATATGGAAAAATAAAAGACCCAGAATAGCAAAAGCAATTCTAAGCAGGAAGTGTGAATCTGGAGGCATAGCGATACCAGAGGTCAAACTGTACTACAAAGCAATAGTAACAAAAACAGCATGGTACTGGTACCAAAACAGGTGGGTAGAACAATGGTACAGAATAGAAGACACAGAGACTAATCCACAAAGTTACAACTATCTTATATTTGATAAAGGGGCTAAAAGCATGCAATGGAGGAAGGATAGCATTTTCAACAAATGGTGCTGGGAAAATTGGAAATCCATATGCAACAAAATGAAATTGAATCCCTTTCTCTCGCCATCCACAAAAATTAACTCAAAATGGATCAGGGAGCTAGGTATCAAATCAGAGACACTGCGTCTGATAGAAGAAAAAGTTGGCTACGATCTACAAATTGTGGGGTCAGGCTCCAAATTCCTCAATAGGACACCCATAGCCCAAGAGTTAACAACAAGAATAAACAAATGGGACTTAATTAAACTAAAAAGTTTTTTCTCAGCAAGAGAAACAATAAAAGAGGTAAATAGAGAGCCTACATCCTGGGAACAAATCTTTACCCCCCACACCTCCGATAGAGCCCTAATATCCAGAATGTACAAAGAACTCAAAAAATTAAACAATAAGATAACAAATAACCCAATTAACAAATGGACCAAGGACCTCAACAGACACTTCTCAGAGGAGGACATACAATCAATCAACAAGTACATGAAAAAATGCTCACCATCTCTAGCAATCAGAGAAATGCAAATCAAAACCACCCTAAGATACCATCTCACTCCAGTAAGATTGGCAGCCATTATGAAGTCAAACAACAACAAGTGTTGGCGGGGATGTGGGGAAAAGGGTACACTTGTACACTGCTGGTGGGACTGCAAAATGGTGAGGCCAATTTGGAAAGCAGTATGGAGATTCCTGGGAAAGCTGGGAATGGAACCACCATTTGACCCAGCTATCGCACTTCTCGGACTATTCCCTGAGGACCTTAAAAGAGCGCACTATAGGGATACGGCTGCATCAATGATTATAGCGGCACAATTCACAATAGCTAGACTGTGGAACCAACCTAGATGCCCTTCAATTGATGAATGGATAAAAAAAATGTGGCATCTATACACAATGGAGTATTATGCAGCACTAAGAAATGACAAAATCATAGAATTTGCAGGGAAATGGATGGCATTAGAGCAGATTATGCTAAGCGAAGCTAGCCAAGCCCTAAAAAACAAATGCCAAATGTCTGCTTTGATATAAAGAGAAAAACTAAGAACAGAACAGGAAGAAAGAGCATGAGGAAAAGACTACAGTAAACAAAGACGAATGGGGGGAGAGAAACGGAGAGAGAAGGGAAAGCATATGGAAATGGTAGGAGACCTTCAAGGATACATAAAATTATAAGAGGTTATGAGGGGCAAGGGGGAGGGAAAAAAAAAAAGGGAGAGAATTGAACAACAGCAGGGGAGGTAGAGAGGGAAGATGGGAGGGGAGGGGAGGGGAGGGGGGATAGTAGGGGATAGGAAAGGTAGCAGAATACAACAGTCACTAATATGGCATTATGTAAAAATGCGAATATGTAACAGATGTGATTCTGCAATCTGTATTTGGGGTGAAAATGGGAGTTCAAAGCACAATTTGAGTCTAATGTATGAAAGATGATATATCATGAACTATGTAATGCGATAAATAATCAATAAAAAAAAAAGAAAAAAAAAAGAACTTAAAAAAAAAAAAACATTCTATCTCCAAACAGTATCACTGAGAGATTGGCCTTCAACAGAATAATTTTGGACAAGATACAATTTAACCAATAAGGGTCTCCATTATTATATTAGTTACATGAAGACAGGACTCTCATTATTGCATAAATATTCTCTAGTATGATGACTGGCACATAGCAGGTGTTTAATAAAAGATAAATAGACGCTAAATAGAGTAATATTTGTAGAACATAATATAATATGATAATAAATGGGACATACTTTTTAAACTTTGGTTGAAGTTTCTGTTGTATGTTTTATCCAAAACAAGTTTTATGACAATGCTTTGCTTTTTGAATTATTAAAAGATTAAGTGAATATTTGGTAAATTATTAGTGCTCAAATGACTTGTGATTGTTATTTAACTGTCCCTGATTTTATGAGCCTATTTTCATTTGCACATCAGCCAAAGCCAACACAGCAGGATAAGTAGGATCAGAGCATCTTGGGCAGCTGTTCTCAAGGGATCACTATTGTGTGCTTGGGGGCAAAATTTTAACCCTCATGATAGCAATATTTTTAGTGATTTCAGGCAAAGTTAGGCTAAATTAATTTTAGAACTGACCCACTTACATATTTTTTATTTTGGACTAAGGAAGTTGAAGAGCAAAGTTGGGCAATTTACAAACTGTATTATGGCTTATATGGGACAAGTTACTCTTGAAATAGGCCCAAGAGGTCCAAGATTTTGAGTGAGTAGTTGCACGATAAATTCAAAATATCAATTAAAAATTTCTAAAAATATTTACTTTTTAGTTATAGGGGGACACAATATCTTTATTTTATTTTTATGTGGTGCTGAGGATTGAACCCAGTGCCACACGCATGGCAGGCGAGCGCTCCACCTCTAAACCACAACCCCAGCCCCACAAAATATCAATTAAATTTTAACCCTTAGTCTTCTGCTGAAAGTTTAGCATTTTGAAAGTGGTATAAGAGAGAACATGCTGCATTCTGGTTGGAGAATTAAAAACAAAAAGAAAATAAAAAATAATATTCAAATGTAGAATGTTATTGAATAGGTAAACAGAAATTAGAGTAAGCTTTAATCATACTGAGCTATATTCACTGTCAAAATGTAGGCTATAAAATTTGAATTAGTTTGGTAAACTTTCCAGTTTTTCAGGTGTTCAGGCAACGGTAAAGGATTTACTCTTTACCTCAAAACAGTATTTGTAAAACTGCTCCTTATGAATTAAAAAAATGCTTTAAAAAAAGATAATCTTTTTCTCTAACCTCCAATTAGCATTTTGCTATATGCTGTATATGTCACTTTTATCATGTAATACATATGATTTGTTTGCTCCTGCTCTCTTCCTCGCCTGCTGCCTTCTTTGGAGTCATGAGTTGTCTTAACTGTGTATCCCTTGCTGGTTTATGTACTGAGTGCATAGAGTGGGTGCTAGATGAATACTAGTTAAATCCACTGTAACTATCTTCTATGTAGATCTCACTCCTTGCCTCTTGCTCTTATGCAGGATTCCATTATAACATTTTTTTCCTACTGAGATGGACTCCAACTTATAATTTTTCTCAACAGTGCTCCAGGGACCCTCTATCTGTCAGTTTTACTTGGTATAAGAATGAAACCTCTTTGCCATTCTGGCTCTTACATTTCCACCCAGAGATTTGACCTTGAATTTTAATCATTCATCTAAGTTCTTGATATTAAGGGTAAATGACATGAGGTGTTTTCAAATCAGGCCAAAGCTACCATTCTGAACCTAAAACAGCTCATGTATAGTTGGACCTTCTTATTCATGAGTTTCTGCATCCTCAGATTCAATCAACCACAGACCAAAAATATTTGGGAAAAAAATGGGACCCATATTTAATGTACAAACTTTTTTCTTGCTGTTTTCCCCTAAAAATATAGTTTAACAATTATTTATATGACATTTGCATAGTATTAGATATTATAAGTAATTTAGAGATGATTTGTAGTATTAAAAAGGCTAAGCATATGTTACATTAAACTGTTATATCATTTTACTTAAGAGACTTGAGCATCCATGAATTTGGTGTCCATAAGGATCCTGAAACTGACTCTCTAGGATACTGAGGGACAATTGTATTGATTACAGGTCAGAATCATTATTTTAATGTCAGAAACACAGCCAATTTTCATAAGTCATTGTAAATAAATAAATGTGTAAGTGTAAATATTGCTAAGTATTTTGAGCTATGTTATGTTAAATCAATTGTTTTGTTAAATATAAGGGTAGCCTTGTTTTTGATGGTTTTTAGTCTATACATTGTGAAATAATTCCAAGATGTGGGCCCACCATTCCTATTGGAGAAGTTAGATCATTAGCTGTTATATTATTCTTCACTTAGCTTAAATAATTCTAAAAGTATTTGATACTAATATTTTCAAGAGTAATTATAGTTCTTAGCTTCAAGTAAATAATTTCTTTTTAAAGCTACATTATATTAGTATTGCTATTTAATTTTATGTGCATGTAAATCTCTTTCTCTTTTCTCCACCTCAGGAAAAATGTAGTGACTAGTGTGCTTGGCCATGAACACATTGGCCACACCCAAGGATATACTTGGGGGATGTCCTTGCAACAGACTCATTGTTCCCATTTGATTGATTATTCTAGTGTGAGAGTCAACTAGGGATTCTGATATCCCTTTATACTTTGGTGAAGGAATATATAGGGATGATCAGCTACTTTCCTCATTATGTGATGTCTTTATACATGTGGATCCTAATGATATTGCTGTATTGCTATTAGTATTAATGTAGGAAAGAAATGAAGATAAAGATAGACAAGCCAAGAAAGAATAATGAAACCAGAATAAATAATGCTCTTAATAAAATCTGAAAATAGTGTTTTTTCCTCAACCTAGACCAGTTGTTTTAGTCAGCTTTTCATTCTAGTGACAAAATACATGAGAAGAAAAACATAAAGAAGAAAAGATTTATTTTGATTCATCGTTTCTAAGGTTTTAGTCCATAGTTATCTGGCTCTATCATTCTGGTGCCGGCATGAGGAAAAATATCTCGGCAGAAAAGCACTGCAGAGGAAAGCTGCTCAGGCAGCCAGGAAGGAGATAGGGAAGGGACGAGGGACAAGATGCAGAACCCACTTCCTACAACTAGTTTCCACTGCCTACAGTTTGTACCACTTCCCAATAATGCCATCAGCCATGAGTCCCTCAATGGGTTAATACATCTGTGAGCCTTTGAGGAATATTCCAGACTAAATCATAAAATTTAGTATAGATGGTTTTATCCATTGTCTTAGAAGATACAGTAAAATTATATAACAATATAGTAATTTAAATATCTCACATCACATTTGATTAATTTAGAAGGAAATTTAAGATGTTAGAATTCTGTCTATTATTCTTAAACTTTAGAATAATATTACTTCACATTATCAGACTTATTTAGTTCAAATAGTTTCTTCTTGTCAAAAAATTTATAAGAATCTGATTTTATAAACTTAATAAAAATAATAGATAAATAAATAATTATTTAATCAATGAAACATTCTCATTTATTTTATGTGAAGGAAGTTGAAGAGGAAAGAAATCATTCATTTATGGAAGCAAAACAATGTCACACTCTGTGGACATATAATCAGTATTTCCTGCCATACCTTGGTTCGCTGTTTTATGTAAAGCAAGGAGACATTATCACGTGAAGATATTTTAATTTGTTTATGCATATTTTTAAATTTATAAGCCTTTCTATTGAACTTAAGATATGTTATGAAAGGAAAGCCCTAAAGTTTCCTAACATTTTGCTAAGTAATAAATTTTGTCATCAAAAAAATCTGAAGTTATAAAATAGTTTATTGATAGTAATGGCTTAATATTTGATTATGGAACACATTTTAATAGCAGGTTCCTAGTAATAGCTTTGTATAGTTCTATCCCAGAAAAAAATATTGCTTCAAGGATGTGTTCAAAGTTATTGGAGTTTACTATTTATAATCTATACTATGTGAGAAACATTTCCAAAATATTTTTATCATATGGACTGATATCTTTAATAACTAATGACTGATGGAGAAAATTAAACACAAGTACTTTTACAAACAAAATAAAAGTTGCATAATTACAAAAAAACTGAAGCATAAATGACATTCAAAGTTTAAATTACTGAAAAATTAGTATAAAACCTTTTGCCAGGACAGGCTATTTTAAGGTAATAATTCACTTCTTATACCATCAGTGTTCCTCATCCACAGGAAAATCATTTAAAACAGTAAACTCACATTAGTTTTTAACTTCATGTTTCTGTAACTAGAAAAAATTCATAAAAGAAAAATATTGCATTACAGTAGTGTGATGAAACTTACGAGTTTCAATTCATACTAGTTATGACGTTTTACATGTTGCATATGATTCTTCTAGCTGGTTTCTTTTTTTTGTACATGAATTAAATGTGTAAAAGGCAAGATGATACTAAAGGATTCTATACTGCCAAAACTTAATTTTGCTCTACCTGGAGCCCTGCCTTGCTTTTAGCCTCCGTTCTATTTTCAGTTTTGTCTTTGTTCTTAGAACTTCATACAAGACTTTACAGGAAATCCATGCATGGAGCATGTCTGCCTCATGCTGGGCAAATAGAACCCACTATAATTATCTCTACTTTATAAGGGATGAAACTGAGATGCAGAAAGGTTAAGGCATTTGTGAGAAACCACATGTAAGTAAGCATTCTTTGAGATGGAGATAGAAACCTTTAATCAAGAAGAGGTTAAAATGTCAGGATTCCAAATCTGAAATAGATGGTCTGAAATGGCAGATTCTTAAGAGAATAATTAAAGGAGTTGATGCCTCATTGTCTTTAACGATATTCCTTGCTGTTCCATCAAACCATTGAATAGATAAGAGGTGAGCAATAAGTTTCAAGCTGATCTTTTGTATAGCCACATAATTTAGACAAAAGCTCATGGGGACGCTGTGTAAAGTAAATTCTCCTACCTGGCTTCTAAACTCCTCAAGTTTCAGTAGAGGGTGAATGAGTGACACCTAAACAGATGAAGCAAAACAAAAAATAACTTTAAAAAAATGACTGTGTATTCTGGCTTCTTTTTTTGGAATTTGCACTGGTGGACAACAGCTCATACATATGGTAGTGATTATAATAGTTTGAATCTTGGAAATAGATTTATAATGCTGTTTCTGAATTTTAGATGGGGCAAATGAACTTCATATTCTACTTTAATTTCATATGCTCAGAATTCTTAGTGTATAATTTTATAATATAAGACAGTTGGTCCTCATTCTTTATTGCAGTTATTATAATGCCCAGTGTTTAAAAGGTAGAAAGAAATATTTTATTCCAGGTAATCGAGGACATAATTTTTAGACCCTTCCTCCTTGTCTGGTGAAGTCTTGGAACAGCAAACTGGTGAGGCAACTTTCTCCTAATCCTGATTTAAATTCTGTTAGCCTCCTGGGGAAAAGAAAGAGGCCATTTCTAAATTTAAAATCCTTATAACCAAAGGCAAGTAGTAATCATATTTATTTATCATAATTTATCTATCTGATGTTTCTAATTCTCTGCTATCAGTTTTTATGTATCCTTTCTCTCATATTCCCATATTTTACATAAAACTATATTTGAACAATTATGTAATGCTGATCTACTGGTTAATTAAACATAACTGTTTTCTTCTCTCTCTCTTTCTTTCTTTCTTTCTTTCTTTCTTTCTTTCTTTCTTTCTTTCTTGTTTTGGAAAAGTCTATATAAAACATAATACAAACTTATCCCATAGGGCTTCTTACATAAATGAGTACATAAGATTCATATATATAAGACCTTGCATGGGGGCTTCTTAGTATGTTAAAACCTGTTTAGTTATAAAGGGATTTGTTGAACAGATTTAAAAAAGAGAATAGTTCTTTTAGATTTTAGAGTATGCAGAAGAGAAATCACCTTCAAGTGGAAATCAGCAGAGATGAGTAAGCAGTGTAGTAGGAATCCCTTATCAACTGGAGGAATAATTTTTAAATATTCTCATTGTTATGGAATTTACTGTTGGTCCCTGTGTGGCTTTCTGGGATTATGAGGAAGATACCACTTCCTGTCAGGAGACTTTCTTGATTCCAGGGGTTGGATTTCATGGCCTTCCAAGTTTTAAGTGTGAAAGTGTGTAGAAAAGATGGGTCAGCTGCTAACATTTAAGAGGACACCTTTGGGAGAGGCATAGGGACACATTTTAAGGTTTTCTTTTAGTTATTCAACAAGTACCTACTTAAAGAATTCAAGGGAACAGAACAGTGGGTTGCGAGCCACTGGTATACTAACAAAAGGAGGAAAAAAACCTCTCTTCTTCCCTAAAGGCCTTTTTTTTAGGACAAGGTGGCATAGAGGATATATAACTGCTCTTTACAATCCCTCCCTTTAAACATGTTCTAGTTGACAACATTGGCTGATAAGGCTGGGTGAGTTACATTCCATATGACTTTTCTAGCCTGTTGATAACCAAGTCTCTATTCATCTTCTCTGATAATAATACAGAGAATTAACCTGAAATTTTATAAGCCAATTCCACAATATTATGAAAACAATTGGAGGGCCCCATAATGCTGTCTCATCCTGAACCTGATGATACCTATGATACCACTTTCATTGCCTATTTCTTTAGCATGGTGAATGTATAATAAGAGTTTTTCCTGCTCTGCTTTTTGCTTCTAATTCTTACTGTAAAACTGTTGAAAAGAAGCTAGCAATATCCATGCTACAGCCTGAATGCTGTGCTGCTTTGAAGTTTCCTCCACCAGATTAATTAGTCTATCACCTTTAAACCTTTAAGCTCAGTCTCACACAATGTTTCAGGGCATGGACAAAATGAAGACAAGTTCTGTGCCAGAATATACTAATGACCTCTGGTTCAGTAGAGTCTTTGTTCCCCAAGAAACCTCATCAGCACAACCTTTTACTCTTTCTTTCTTTCTTTCTTTCTTTCTTTCTTTCTTTCTTTCTTTCTTTCTTTCTTTCTTTCTTTCTTTCTTTCTTTCTTTCATACATGACAATACTGGATTGCCTTAAACTCATTATTACCCATTTACAGCACAAATTTTCTTAACTCTGTATATAAAGTATGTTCATGCCAAAATGATGCCATTATACATGTACTCTTTTTTTTGCATTACAATTCTTAATACACATATATACCACAGTTTTTCGTATGTCTGTTTGTACACAAGGTATGTTGACACCAAATTCAAATCTTCATACATATATTTTGTATAATGATGACCATCACATTCCCCCTTCCTTGCCAATCCCCTTCCCCCTCCCTTTCCCTCTCACCCCTCTCCCTTATCTAGAAATAATATTCCTCCCATGCTCTCTTTCCCTACCCTGCTTTGAGTCACCCCCCTTATATCAGAGAAAACATTTGGCATTTGATTTTTTTTGGAATTGGCTAACTCCATTCCTCTTCTTGGACTATTCCCAAAGGACCTAAAAAAAAAAAAAAAAAAAAAAAACAGCATACTACAGGGACTCAGCCACATCAATGTTTATAGCAGCACAATTCACAATAGCTAAACTGTGGTGACAAACTAGATGTCCTTCAGTGGTTAAGTGGATAAAAAAATGTGGCATTTATACACAATGGAATATTACTCGGCAATAAAAGAGAACAACATTGTGACATTTGCAGGTAAATGGATGGTGTTAGAGAAGATTATACTTTCTGTATTCTTATCAGCATTCTGATCTCCTGAGTCCTTACTAGAATTTCCTAGTAAGCTTTAGTGACAGCATTCTAGAGTTTCTCTAATCTTCATCCCCAAACTACCCAAACTCCTCTCATGGACCAATTTCAAAAACTTCTGTGCCACACCATCAGGCATGTCACAACAATGACCTTACTCTTGGCACCAATTTTTTTTGTTTGTTTGTTTGTGTGTTAAGTCAGATTTCTATTGCTGTAATAAAATATTTGATATAAACAACTTAAAAGGAGGAGATACTTATTTTGGCTTCTGATTTTAGAGATTTCAGTCCAGGGTAACTTTATCCTGTTGCCTTTTGGCCTGTGGCAAGGGACATTATCATGGAGGAAGTGTGTTAGAGGAAATGCTTACCTCATGACATCCGGGAAACAGAAACAGAGTGGAAGAGGCTCGGGGGAAAAAAATACATCCTTCAAGGGCACATTCTCAGTGATTGACTTCCTCCAAAAAGGCTCCATTATCCAAAGTTTCTAACACCTCCCAATGGCCCATTAATCCATAAATGCATTAATTCCTTTCACAAAGTCAGTGCCTTTATGATCCAATCACCTTCCAAAGGCTCCGCCTCTGAGCATTGCTGCCTTGGGGACCAAGCCTTTAGCACATGAGCCTTTGGGGGACATTTGAGATCCAAATCACATCACCAGGGAAATCTGTTGTAGTTCAATCTGATCCATTTTTGATGTAGGAAAATGGTTTAAATCATGAGCTGAAATCTATAACTAATAAAATTAATAGGAAATCACAGATGGGGTGAACTTTTTAGAAGGTAAAACAGAGCTATCATTGCTGTAGAAATGGTATAATTTATTTTTTTCTGTGACAAATTGTAGCCCCCCTTAGGGTAGAGAATCTTTGTAATCATTTTTATTTTAGAGAGAGAGAGAGAGAGAGAGAGAGAGAGAGAGAGAGAGAGAGAGAGAATTTTTTTAATATTTATTTTTTAGTTTTCAGTGGACTCAACATCTTTATTTTATTTTTATGTGGTGCTGAAGATCGAACCCAGCGTCCCGCGCATGCCAGGCGAGCGCACTACCACTTGAGCCACATCCCCAGCCCTGTAATCATCTTTTCATGCACAGGAAGGACCTGATACAAGGTTAAGAGTATCAATAAGTTTACTAATACAAATCTCCTGAAATAGGATTTTGGGGAAGAAACAATAGTTCCTATGTCAAAATGCATATGTGCCTATGTGTGAACACAGTGAACAAATAGGTATAATTCAATGTACAGGGTCAGTCATAGTATAATAAACTTTGTGGGGTATGTGGTCATAATTATAAAATTAAAAAGGACCTTAGAGATCTTCTGTTTTATAATAATGAAATTTCGTTACTATGAGAGAACATAACTGAAGATCACATCCTCATTCTGTGTTAAGTGGGGGATGATACAGAGTTTATGTTTAATCTTTCTGAGGGAATTATTAAAATAAGTTTAAATTCTTGAAGTTTAGAAAGGATAGTGCCGAATCTTTCTACCCCCCATATCTTTTACCTTTTAGAACTTTAGGAACATCTTGCGCTTCATGGGGTAATTTTTGCATATTTTGAGAGTGTAATTGAATGCTTTTCTGGTTGAGCTGATGCAATTTGAGGGTGGAAATTGGTGGTGTTCACTGGATTTAAGACACAATAATTTATAAAGATTGTTAAAATTTTCTTAATTTGTTCAAGTACAAATTGAATATTATAAACCATGTCTTCAAAGAAAGTTACACAAACAGAAATTTGAGGAAAACATTTTCTGTAAATGCATTAATGTTGAGTGGATATTATACTCTGAGAAATGTAATATTTTGTACAAATTTAAGGTATTAAACAAATCATCTTTACTTTTGGTGAATGTAATATTAACACACATTCTATGAGTTAGGCACTGTTCTTGGCCTTTTAAAATGTGTAATTTATTATTCATAACAGTACTGTTATCACCTTTGTTTTATATATATGTAAAGAAAATGAGTATCCTTTAGAAAAGTCAAATACTTGCTCTAGGTCACAAGGTTGGTAATGTATGAACTACAGCTTGAATAGAATTTTCTTGACTTAAATGCTCTTTTCATAATAGGCTTCTCTCTCCCTGGTGAGTTTTAGTTGAATTGAATTTATTGAACAGGGGTGAGTAGATGAAGGGTACTAGCTCTGGGACTAATGCTATCCTTTTACTAACTAGCTGTGAAAGGGTCAAGGTATTTTATCGCTCTGCTTTTTAATATGTACATCTGTTAAAAAAAGGAATTTTTAGCTGAAGTTTCTTTTTTTTATTGGTTGTTCACAACATTACAAAGCTCTTGACATATCATATTTCATACATTAGATTGAAGTGGGTTATGAACCCCCAATTTTACCCCAAATGCAGATTGCAGAATCACGTCGGTTACACATCCACAATTTTACATAATGCCCTATTTGTGACTGTTGTATTCTGCTACATTTCCTATCCCCTACTATCCCTCTCCCCTCCCCTCCCATCTTCTCTCTCTACCCCATCTACTGTAATTCATTTCTCTCCTTGTTTATCTTCCCATTCCCCTCACAACCTCTTATATGTAATTTTGTATAGCAATGAGGGTCTCCCTTCAATTCCATGCAATTTCCCTTTTCTCTCCCTTTCCCTCCCATCTCATGTCTCTGTTTAAAGTTAATCTTTTCTTCCTACTCTTCCTCCCTGCTCTGTTCATAGTTGCTCTCATTATATCAAAGAAGACATTTGGTACTTGTTTTTTAGGGATTGGCTAGCTTCACTAAGCATAATCTGCTCTAGTGCCATCCATTTCCCTGCAAATTCTATGATTTTGTCATTTTTTATTGCTGCATAGTACTCCATTGTGTATAGATGCCACATTTTTTTTAATCCATTCATCTATTGAAGGGCATCTGGGTTGGTTCCACAGTCTAGCTATTGTGAATTGTGCTGCTATGAACATCGATGTGGCAGTATCCCTGTAGCATGCTCTTTTAAGGTCTTCAGGGAATAGTCCGAGAAGGGCAATAGCAGGGTCAAATGGTGGTTCCATTCCCATCTTTCCCAGGAATCTCCAAACTGCTTTCCAAATTGGCCGCACCAATTTGCAGTCCCACCAGCAATGTACAAGTGTACCCTTTTCTCCACATCCTCGCCAGCACTTGTTGTTGTTTGACTTCATAGTGGTTGCCAATCTTACTGGAGTGAGATGGTATCTTAGGGTGGTTTTGATTTGCATTTCTCTGACTGCTAGAGATGGTGAGCATTTTTTCATGTACTTGTTGATTGATTGTATATCCTCCTCTGAGAAGTGTCTGTTCAGGTCCTTGGCCCATTTGTTGATTGGGTTATTTGTTATCTTATTGTCTAATTTTTTGAGTTCTTTGTATATTCTGGATATTAGGGCTCTATCTGAAGTGTGAGGAGTAAAAATTTGTTCCCAGGATGTAGGCTCCCTATTTACCTCTCTTATTGTTTCTCTTGCTGAGCAAAAACTTTTTAGTTTAAGTAAGTGCCATTTGTTGATTCTTGTTATTAACTCTTGTGCTATGGGTGTCCTATTAAGGAATTTGGAGCCCGACCCCACAACATGTAGATCTGAGCCAACTTTTTCTTCTATCAGACGCAGAGTCTCTGATTTGATATCAAGCTCCTTGATCCATTTTGAGTTAACTTTTGTGCATGGCGAGAGAAAGGGATTCAGTTTCATTTTGTTGCATATGGATTTCCAGTTTTCCCAACACCATTTGTTGAAGATGCTATCCTTCCTCCATTGCATGCTTTTAGCCCCCTTATCAAATATAAGATAGTTGTAACTTTGTGGATTAGTCTCTGTGTCCTCTATTCTATACCATTGGTCCACCCGCCTGTTTTGGTACCAGTACCATGCTGTTTTTGTCACTATTGCTCTGTAATATAGTTTGAAATCTGGTATCGCTATACCGCCTGGTTCACACTTCCTGTTTAGAATTGCTTTTGCTATTCTGGGTCTTTTATTTTTCCATATGAATTTCATGATTGCTTTATCTATTTCTACAAGAAATGCCGTTGGGATTTTGATTGGCATTGCATTAAACCTATAGAGAACTTTTGGTAATGTCGCCATTTTGATGATGTTAGTTCTGCCTATCCATGAACAGGGTATATTTTTCCATCTTCTAAGATCTTCTTCTACTTCTCTCTTTAGGGTTCTGTAGTTTTCATTGTATAAATCTTTCACCTCTTTTGTTAGGTTGATTCCCAAATATTTTATTTTTTTTGAGGATATTGTGAATGGAGTGTTTTTCCTCATTTCCGTTTCACAAGTTTTGTCGCTGATATACAGAAATGCCTTTGATTTATGCGTGTTGATTTTATATCCTGCCACTTTGCTGAATTCATTTATTAGTTCTAGTAGTTTCTTTGTAGACCCTTTTGGGTCTTCTAGGTATAGAATCATGTCATCTGTAAATAGTGATAATTTAAGTTCTTCTTTTCCTATTTTTATGCCTTTAATTTCTTTCGTCTGTCTAATTGCTCTGGCCAGTGTTTTGAGAACTATATTGAATAGAAGTGGTGATAGAGGGCATCCCTGTCTTGTTCCAGATTTTAGAGGGAATGCCTTCAACTTTTCTCCATTCAGAATGATGCTAGCCTGAGGCTTAGCATAGATAGCTTTTACAATGTCAAGGTACGTTCCTGTTATCCCTAGTTTTTCTAATGTTTTGAACATAAAGGGATGCTGTACCTTGTCGAATGCTTTCTCTGCGTCTATCGAGATGATCATATGGTTCTTATTTTAAGTCTATTGATGTGGTGAATAACATTTATTGATTTCCGTATATTGAACCATCCTTGCATCCCAGGGATGAATCCTACTTGATCATGGTGCACAATTTTTTTGATGTGTTTTTGTATTCGATTTGCCAGAATTTTATTGAGGATTTTTGCATCTAGGTTCATTAGAGATATTGGTCTGTAGTTTTCCTTCTTTGAGGTGTCTTTGTCTGGTTTCGGAATCAGGGTGATGTTGGCCTCATAGAATGAATTTGGAAGAGCTCCCTCTTTTTCTATTTCCTGAAATAACTTGAAAAGTATTGGTATTAATTCTTCTTTAAAGGTTTTTGTAAAACTCTGCTGTATACCCATCGGGTCCTGGGCTTTTCTTGGTTGGTAGTCTTTTGATGGCTTCTTCAATTTCATCCATTGATATTGGTCTGTTCAAATTGTGTGTATCCTCCTGACTCAGTCTGGGCAAATCATATGACTTAAGAAATTTATCGATGTCTTCACTATCTTCTATTTTATTGGAATATAGGTTTTCAAAATAATTTCTAATTGTCTTCTGTATTTCTGTAGCATCTGTTGTGATATTGCCTTTTTCATCCCGTATGTTAGTAATTTGAGTTCTTTCTCTTCTTCTCTTCGTTAGCATGGCTAAAGGTCTATCTATCTTATTTATTTTTTCAAAGAACCAACTTTTAGTTTTGTTAATTTTTTCAATAGTTTCTTTTGTTTCAATTTCATTGATTTCCACTCTCATTTTAATTATTACTTGCCTTCTGCTACATTTGCTGTTGTTTTGCTGTTCCTTTTCTAGGGCTTTGAGATGAAGTTTCTCTCATTTATTTGTTTTTTTCTTTTTTTGAGGAATGACCACCAGGCGATGAATTTTCCTCTTAAAACTGCTTTCAGTGTGTCCCATAGATTCCTATATGTTGTGTCTGTATTTGCATTTATGTCTAAGAATTTTTTGATTTCCTCCTTTATGTCTTCTGTAACCCATTGATCATTCAGTAACATATTGTTCATTTTCCATGTGATGTAGGATTTTTCCTTCCTTCTTTTATCATTGATTTCCAGTTTCATTCCATTATGATCAGATAAAATGCAAGGTATTATCTCCACCCCTTTATATTTACTGAGGGTTGCCCTATGGCATAATATATGGTCTATTTTTGAGAAGGATCCATGTGCTGCTGAGAAAAAATATATCCATTTGATGATGGTTGATATATTCTATATATGTCAGTTAAGTCTAGGTTATTGATTGAGATTTTGAGTTCTATAGTTTCTTTATTCAACTTTTGTTTGTAGGATCTGTCCAATGGTGAGAGAGGTGTGTTGAAGTCACCCATAATTATTGTGTTGTGGTCTATTTGATTCTTGAACCTGAGGAGAATTTGTTTTATGAATGTTGCAGCACCATTATTTGGTGCATAAATATTGATAATTGTTATGTCTTGTTGGTGAATAGTTCCTTTTAACAGTACATAATGTCCTTCTTCATCCCTTTTGATTAACTTAGTCTTGAAGTCGATTTTATTCGATATGAGGGTGGCCACCCCTGCTTGCTTACGAGGACCGTGTGCATGGTATATTTTTTCCCATCCTTTCACCTTCAGCCTGTGTTTGTCTTTTCCAATCAGATGTGTCTCCTGGAGGCAGCATATCGTTGGATTTGTTTTTTTAATCCATGATACCAGCCTATGTCGCTTTATTGGAGAGTTTAAGCCATTAACATTCAGAGTTACTATTGATATATGGTTTGTACTTCCATCCATGTTTGATTATTTATCCTTTTTTAAAAAAAAATTAGTTTGTTTCTCCATGATTATCTTTCCCCTCGCCCTCTGTCTTTACCGAGGCACTTCCTACTGATGGTTTTGGTTATTGTTTTTCATTTCTTCCTCGTGTAGTGTTTTGCTCAAAATGCTTTGCAATGCTGGTTTTCTGGCTGCAAATTCTTTTAACTTTTGTTTATCATGAAAGATTTTTATTTTGTTGTCATACCTGAAGCTTAATTTTGCTGGATACAGAATTCTTGGTTGTCATCCATTGTCTTTCAGTGTTTGAAATACATTGTTCCATGACCTTCTTGCTTTCAGTGTCTGTGATGAAAAATCCGTTGTTAACCTTATTGGTTTACCCCTGAATGTAATCTGTCTCCTTTCTCTTGTAGCTTTTAATATTTTCTCTTTGTTCTGTATATTGGATATCTTCATAACAATGTGTCTTGGTGTTGGTCTACTGTGATTTTGTGTGCTTGGTGTCCTGTATGCATCTTCAATTTGTATATTTGTTTCCTTTTTTATTTCTGGAAAGTTTTCTGTAATTATTTCATTCAGCAGGTTACTCATTCCCTTGGTTTGAATCTCTGTACCACCTTCTATCCCGATGACTCGTAAGTTTGTTTTTTTTATGTTATCCCATTACTCTTGGATGTTTTTCTCGTGATTTTTTACCAGCCTCTCTGAGTTGGCTAGACTCTTTTCAAGATGATATATTTTGTCTTCATTATCTGACGTTCTGGCTTCTACTTGCTCCACTCTGTTAGTGATACTCTCAATTGAGTTTTTAATTTGGTTTATCATTTCCTTCATTTCTAGAATTATTGTTTGATTATTTTTTATAAACTCTATCTCCTGATAGAGATGCTTACCTTCTTCTTTTATCTGTTTATGTAATTCATTCTCAATGTGTTCTTTCGCTGCTTGAATTTGCTGTCTTGTATCCTCTTTAAGGTTCCTTTCCATCTGTCTAAGGTGTTCCTTGAGTTCTTTTTTTTTTTTTTTAAGAGAGAGTGAGAGGGGAGAGAGAGAGAGAGAGAGAGAGAGAGAGAGAGAGAATTTTTAATATTTATTTTTAAGTTCTCGGCGGACACAACATCTTTGTTGGTATGTGGTGCTGAGGATCGAACCCAGGCCGCACGCATGCCAGGCGAGCGCCCTACCGCTTGAGCCATATCCCCAGCCCCCTTGAGTTCTTTATATGACCATTTTTCTGATGACTCTAGGTCCTCCTGAATATTTAGGCTGTCCTGCATTGTTTGTACTCCTTTTCTTCCTTGCTTTTTGAAGCTGCTCATGTTACTTCTTGTTCTGTTTGACTGATGAATTACTGTTTACTGCTATAAATTTATTAGATGCTTGGGAGCAAAGGTATTAGAAGGGAAGGGAAGAAGTCACTAAAGAGAATGAGAGTAAGCAGGTAGAATTCAAGGAAGGGGGGATAAGACAATTGAAAAGAAATGAAAAGACAAAAGAAGAAAAAAAGTAGGAAAGAAAAAAAGAAAAAAAAATAAAAAAATAATAAAAAAATAAAATTAAAATTAGAAGAAAAAATTTAAAAAAAAATTGTAAAAAAAAATTTAAAAAAACAACAAGAAAGAAAAATGAAAATGAAAGAAAAACCCAAATCAAAAAAAAAAAAAGAGAAAAGAAAAAAAGAAAAAAGAAAAAAAAACTAATAAATGCAGTCTTAGAGTTTGATTAACTTCTCTTCCAGTAGGTGGCGCTGTGCCCACCATGCCAAGTTTCTCCTGTCAATATGTAGGAATTAATCACTGTGCAGCAGCTCCTCCCAGACTGGGCGAGTCTCCAATCCTGAGTGCCTAGGGCCTCCTCTTGTGTCTAGTCACTTCCCACTTTTCCTCTAGCCAGGCCCCTCTCATGGGTGCCGCTCACCACAATACTGGCTACACGCCAGGTCTGCTGCTCCCGGGAGCCCTGTTTTCATGAAAAACTGGGCACACTCTTGTTTGCCATTCCCTCAGACCCTAAGTTTGTAGAGCTTGGGGCTGAGAATCCTCAGCGAATTTTACTTGCCCTCCAGTAGCCACGCCTCCGGTAGCTGGTGCAAGAGACCTCAGCTGTCAGCACTGGTGGGAGTGGTAGTTCCGCGCCGCGGGTCCCGCGCCACCTCTGATTCCCTGGGTCTGGCTATTGTGCTCACGGGAAAGCTGGGAGGGGCCCTTACGGGAGAGCTGGGAGGGGCCCTTAAGGTTTCCCTGATGTGTGGAGAGGGAAGGCTAGGGAATTACACACCTGTAGCCACAGGTTTCAATGAAGTTATCTCCTCCGCCGCAGTCTGATGACGTCAGTTCTCTGCCATGGTGGTATCTCTTGCAAATGGCGACAGTTCATTTCCCTTTGCCGGGCGACCAATGCAACGGGTCGGTCCTTACTGTCTCTCCCAAGCCCCGTTTCAAACCTGTGGCCACTACCTATGAAGGCTCGGTTGGCATTTACCTCCGTAGGAACAGAAGGGCTGACCAGTTGTTTCAGCCGGATGGATTAGTGCTGAGTCACAGCTGTTTGTCTGCGGGAAGCAGGCGAACGGGAGCTTGAATTCAGCTGATCCGGGCTCAGTGTGTGTTCTGAGATGCCCAGACTGTTCACCCCAGATCCACGTCAGCTCAGCATTGCCTAGTGATCCTGAGCAAACAGATTTAGGTTGTTTACGACTCCCTATGCCTGCACAGCTGAAGAGGTCAGAGACTTGATCTCTCTGCGCCCGCCGCCATGTTGGAATCTCCCCCTGAAGTTTCTTATTGCCCTAGAAATATATTTAATTTTGTCCAAAGTTTTTCTTACTTTGCAACTATCTAAAAGATAATAGATTTTAATTATTTTCTTGGTATTGGAATGTGTCTTTATAGTCTCTGCTTTCCTCTAAAGCAATTGTTTTTGGTGCTCAGTCTCATAGGTTATTATTTCATAATCTCTGGACAGTTTACACAAGTACAAACAGCGAGGAAATTTGAAAATATTGTACCTAAGGGTCAGTAAATAGTTTAGATTTAAAAATATATCCTGTTCATTTACACTTATTGCAACAGTCCTTTGTGCTATGACTAACATGAAATCTAGGTGCTGAAACACATGAAAGAACATAACAAGAATAATAACATCTTACATTTATGTTCATCACATTAATTATATAAATACAAATTGAGGGAGAACAATTCAAAAAATAGAGAACTTAATTTCCCTATTCTTATATAGTGACAGAGCTTCTGGCAGGCTAATAAACTTGCAAAGAACAATTAGAAAAAAATAGAAAAAATGAATCTCAAACATAGACTTTAAGATCACTGTGATCAGAAAGTTCAAGAAAATAATGCAAGATGCAGATTTGCCAGAAAAAATGGAGTCTTAAACATTAATACATAATTTATACACCATGAGAATCACCTCCTTAAAGTGTACAATTGAGTGGATTTTGAGTATTCACAGATATGTGCAGTATCATCAATAATTCCATTATATTTCTACCACTCCAAAATGAATCCCAGTGACCATTATCAGTCACTTCCCTTTCTCCCCTTCCTTCCGCCCTGGACATCCACTAAGAGTTTCTTTCTCAGTAAGTTTGGCCATTTTTGACATTTCATATAAATGGAATAATATAAGATATGGCCTTTTTTGTCTGCCACCTTCTGATAAGCATAAGCATAATGTTTTCAAGACTCAATCATATTGAAGCATGTATCAGTATTTCACTACTTACTATGGATGAATTGCATTTCTTTCTATAGATAATATTTCATTTTGTTTTTTCACTGATAAACAGTTGAATTATTAACATCTTTTAATTATTGTGAATATGTTGTTACAAACATCTTGTTAGTTTTGTGTGACTATATTATTTTTCATAGGCATATACTTAGGCATGAAAATGCTGCTCATATAACTCATGTTTAACTATATGAGGAACTCTCAAACTATTTCCCAAAGCACCATGCCATTTTTTATAATTTCAACCAAGAATACATGAGAGTCTTGTTTGGCAAATCTGTTATTATAGCAATTTAGTAGGAGTGAAGTGACATTTAATTGTGGTTTTGATTCACATTCCCTTAATTGTGAATGAAGTTAAGCATGTATTCCTGAGTTTATTTATCATTCATAAATTTACCATGAATAAATATCTATCTAAATCTTGTACTGATTTTTGATTTGGTTTGGTTGACTTTTAAATCCTGAGTTGGAAGGGCTTTTAGAGGGTTTAGGTATGAATCTTTTGTATAATTTTCAATTTTTTCTCATATTCTGATTCTCTTTTGTTTTCTTCATATGGTTTTATATCATGAAAATGTTAAATTTTGGTGAAAGTAAATTTATCTCTTCTTTTATTTGTGGTTTTGGTGTGTGTCTAAGCAATTACTATCTATTGAAGCTTGTGAAAATTCATGCCTATCTATCTGTCTAAAACATAGTTTATGTTTAAAATATAGTTTCAAGGTTAATATGCCAAAATTACTTGCATTTCTATAAACAACAAAGGGAGAAACAGAAAATTATATGTTTAAACTGACATTGTCTACACTATAATAATAAAATGAATGTTAAGAAATAAGTCTATTAGTAGATGTACTTTCCTTGCAAACTAAAAACTACTATTGAGAGAAGTTAATAAAGCTAAAATATGGAGGGCTATGCAATCTTTATGGATCGAAAGAACAATAAACAAAAATGTCAATTTTGTAATGTGGTCAATTCTTTTTAAACTCTCTGCAAATATTCTATATACTCAATATACTATGAATAATTTGCAGCACTTTTTGTAGAAATTAATAGATTGATTCTAAAAGTTCAATGGAATTGCAAAGGGTTAGGCAAATTTTGAAGAGTGAATTTTGTGCTTACTTTATAGGGTTTGAAGATTTATTATAAAGCTACAATAAGAAAAAATGATATTAGAACAAAAAATATGATATCAGTGTGAATTTTTCAGAAATACGAAAGTAGATCCCCCAACTTATGGTCACATATTTTATTACAAAAGTGACATGACAGTATAGGGAGAAAACCTCTTAATTAAATAAAATTTTCCATGATTTGCCAAACACTATGCAACAGTTCATTTATCAGTGAGTAAATCATCTTAACCTCGAATCTGATTCCAGTAGAAGGAACATGTATTTCTTACTTGCTTCTATTTTTGACAATTTTTTTTGTTCCATAATTTAAAAAAATAAAGGTGACCAAGCCATAGGACCAAGCAAGAGATGGCTATATAAAAAGATATGCTGTTCTTAAGAAAAATCCAAAGTAATCCTAAATCGATGGTTGTATTGGTAAAAGATGATATGCCAAGAGAAAAGTTAGAATGATGTTAGATGTATCTATTCAATGTACCAGGAAGTGCTTTATGAAAAATTAAGAAAGTTCTATTTATTTCTAACTTAAATATTCAAACTAGAGATGCATAATCTGTATGTGTATTCATTATATTCATATACACATTTCACATAGCAAAGGGATATTTTATAAAGCATACTGATTAAGTTTGGACTGAACAATAACTTAAAGGGTGTAAAAGTAGATGAATTTTTTTCTTTTAATGCAAAGAATCAAATAATACTTTTGATTATCAAATAAATATTTGCAGATATCAAAAATAATAATCATATTTCAGGTTTTTAAATTTTAAATGAAACTTTACATACTCTACAAATGTGGATATGCATAAATTTAACATATGATTTTAGACCCTTTGTTTTTTATCTATAAACACTGCAGACTACAAACTACAGTTGCAAATTATGAGCACCTACCCTGATAAATTAATATAGCACACAGATGAGACAACTAAGCAATACTGATAATGTTACTGGCTTTGTTACAATATTAAACATCATTAAGCATCCTACCCTGCATGGTTAATCAGTCAATTCATTAAATTGTCGCAATAGACATCAAGTATTCATTATCACCCAACACTGTGCCAAGTACTGCGTGCATAATCTTTGAAACTTTTGGAAAAATCAATAGTTATTGCTGAATTTTAGCATATATTAAGTAACCCAAATTACAGAAGATCCTTAAAAAAGTGATTCACATATCTTACTAACCTACAACAGATAGGGCAAAATGTTAATTTTTTTTCATACTTATCTGGATAGAATCTGACAGTAAAATCCTAGAAACTCTTAATTTTCCAAAGTAAAATTTTATTTCTATCCATACCATATGTTGTTTCATCTGATCTTAAACCATGATTTGAACTTACTGACAACAAGGAGGGAGCAGAATAAAGTGAAGAGGGTAAAAAAATCTTCTAGTGATCTGAACTAATGGTAATATCCCAAAGAAATATTTGCCCCTAGAATGCAGCAATGTGAAATGACTCTAAAATATTGACTGCAGTTCTTCCTCTGATGTTATTTAGATGTATACATAACAGGTTATCAAAAGCATGCATTGATATTTACTTTTTAAAAAATCTGGTCTGAACAAAGAGTAGAGGTTTTTGTTTAACAAAGTATTTTGGAAGATGGAAAATTTCCACATTGCCACACAGGTATAATCATTTTATAATAATTTAGAAGCTACATTAAGATTTCATATTGTGAGCATCAAATTTTACTAGTTGTAGAAGAACAGAAATAGCAATAAAAATATTAATAGGACACTAGGAAGATGAGAGCTTATATTAAATTCATTCATTTTGCCTACGACCCATGCATTCATTAATCAGTTTGTTCATCCATCACTCTATTCATTGCTCCATCCATTTACATACTATAAGATGCATGGAGATATAATGGTGCACAAAAATGTATGTGAGAGAGTCGTGGGACTCTCACAAGGAAAAATGTAACAAAATACACAATGACTATAATAGGTGAAGGGATTTTAAATTATCTTTGTCCTTATAGACTTTTTATATATTTTATTTGTCCTTATTAGTTATCCTTGATAGTAGAATGTATTTTAACATTTTATACATAAATGGAGTATAGCTTCTTATTTTTCTGGTTGTATGTGGTGTAGAATTACACCAGTCATATAATCATATAAGTACATAGGGTAATAATGTCCCATTAATTCAACTGACCTTCCTACCCCCATACCCCCTGCCTTCCCTTCACTCCCCTCTGCCTAATCCAAATTACCTCTATTTTCCCCTGCCACCCTCTATTGTGAATTATCATCTGCATATCAGAGAAAACATTTGGCCTTTGGTCTTTGGGGATAGGCTTATTTCATTTAGCATGATATTTCCCATCATCTGCATATCAGAGAAAACATTTTGCCTTTGGTCTTTGGGGATAGGCTTATTTCATTTAGCATGATATTTCCCAGCTTCATCCATTTACCTGCAAATGCCATAATTTCATTCTTCTTAAAGGCTGAATAATATTGCATTGTGTATATGTACCACACAATGTGGTACATATACACAATATACTTCCTTTATCTGTTCATCTGGTGATGGGCATCTAGGTTGGTTCCAAAGTTTGGCTATTGTGAATTGAGCTGCTATTGATATGTCTGCATCTCTCAGTATGCTGACTTTTAAGTCCTTTAGGTATAAACTGAGGAATGGGATAACTGGGTCAAATGCTGGTTCCATTCCTAGTTTTCTGAGGAATCTCCATACTGATTTCCAGAGTGGTTGTACCAATTTGCATTGCCACCAGCAATGCATGAGTATACCTTTTCCCCCACATCCTCACTGGCATTTATTGTTACTTGTATTTTTGATAATTGCCACTCTGACTGGAGTGAGAGGAAATCTCAGTGTAGTTTTAATTTATGTTTCTCTAACTGCTAGAGATATTGAACATTTTTTCATATATTTGATTGATAGTATTTCTTCTTTTGTGAAGTGCCTGTTGAGTTCCTTTGCCCACTTATTGATGGGTTATTTAGTTTTCTTTAGTGTTAAATTTTTTAGTTCTTTATATATCTTGGAGATATGCTCTATCTGAGGTCCTGGTGGCAAAGATTTTCTCCCATTCTGTAGGCTGTCTCTTCATATTCTTGATTGCTTCCTTTGCAGTGAAGAAGCTTTTTATTTTGATCTCATCCAATTTGTTGATTTTACTTCTTGTGCTTTAGGAATCTTGTTAAGGAAGTCAGTTCCTAAGCTGACATGATATAAACTTTGGGGTACTTTTCTTCTAATAGGGATAGAGTCTCTTCTATTGCCTAAGTCCTTGATCTACTTTGAGTTGAGTTTTGTGCAAGGTGAGAGATATGGACTTAATTTCATTTTGCTACATATGGATTTCCAGTTTTCCCAGCACCGTTTGTTAAAGTAGCTATCTTTTTTCCAATGTATGTTTCTGGCACTTTTGTCTAATATGAGATAAATCTATTTATCTGTGTTTGTCTCAACACACCTTCATGTTTAAAACACTAGAAAAACTAGGGATAGCAGGAACATACCTCAACATTGTAAAAGCAATGATGTCACTATCATTCTAAATGGAGAAAAATTGGAAGCATTTCCTCTAAAAACCGGAACAAAACATGGATGCCCTCTTTCAGCACTTCTATTCACAAGCATCCTTGAAACTTTAGCCACAGCAATTAGACAGAAGAAAGAAATTAAAGGGATATGAATAGGAAAAGAAGAACTCACAGTATTCCTATTTGCTAATGATATGATTCTATATTGAGAAGACCTAAAAAAGTCCACCAAAAATCTTCTGGAACTCATAAATGAATTCAGCAAAGGAGAAGGATATAAAGTTAACACCCATAAATCAGTTGTGTTTCTATACATCAGTGATGAGTCTACTGAAAGAGAAATTAGTGTTAGAGTCTGTAAACAAGTCAGGATGGCACCTGGCAAATGTTAGAGTCTGTAAACAAGTCTGGATGGCTCCTGGCATAATGCCAGAGGGAGTGGTTTGTGAAGTAACACCAGCAAGCCATTAAGTGTGGAGATTCCTTATTGGTTGACTGCTGTATTGAGTTTATGCTAATTAAGATAAGCTGTGTGGAATGTATAAATACCTCTGTTGTCCTACAATAAACAGCCCCCTCTCCTGCTGTATCAACGTACACAAGTTGTTCGTCGCCCCCCCCGGTTATTTTGCTGCAGCCGGACTGCGGCAAATTAGGAAAACTCACCCATTCTTAACAGTCTCAAAAAAACTTGTAAATCAGTCTAATAAAAGAGGAGAAAGACCTCTACAATGAAAACTACAGAACATAAAAGAAAGAAATTGAAGACTGTAGAAGATGGAAAAATCTCCCATGATCTTGGATAGGCAGAATTAACATTGTCAAAATGGCCATACTACCCAAAGTGCTACATACATTTAATACAATTTCTATTAAAATTCTAATGACATTCTCATAGAAATAGAAAAAGCAGTTTCATTTGGAATAATAAAAGATCTGGAATAGCAAAAAAAAGTCCTTAGCAAGAAAAGTGAAGCAGGAGGCACCACAATACCAGACCTTAAATCATAGTACAGAGCTATAGTAACAAAAATAGCATGGTATTGGCACCAAAACAGACACATAGATCCACAGTATAGAAGACAGAGACAAATCCTAATCCACTTCTAACCACCATAATTTTAACTGATATTTACATTTTTATTATTTCAAAAATTTTCCATGTATTAATTTATTTGATACTCGTAACAAATCTTTGAGAAAGGAACTATTAATATTTCTGTTTTATAGATGAAGAAATAAAAGCACGGAATACATAATTACCTAATTTCATTTTCTTAATAAATTGAAGAATCTGAGCTTAGGCAGTACATCCAAGCACTGCATTTTCAGATTCTACAGCTGTATTTTCTCTTAATATTGGAAGTATGTTAATTCAATTAGCAATAGTCCAATGGTATCCACAAAAAATTAATAAACATAATTTTTACTGCTTATGATAGTCTGGTCAGTACTGATAACTGTTTATGGACATGTTCTAGTTCAAGCCTCTCAATAATCAAACAATTAAGCATTTCTTCCTAGAATGAAAAGTGAGCTATGGAATAGTTAGATACCCTGGCTGAGATCAAACCACTCAGAAAAAAAAGAGCAGGCATTTGAACCAGGCCTGTTTTATTCTAAAACCTATATTCTTGACCACTTTATCCAACTTCCTCCAGTAAAATATACTTATTAAAATAAATATTTGTGTCCACAATGTAATAAATGTGTCCAACAAAAATGAACCCAATTAAGGATTATGTAAAATTTAACTACTGAATTAGGTAGATAGAAGTGATGGGAGGGGAGGGGAGGGAATGGGGGGATAGGAAGGATAGTAGAATGAAACAGACATTATTATTACTGTGTGTATACATGTGACTGCATAACCAATATGATTCTGCAACCTGTATACTCAGAAAAAAAGAGAAATTATATCCCATCTGATTCAAATGTATGATATGTCAAGGTCATTGTACTGTCATGTGTAACTAATTAAAACAAATAAAAAATACATAATATCAACTATTAAGTTAATATTTAAAATAAACTTTTGATGATTTACATTAATATAAATACAAAATAACTTTGAATTTTATCTTTTCCTTAATTGTGCAAACCAATGACTCTGGACTATCTACACCATATCAAAGGAGGTTGCACTCTTGGATGGATGCCTAAGTCTTTCTCACCTGGTGCTCTCATCTTGAATAAAAGTGTGTATAAGCAGAGTGAATCAGCAGGCATCTTTGGTTAGTATGCCAACATTAGAATACTAGCAGATGAATATTTAATAATTAACAAAGTAAATGGCAGCCACAAGAGTCAATATTTTGCAGGGAAAGTAACTCAGCCTTCTCTGAAATAAGGATGTCACTGGCTGCCAATAAAAGATTTAAGATATCTGTCTGAAGCAAGAGTCTCATTCTAACAGGATGAAGGAGGGAATGTGGGCAGAAGCCCTAAAGCCAAGCTTGCAAAGATTATTCCCAAGACTTCCCAATCAATGACTAAGGCTATTAAGGCAATAGCCATTATTGCCCCTCTCTCTACCATGTGTTAGGCTATTAAGAACAGAATCTGTATTTTATATTCAACTTTATAAACTTAGGTCCCTGATATCAAGGAAGAAGTAAATTACATTTTCTTCACAAATAAATGATAAATTTTATAATAAAAACCTCACAGGCTTGCAGATTTCCCAGTCTTGAGGTTTTTAAAATAATAAATGTTCAGTACAAAGCACTTACATGATTTCTAAAATCAGATAGTTCATTAAGGATATACATGACTCTAGAATTCAGGCTTATTTACTCCTAATACACTGTGATTAGCTATACTTTTCATTATAAAATGCAGATACTATGAGCACACATTTTGTCAATTAACAATATCTATCTCTAAGAAGTTTATAATATATTTTTCTTTCAGTGCTAATGCTGGAATCACCTACCACATAAGGTATGAATCCTGTTGGTCATTTAATTTCAGTTTCCTCGAGTGTGAAAGGAAAGGATTAGATCTGATGCTTGCTTGCTAAGTATCCTTAGAGTTCTACGTTTTTGTAACTCTACATTTATATGTCTTAATTTTGGCCAAAAAAGTTCAAAACACATTATAAATTCCATATGAAATAAACAACTGGTACTGAATATTATACTAGGTTTTTTTTCCTTGAAAATTAAGTTAAAGAATTGGGATGCTATTCTTGGTGGCAAAATTCTCTTTCTATAACATACTCACTTCCTTATACTGAATTGTTTAAGTCTCTAGGGAATAAATGACACAGATCTTTAAAAATTTACTTTTATCTGGTAACATTTTCATTACCTGCTGATTTACCTATGCATGTTCAAGTGGTGGATATGAATATTTTCACAGATTTTTTTCAATGATTAACAAATCTGTGTCCCAAACTATGTTTGGAGTAGTATCCTTTTATAACAAACTTTAAAAATATCAAATATCATTATTAGTTCTAAAGAGATTGCATAAGTCATTTTTATATCTTAGATAAGCCATCTCCAAATAGAAATATAACAGAGTCCCTGAGGGAGAGACAGGATAGTTTGAGGTATTATAATCATCAAAGGAGGTATAGATTGAAAAGGTTGAGAGACCCTGTCACAAAGAAAAATTATCTGGACACCCCTGGAGATCTTCCATCAAATGGAACAAGAAAGTTCACAAAAGTTAATTATTAAAGAAATAAACCAAATCTAGAACAAATGAATTTTAATAACTACTTTCAAAGAATGATTAATTTGTTCATTATGAATTTCAAAACAAGAGTTTGACATATATATGATATTATGTGAATCTTGAATATTTTCATGAGAGAATTGAGTTCAAGTCTCACCTCTGTCACTTGGATAGGTTCCTTCATTTTTCTGGATTTCAGTTTTCTTATGTAAAAAGAATAGCTAAATCTTTGTTCACTGCCTATAAAGTTCTACAAATATAAAATTTTAATATATTTTATGCCAATTTTTGGTGAAAGTATTTTATAGCTTACATATAAAAAGAACACATAATACTGGAGAGCTAAAGTTGTCTTTATATGGTGAATGGAAGTTCCTGAGTTTAAGTTTAGCAGACAAGTCATCAGTACTTTAACTAAGTCTTGTATCAGAATCACCAGTGAGAGAGCATCATCATCCTGGAAATGTTACTATGTAGATCCAATAGTGTATCTGAGCTTCTGTAGTGTGAGCATTGCTATGCATCTCTAGTTAAGAACTATTGTTCCACATTCTCTCTTAAAACATTTCTTGAGTTGAGATTGCAGACAAAACCTATGCTAATAAGGGAAACAAATACAAAGTTATAATTAATATCAAAAGACCACTTCTTTCAGAGGCGTTTGCAGATCAATTCAGTTTATCTTGTGACTTTCACTGGATCAGAGCTTATAGATCTTAAAAATTTTCACTGTTTTTGCATAAATGTGTGATAATAAAAATAGAAGGTAATAAAAACAGTTTGCACTGAGATAGAATATGCATAAAGAGGAACACACATATTTTAAGTTCTGAATGTTTACATATATAATGTATAATTTTTTATCATTATATATAAATTTGATCTCATATATCTTCTCAAAATCTACTCACTGCCCTTTTTACCGTTTTTAGAGAGCATCTGCCCTAGGAAACTGACACGAATGACCTATAAAAGCCCCTGTGCCCTCTGGTCAATGGGTATCCTTGTTAAGACATCATAGAAAAGAAGAATGAATTTGATGTATTTTGCTTTTGGATCACTTTTGGTAAGGTCATCTTCAGTGATTTTGTCCCTTTACGTGTTCTTTTCCCAATAAACTCTTTATGGCACATTTTTGCTTTTGAATTCTAATAATTGCTCCTTTTCATTATCCCTTGAGGGATAGCAATAGCTTTGGTACAACTGGCCTCAGTTTGTCACACTACCCCTTGTGGCTTTTCTGTCTTTACACCCTTGAAAATAAACCCTCCTGGAATTATCTAGGCCATCTATGCCTTATTCACTGGGATCCTGACTTATCTGTCTCTTTTGTTAAAGCTGCATTTGAGAGCCAATCCCCCATTTTTTTTTTTAACAAAAATCAGGTTGGGATGGATGAAGATCCCAAACTTCGTAAAAAAAAAAAAAATCTCCTGCTCTGCTAAAAACACCTAAGCATCTGAGGAAGAGTGTAGTTCAAGGTATACTGAAATTGAGATGGTAGTGGATATAAGAAAATGAGATGTCTATCTGATCTGATATGGAAATAAACAAGGAGTCGTGAATTTTAACTAAATACAAACATCAAGTCACAAGGCTGAGGCTAGTAGTGTTTCTTAGCATGCTCCAGAGACCCTTGATCTGCAATATTACATTCATCTGGCGGCAGCCCATTAATAGAAAAACAAAGGAAAGCTGGAAGGCATTCCTAGGGGAGAAGCAAAATGATAAAAAGCAACGGAGTGCTGACACGTGACAGAGATGAAAAAGACGCTATCCCTGTGCTTTAGCTAAGAGGTGACGAAGGTGGACATGACAACTGTCTATAATCATGTAAAGGCTGTAAACTCCAAAAGAGAGGCTGAGATCACGACAGGGCAAGGGAGCATTGCTCTGTGTAGAGACGGATTAAAAAGAGAAAAGTTTAGATTAAGTAACAGGACTATCTCCTAATGCAGAGACGGTTTATGTAAAGCTAAATACTACATTCTTTAATCTTTGAAAAAGACCAAAATGAAACAAGTTACAAACAATTTCTTAATATTATATATGTAGATTCCCTATAGCACATCTATCTTTCCACCTGCCTTCATCTCTGCCTATCAAAATCTATTGATACATCTTGTAAATTTGCCTTTCACAAACATAGGAATAAGAATAATGATTACTACCTGTAATGATTACTGTAGATTTTGTGCTAGACATTTATGAAGCTTCTTAAATTACTGTAAACATTGTCTTGGAGCAATCAAGAAAACTGAGGATTAGAAAAATTGAGCAACGTTCTATAGGTTGTCCAATTAGTAAGCAGCAGAACTTATGAACCCTGGGGTTTTCATCTCATTGAATCACTGATAGTACCTTATTACATAGTGAATTTTCATCATTCTATTATTTATATGCCTATATCGTCTCTTTTACAAACTCTATGAAGTATTTGGTAGCTAATTAACTTGACTACATGCAATATGTTTAAGTATCTTAGAATAGGTCTATTTCTGGTTATCAAACTTGCAGGCAAGAGTAGCCACTTGCCAATCTTGAACAAATCATGTGTTCATCATCATTCTAGCTATGAGGATAAGGTAAAGGCTAAATAATTTCATTTTCTTCTCTTCCTAGGTATCATCCATTTTTCACTTTGAAAAAATAATTTCTTAATCAACTACTATATGCAATGCAAATTATTCAATTTATAAAGTTGTCTTTTGAAAGAAATTATGCCATTGGGCTCTTTCTTTGAAAAAAAATTCATCACCTCTCACACTTCATATCTTTTTCAATTTAATTTAATTTGTAAATACTTGAAGAAAATCATGCTCATGACTAAAATTTCAAATACACAGACTACTATGGAGAGCAAGGAACCCTGTTTACCTTGCAGTCTTCAACCTCCGTGGTTAGAGGTGAGCATGGCTAACATTTTGTGTGTGTGTGTGTGTGTGTGTGTGTGTGTGTGTGTGTGTGTCTTTCCAGGAATTTTCTATGCATGTATCTGTGTACATTTTTTTTTCATGTAGCTAATTATCTTGGTTATCTCTTCATATTAGTACATAAAGCAATATTTTAGTCTTCTAATGACTGTCAAACATTCCATTGTAATGGAGTAACATGATTTATTCAGTTCCCATTAATTTATATTTAGATAGTTTCCAGAAACTTAAACAATTCTGCTATGAATATATATCTACATTTATTTTTGCATACTTCCCATACTGATAGGACAGATTTCTTGCTGGAGCATTTCAGGGTTAAAACATATATACATTCATTTTTTTTAAACATGTTTTTCTCAAATTGCCATCCCTAAAGTGGGTTTTCACATTGGCACAAATAACATAAAGGTCCAAATAGGCTGTTCACACTTTAAAATTTACAATGAACTCCAGGATGATATGGTATCAACTTCTATATTGTGGGCATAAAATGGCAATTTGCCAAAGATGAATATTTTATTTTACATTAATATTTTATTCTTGAGCTAGGCTAACCTTTGTCCACTTATAGTTTCAAGTCAATAACATGACTTATGTGTATTTTTTCCATGACTTAATGAAAAGAAGCTAATATTTAAAATAACAGATTTGGTTAATTCTTTGTTCTGGCTGCTTCTCAGGCTATTTCTTCTACCTGGAAAAATCCACTTCAGTCTTGCACGTCTAAATTCCACCTATTCTTTATGGCTTGTTTCAAATGTTCTCTCCTTTATCTAAATAATGTTTCCTTCCTCAGAAATTTCTACACTTCTATTTAACCCTTTTCTAGTAAACATTTTACATTTTAAGTCTCCAATCACTGTTGCTATCATTATTAACAGACTTCAAATCTCCTCAAATCTATAAATGTTCTTATACTTCCCTGTCTCCCTTTCCTGGCTCCATGGATTGATTTAAATTAAACTATAAATTCAGTATTATTTTACTAGTTTTATTTCCTTTTAAAATGTTCTAAGTTTTTGTTTTTAAGATCAACCAATTGAAATATTTTCATCCTAAATTTTTAGAATTTCTAACAGTGAACAATGTTCTATAAGTGCCTCTTTGGAATTCAGTTCATAAACAAATGCAACTTTAAATACTGAGAGTTAAATCTGACACACTGGCGAGAGCAAGCGTGGATGCTATCATATTAAAGGCCTTTGGAGGCAGGCTAGCATAGTTTACACGCCATTCAGCCTATTTATAGAGCTGACTCCTTTTTGTAATGTCAACTGTAACATTACACTTATTTTAAGCCTCAGTATCTCAAATATCAGCCCCTACTAGTTGTATAGTTCTCTCTTATTTGATATCAGAGAGCCCAATGGAGCCTTCTGAAGTACCCAGTCAGATTAGCAAAGATAATTTTTTAGAAGTTCCTAATTTATCTGATTCTGTTTGTGAAGATGAAGACGTTGGAGATACCTTCAAGCCTGGCTTCTCTCCTCAACCCAGTAGGCGAGGTTCTGAATCTTCTGAAGACATGTACCTGGACACCCCAACTTCAGGTACCAGAAGAGTTTCATTTGCTGACACCTTTGGATTCAATCTTGTGTCCATTAAAGAATTTGATTGCTGGGAATTACCGAGTGTTTCAACCAATTTTGACTTAAAGAAGGATGTTTTCCATACTGAAGAGTATGTACTATCTCCACTCTTTGATTTGCCTTCTTCAAAAGAAGATCTCATGCAACAACTTCAAGAACAGAAAGCGATATTAGAGTCAACTGAGTATTTTCCTGGGTCTACAAGTATGAAAGGCATTATTCGAGTTTTGAATATTTCTTTTGAGAAGTTAGTATATGTGAGAATGTCCTTAGATGACTGGCAGACACATTATGACATTTTAGCAGAATATGTTCCCAATTCATGTGATGGTGAAACTGATCAGTTCTCCTTTAAGATTTCATTAGTTCCTCCTTATCAAAAAGATGGCAGTAAAGTTGAGTTTTGTATACGTTATGAAACTTCTGTTGGTACATTTTGGTCAAATAATAATGGCACAAATTATGCACTGGTTTGTCAAAAGAAAGAACAAGAGCCAGAGCCTGTGAAGCCACGGGAAGAAGTTTCTAATAGACAAATAAAAGGCTGCTTAAAGGTAAAATCAAGGTGAGGATATATCTTGCAATTATTTGTTATTCATCATCTTGAAAGATTTTAATGCTGTCCTTTATATCACATGCTGTAGGAAATAGTTAATTTACAAAAGATATACTGCTTGCTATGTAAAACTGTGGTTTCAGGCTTAACAAGGTCAATGCTAGTCAAATAGTTCTGTTATTTCTTCTATAAATGTGAAGAAAAAATGGGTATAATGGGGGAACTGTAATATGTGTATTACTTGCTTAATGAGTTATAAATTAATTTTAAACCATGAAATTCAGACTCTTCATAAGCTATTTATTTTGACATTTAAGGTATATTTATTTTTAGTACTTTTAAAGTGTCTGTGCTCTACTTTGAAACATTTCTGATTAACATAGAACTATATATTCAATATGTACACAGTTATCAGAAACTTGTAGACCTTTCCCAAAAGTGAAAACAAATATTTTAATGACTAATTGAGGTATATATATAGGGAATTTTGGAGTGATACATGTTAAGTTAAATCATAAGAGATAATACTTAAATTATAAACTAGCAGAATGATGTTAAGTATGTGAATGATATATAAATTACATATAATTTATAATTATAACCAAATGTAAGATTATGGGACCCAAATTAGTATAATTTACTAAAAGTAAATGGAGCAGAATAAAATATGACCCAAATAGAAATAAGGATATTCAGCTATATAGATTAGAGATTTGGGATGTGACCCCTCATTAGTAACCCTGCTCTCCTATTAATGTGAAAAAAATAATCCCTGGCATTCAGCTCTCTCCATAGTGCAGTGTTGGCTAAGTTCCATGACACTGGGTTAGTAGATAAAGTATTCAGGAGGAGTTAGTCTCCTTCTGCTCTGCACAGTGTCCCGAAGGACAAGTCCATACTGCTCCTCTCGCCATAGGCAAATATTTGATTGTCCTCTGAGTGATCTCTTCTAACTGTCCCTAAACATAAAGAGTTTAGTAACTGTATCAGAAATAATGTAATATGATGAAAAGAGAATGGTAGTAGGAATGAAAACACCCAGATTTTAGTTCTCTATGTAGAATTTAGTGAAAAAAACCTATAAGCTATGACATTGGAACTTTTTAACCTCTTTTTGTTTTAATATATATGACAATAAATAGTAACTACTAAATGTGTTGTTTTAATGCATTAATGGACTAAATGTAGTGTAGGTTGAAGCAATTCCAGCATATGAAGTATTTTTACTTTCATTTTCTTTTAAAGTTATTTGAAAGAGTAACTTAATCAACTTTGTGAATTGTGTCAACTCTCTTAGTCCAAATCCAACTTTTTCATATTTTAACTGATGCTGTTAAGAGAGCTAATAGAATCATAATTGTATATATGTGAAGACAATAGTTTAAATGTTTATAAACTTAACAGCATACTCACTGTAGAAACAAAATAATGGTATTTAGCACACTAATTTATCTACATACACTTGCATATATTAAATACTTTATGCATGAGATAATCATCAGTGAATTTCTGTTAAACATGCTGCAGTTTACTCTGTAAGTGAGAGCAAACAGAATTTAAGAAAGGTATAGCTTTATTGTCAAAGGGTTCATAAAAAAAGCAGCATTTAACTCAGTGGATTTTCCTGCAATTTAAAGATGCAGCTTTATAATGAAAAAGAATCCACACTGAACTATAGTTTAGGTAGGGGATTCCTTTGATATATTAAATTTGGATACCAAAAGCAAAATAAAGGCCTAATATTCTATCTCAGTCATGATATTATTGGGACTTCTCCTGGTTGAAGATATGTACAACTATCTATACCTGCACAGACATTTGTATTCAGAACAGTCATCAATGGATTCATAGCGGACACCATTCAAGTTTTAATATTGCTTTGGGGAAAAACCTGAGAAGAACTAAACCACAAAATGGTCTAAAGGCCTGTAAAGTTTCCTAATGAGTTATAAAAATGGAAAAAATCTCTCTCCTTCAAAACCACAAATACATTTTCTGCACTTCTATAACTTAAAAATGACCAACATAATTCAAACCACACTTTGAAAAAAGCATTTGCCTCTGGAGGAGGCTTTTTGTGCTGAGTTTCAGTCCAACATGAATTTTTACATCTGATTTATATACCACTCAAAATGGAGTGTATAAAGGAAATCCTGACAGATCCTTAGAACAGCATGTGCCATAATAGAATATTTATACAGCTTTTCCATGATATAATTTATATGCAATGGGGTTTCAAATATTCCTAAAACTCACACAAGAGAGCATTATCAAATTTCTAAATGAATATAGCAGTTGGATTTCATTGCGAAGAATTTGAGAATAGAGAAAAAGAGCACACCTTATTAGTGTTATTTCACAAAATGTGTACTTGGCTAAAATTAAAGTGAACTAACACATTTGATAAAAATTATAGATTCTACAATGTCTTCCTCCTTCCACATAGTTACAATATCTAAAAGTGTCTCTTATTGAGTGTTTGTACATTTCTTATGTAATTGGAGGTCATTTCTTTCAAAGTACAAAAAGAGAAGAGAAATGTATGTGAATTTTTGCTTCATACATGCAAGTAGATTAATAATATTGTGCAACATAAGTCTGAGTTAAAATGAAAATTGTCTGTCCTGGTGCACAGAGCAACATCTAACTTCAATTACTCTTAATGCCAAAGTTAATTTACTATCAGGATCCTGAGATTGTATCTTCTGAAAGTGTCAATAATCCCTTGTAATAAGTATGGGATGAACTGTGGGAACACTGTGTGGTAGGATTTCTGTTATGTCAATCATTCATCCAAGCCATGTGTTTTCTCTATGGAGATTTTTCTCAGGTCAAGTTTGGCAAATCTTCACATTGGTGTGGACTTTTTATTTTCTTTTGATGCTTGTTAATTTAACCACTTTGGACAAAAAGAAATATATATATATATATATATATATATATATATATATATATATATATATATATATATATATATATATAGAGAGAGAGAGAGAGAGAGAGAGAGAGAGAGAGAGAGAGAGGGAGAAGAAAGCAGAGTCTGTAACTGAGAGGCATGTGACTGAGAATGACCCAAAGTATTTAATTGCACTGAAAGGCATGCATCATGAGATACTTGTTAAGTATCACCACATATCCAGCACTGGACTATGTGCTAGCAAACAAACTAAGCTACTAAATGGATCTACATTCCATGGGGTTTGTTTGAAAATGTATGACAAGAAAGACATAGATATAAATCACATTAAATGAACATAGATAAATAAGCATAAAATAGCATGCAGAAATGGTATACTCTCAAAATGAAAAATTATAGACTTCATAAATATTTTGTGTTTGATTTCTAACTTTACTATATGTGAACTTGGGCAAGTTAAGTTTGGTTTCCTTGTCTATTACTTGGGAATAAAAGTGGCTGTGCCCCATAAGGGTTTGAGATTTCCATGAGGTAATACACATAAACTTTTGATGTAGTGTCTCAAACATAGGAAGTTATCAATGAATATTGGCTGCCATAAAAAGGCAATGCTAACTCAAACTTTAGGAATATTTGAAAAACTCTGTTAAGGCTTAAGCTCCCTCTAAGTCCATTTCCAATTTCTTTTCAGGTTTCCTGAATTTTCAGGTTTGAAAAGTCATTCCTTTGTCTTTTGCAAGATTTTTTTTCCAGCACTGGGAATTGAACCCAGGACCTTGTGCATGTGAAACAAGCACTATATCACTGAGCTATACCCGCAACCCTCTTGCAGCTTTGGAATCAACAAGCAAACTGAACTGTAAATTTTCCTGAGATATGTGTGACCTTATACCTGGAGCACCTTAAAACTGGAAGAGAACTTAGCAACCATTAAAATTTTACACATGAAAAATGAAGTAACAGACTAGAAAGTGTAAAAAAAGGCATTACTTTTGGCACGGAAAGGATGTGCATATTAATACCAGCAAAACATATGCTTAATAACTATGTGGTTACGGACTTATTTATTTCTCAAAGTCTCAGTTAAGTTACTAGTCAAATAAGGGGTTCTAAAGTCTATGTTGTGATGATTAAGGTAAAATGAGATTATATTTTTAAAGTTTCTCATAGAGTGTTGGGTGCATATAATCATCAAAAGCTAACTATCACCATGGTCATCATCATTACCAAACCTTGTCCAGCTGACTAATTTCCTGATTCTTGGACTTGCACTGTTTCTCCAGACACTGTAGGTTTCCTTGTTCAAGTTCCAAAACAAATTGAACACATGTTTCTTAAGGACCTGTGTGCCAGGTCCTATGTTTAGGCAGCAGTGTCCAATTGAGAAGTGTGCCTAGAGACATGGGCCTATGAGGACAAGGAAAGTCCCCAAGACAGAGGAAAACAACAAACCCAAGCTCAGGTTATCTGGGTATACAATAGAAGCCACATATTTCAAAATATAATAAATACTTATATTTTAGCTTTTCTCAAATGTGTGATCTATAACTGACCTTGGGTGATGGCTAGGAGAGTGGCCTCCTCAGCACCTTGTTTTTTTCTCCTCCACCATCTTAATGTATGTTCTCAACTGTTGGGTACACAGGTTGACTTCATCTGGTTTTGTATTTAATTAAGTGAAACCAATTTATTATTTTAAGCAAAGAAACAGCATGATATAGGTGTTGGATGGTTTTTATAACTTGGCCAGGTTAATGCAAATATAACCCTAGATGACTTTAATGCCAAGGGAAAAAAATGATTAGTACTCAATATTTCTTTTCTTTTATACTAGAGTAATAGAACCAGGCACATTCAGGAAAGGGACAAAAATTTTTTTTAAAGCATATTTTAAGAATGTGGAGAGTTTATCTTCCAGGATGGTAAAATTGTTAAATGAGGCTAAGAAAAGCATTGGAAAGTGGGGCACAAGATATGGCCATGTTACAAGTTCCAGATAGAGCCATTGGATTGTGAGACTTCCTTCATTTACCAGTATAGCATAATCTGGGGTCCTGGAAATAGTCCAAAGAGGTGTAAATATCTCCATGAGGCCTCTGGGACCTAAGGTATTCCATAACTAACTCATTTTGAGTCCCTGCTAATTGTGGAAGCTGGGTCTGTTTAAGGGCGGGGGTGCTTTGGCAAGGACTTATGGAAACATAAAACACAGCTGCACAGGCCCATCAAGAGGGTGTTGGAAGCTGCCAGCTGGTTGACAGCAAGAAGCCAACTAGCCTAGAATTTCCTTGGAGGTCTACCAGGGCTTCACAGCTTCCTGGTTTTGTGGAAATCTGTACCCCCATTAGCCTAGACTATTGTGGGATTAGTATGAAACTTTTTGGAGAGAAGAGGAATGAGGGATTCTCATCATTCAGGAATTCTCTCAACCTCTTGCTGAAGGAAAGTGCTGTGGATGCTGTGGTTGGAGTGGATGCTCCTTCCTGTAAGCCTAACTTACTCACCAGAAGCCCATCTGCAGCTTGCAAAAAAAAAAAAAAAAAAAGGAACAGGGTCCAAGAACTCTGAGCCAAAAATGCTCTAGGCAAAGAAATGATGGCACCATTGTGAAGTAAGCCAGTGTAGTTTTTCAGTTTCCTCCAATTCTGTTAGCTGTGATTTTTGTACCTATTCCAGGTTCTTGCCCCAAACCCCTACAGGAATAATGTATGGGAAGTAACCTCAGGGTAGATTCATGGTGGGCCTGATTGCCCAGTGTCCTGTCAGATTTAAAAGATAATATATACTCTGATATCTCACTTTGTAATCTTGCATGAATTTACGTGTGTGTGTGTGTGTGTGTGTGTGTGTGTGTTTATATATTTGGATGTGTGCACACACCTCACCCCTCCCTTAAGTGCAGACATCTTTAGAATGACAGGGACTATCTCTGTCTTACATCCCGTGAAATTGGTTTCACAGAAGGGTTCTGAGTGCATTTTGAAACAATGGAAATGGATAATTTTAGAGCAGAGAGTACCATAGGGTACAAGGCAGGTTTGAGTATATAACTGGTAAGGGATCCAAAGGCTCTTGGGGTCTGGAGTATGTCTGTGTATTGGTGCTTGTGGATTCCAAAACTAATGAAGCACAATGGGAATAGCAGAGGCTTTATAGTAAGGCAGATTTGGGCTTTAACTCTAATTGCCAATGATTCAAACTTGGATATTATATTTTGTATCCATTTTATTAGGGTGCAAAACAGGTATGATAATTTCTACTTGGCAGTGCTGCAATGAGAACTACATTAGCTACCATATATGTGCATCTATCCCAATGTTTGAATCAGTGACAATGTGATAAACTCTTATATGCAGCCGCTCCTACGTCTAAGATTAATGGAGAAATATTTTCTTCCCTCATTATCATTTCAGCTGCCAGGACCCAGGCTAATATAAATAGTTTCAAAATTAGTCATGTTCAATAAGCTCTTGGGCACTAACCAGGGAAACTAATGTTTATGCTTCTGTGGGGACAAATGATTTTTAAATTCCAGCAATTTCTGGGTTACAAAAACTTTGGAAAATTACCTGTTCATAAGTTAGAGACTAGGTCTATTTTTAAACTAACTACCACAAGGTTTTTCTTAAGATGGTTTTTTTAAAGATGATTCTTTTGGACCAAAACATTGGCTTCATACAATTCAACCTACCATAACATTATACCTATGACTAGAAGATGAAGCTTATACAGTTCTTTTCCTCTAAGAAAATATATGCTCTATCACTGCATTTTGGTTATTCCTCTATTAAATTCCTCTATTTTAAAGCATTCTTTGTATTCTACCACTATATGAACAGGAAAAGATTCTCAGGACACATCTCTCAAATCTTTTCAGCTTTCTGTTCTGTTGCTCTGATAACTTTCCAAGGGTAAGCAGCATGGTGGTATCATTATCCATTAGATAAATAACAATTGATTTTGAAAGCTTAATATAATGCCATCCTGCTGTTTAAATTTTTTTATGAAGAATAGAAATACCTTCAAGGATACATAAAATTACAAGAGGCTATGAGGGGCAAGGGGGAGGGAAAAAAAAAGGGAGAGAATTGAACAACAGCAGGGGAGATAGAGAGGGAAGATGGGAGGGGAGGGGAGGGGAGGGGTGATAGTAGGGGTTAGGAAAGGTAGCAGAATACAACAGACACCAATATGGCATTATGAAGAATAGAAATAAATTACTGAACTGGACTGTTTCACTGTATTGTTTGATGATATAGACTGGTTGTACATTAAAAAAACATGTCTTAGGAAAATTTAATATGCCCCCCCAGTTACTCTGAAAAAATCTGTGTTTTCCGTTAGTGCTATTCAATTCACAATTATAATTGTAATATTGTAAGACAGTGGCTCTCTTTGCTCAGCTGTGCACTTGAATTTTGCCCCTTTTGAAGTCTGAAGTAGCAAATGGTCAAACTACTTCCCTTCCTCCAAAGAGATATTTGTTAATCATGCTGGATAGTGACAGTGCTTTTCCTAACCATGTGAAAACACTTCCCAGTCCAAGATAGTACCAGGATTCCTAACCCTAACTACTCGTGGTATTCTGATTTGTTTTACAAAATTAAGCCAAGGTACAACCCTAACCTGTTGACTCTAATTCTAAAAGAAAAACCTCAAGCTAATTTTCATTGTTAAAATAATTACTGCAGATGTCTTAACCCAACTGCAAGACACAGAATTTTTGTTCAGGTAAATTTCAGCTTCACAAACTGTGTATGGAATGAAGCTGGAAATTTTTATTTTACCAACAACTCCTTTTGGAGATTAAAATTTGTTATTTCATAACATATTGATACAATTTAGTTTATTTAAGCACTTAACAGTAGAAAAAATCTTTTTCAGATGTAACAGAAAAAGAGATTGCCTTCCTCATATATAATCTTAAGGAGATGCATAGAATAATAATTATCAATGTTTCTAATCTTAATACAGCACTGAATTTCTCTTCTTTCATTCTCTCTCTCCCTCCCTTCCTTCCTTCCTTCCTTCCTTCCTTCCTTCCTTCCTTCCTTCCTTTCTTTCTTTCTTTCTTTCTTTCTTTCTTTCTTTCTTTCTTCTTTCTTCTTCCTCCCTCCCTCCCTTCCTCCGTCCCTCCCTTCCTTCCTTCCTTCCTTCCTTCCTTCCTTCCTTCCTTTCTTTTTTTTTCCAGTACTTAGAATCAAACCCAGGGCGTTGTGCATGCCAGGCAAACTCTACCACTGAGCTACATCTCCAGCCCAGGGCACTTGATTTCCAAACAATTTTCCTTGATTCATATTGTAGAAGAAACTATCTAATTCTGTCCTTTGCTTTCAGGCAGAATTATTCTGAAAACCACTGGAGTCAAATGATTGTGTGTCTCTTTTTAATTATCTCCTGGACAATTGTATTCTTTAGTAATGTATTCTGTAAGGAAGTTCTATGTCTCTACTATAGTCTTCATATTATTCTGTCTTCAGTCACTCATTTACTCTTTCAGTTGAATTAAATGTTGGAATTCCTATACTTTATACTCAAAGTTAAGCAGAATTATATGGTTTCTCTCATTGATTTCTACTTTCCCTGTCAAATACCCTCAATAACTTTAGATTTCCCCCCAGAGGCTTAAGCTAATAAACTAATAAACTAGTTTGTAACATTTTAATGCAAAAGTCAGAAAAGTAAAAACCCATCGCTAGCTGAATTCTTCTAGGGGTGAATAAGATCCTTATTACAGGGTCTTACATTTTTTGGCTCTGCTGCGTCAGGGGCAGCCAATGGGTTAACAGCTGGCTGGCTAAGGAGCTTTCCTAATCCAGCACACTTAGCTTTCAGTTCTGAGTATTGAAGATATTATTATTATGCTATTTCTTTGGAAGCCAGAGACCATTTTATAAAATTAGAAATTTAAAAATACTTCAGAATGTTATTGTTTTTTCTTCAGTGCTACCTAAAAATATAGCTATATTAGAATTCCTGAAAACCTCTTAGATAAACCAAGAATAACTTAGAATTATAGTTATGTTATTTCTAGACATCTAGTTATTAAATAAAATTCCATTTAAGAACATAAAGATATTTAAAAAGAATTTGAGTAAATTTGAAAAATCAAATGTAATGCAGAACAAGTAAAATTTAAATAAGCTTAAGTTTATTCTTTTGTAGAAAAGGTTAATATTTTATTTAAAAGCACAAATCATTTGAATATATGTGAATTTCCTGATTGCATGTGTATGATGTGTCTGTATGTTTGTATACAATTTTAAGTAACAGCTCTTTGTTCTAATCAGTGAATATATGTAGAGAACTAGAGCAGCCAATCTGGTTGATAATTTATCTAGGAAATTCCACTGCTTTTTCTGTGGAAAATACACTCATACACACATATGTACATGTAAGCTCTTCATTCAGTTTTTTGTGTGTGTTAACATGTGTGTATAGTGCATATAAAACATTCTTCAAATAGTGTACATTTTCTATATTAGTAACATCTCATTCAAAGCTATCAAATCAAGTCATATTTGTTGACAATGGCAGTTATGCAAACATTTGAGTTACTTGTTTACAAATCTCATAAAACTTATTTAGCTCAACCTGAGCCCAAGGCCTATTGTTGATCTATCCACATTATGGGGCTTGCATTACTTTGTTATGCTTCTTTTAAATTAACAATATTTCTGGCAGGATTTCCCTATAGAGTGGCAGCCTATAGAATACAAATTTAAAAAGCTATCCTTAGATGAATAGGTTTGTGTTTGCCATTATTACATCTGATGAAACTTATTTATAGATAAGGAAAATAATATTTAGCAAGAGATTTGCTGTTGAATATGATAATTGTATGTCTGGAAGGAAGAAGACCTTTGATGTACTGCCCTCTATATCAGTTTAGTCAGAATTTTTACAATGGTGGCATTTCTAGGTATTCCCCATACATGACTATTTTTTTTAAACTTTCACATTTTATTTTTGTCACTTTTGAATTTTGTATTTAAATATGTAGTTTTGATAAAAGCAAAAATTTTTGTGAAAAAATCCTAAAATTATTTTACTCTAAAGCATTTCCATAAATGCTTAGGCTATTTTCAAATAAGATCATGTATTACTACACTTAAATCATTAACCAAAAAAAAAATTCTGTGGCTATATTTTGTTGGTCATAACATAGGAAGGGTATTGAGAAGAAGCATTTGGACTTACTTGGTTAAATTATAAAAAATTATATGTAAAGATGGACAGAGCCAAACGTGTATTTTTAAAAGTTTTCAATATGTAAACTCTAGCTCTTCCAGTTGTTTTTACTGTTTCAATCCATGACACTAGCCTACTTGAAAGCTGACTTTTCTTGTCTCTGACTATCCTATTCCTACTTTCTATCAAGGACAAGTTCAGATTGTTATTTTTCCTCGTGAAGCTTTCTTGGTGTCTCCAAATTTTTCAGATTCTTCCCTTCCTTAAGAATGGCATTTAATGCCTCCATCATTCATCTGGTGTTTAGTCAAATATTGCCCTTTTATTCATTAAAAAAAACCCCAAAGTTGTAATTGTCCTCTTTTTCCCAACTAAATGCCAGGTTTATGAGGTCAGACATGTAATGTAATGTATATAACTTTTTTTTAACTTAAGTCCTACAATGAGGTAGTGATATGTGTCTGCCACACTTTAATGAATACTATTTAATTTTTATTTTGATATAATTTATATTTATAGAAAAATTCAAGAAGAATATAAATAATTCTCACATTTGTGCATATTAATATTTTAAAACTATATAGTAGAGGAATTCAGTTGCTTTGATTCTTATAGGCAATTTTTTTTTTACTTTTAAAAACTTCAAGCAGTGGTTATTTTTTAGTTTGTAGTCAATTGCTGATTTTGCTGAATATAGAATATGTTTAAAGTATTCTGAAAAATATTAGTGAGCTTTCTGGACATAGTGGCACATACCTGTAATCCTACCTACATGGAAGGCTGAGACAGGAGAATTACAGGATCCAGTCAAGCCTCAATAACTTAGCAAGACTTTGTCTCAAAATAAAATTTAAAAGAAGGAGAAGGAGAAGGAGAAGGAGAAGGAGAAGAAGAAGAAGAAGAAGAGGAAGAGGAAGAGGAAGAGGAAGAGGAAGAGGAAGAGGAAGGAGAAGGAGAAGGAGAAGGAGAAGGAGAAGAAGAAAGAAGAAAGAAGAAAGAAAGAAAGAAAGAAAGAAAGAAAGAAAGAAGAAGAAGAAGAAGAAGAAGAAGAAGAAGAAGAAGAAGAAGAAGAAGAACAACAACAACAACAACAACAACAACAACTTGACTGGAAGTGTAGTTCAGTATCAGAGTGTCCCTGGGTAATCCTCAGGACTACACTCATGTGCATATATCTAAAAAACTCAAGGGAGAATACTGTTGGTACTACAATCATTAAACATAATACTTTAAAAACTTTTAAAATTATGTTTTGCTTTTATGATAATAATAAGAAGCAAACATGTATTTTAGGACATTAGCATAAGGTCTGAATAATCATAAAATTTTATTACCAAAATAAAAACATGCTTCATTTTTAATGATATATCAATTACCTCTTATATCACCACACTTAACTTCTCAGAGTTCATTAAGAATTTTAATGCAGTCCCTAATACCTTACATAACCCTGTATATAAAACTTGAAGTCCCTATCTAAAGTATAAATGTATTATTGAGGTAGCTGATGCATGACCTTGATAAATTTTTTTCACCATTTCAGAATAACTGTTTCAATTAAATTAGCTAAAAATTAAATTACAGACAATTTGTATTTTTCCCATAAACTTTTAATATATAAATCTGAATAGGTTTCCATTGAAAATATTATTTGTAAGACTGGATTAAAGATTTTCTGAGAAGAATTTTCTATTGTTTGGGTCTTGCTGAATTGATCAGTGTCTTGCTAAATTGCCAAGACTTGCCTCGAACTTACAGAATTTGTGATCTTCTTTCCTCAGCCTCTCTTAGCTGCCAAGATTGTAGATATGCACCACCACACCTGCTTGAGTTTTAGATATTTCATCTTTCAACAATAGTCCTGTAGTAAGGGCTATTTCCTGTTGTCATTAATTTTGATCCAAATTCTTTCTTTAAAAACTAAGGTTAATATTTGAACTTAATATAAAAGACTAGTCCAAGAAGTTTGGTCTTTATCCTCTTGGATGGATACATGGACATTATTTAAATATGTTTTCTTCTTTAATAACAGTGACATGAAAGAAAAGAATTATTAGAATATAAGTAGAGCTGAATGCTCTTGAGCTTGCAAATTGATAGTGAAAAAAATTCATTCAACAAATATGTATCAAATGCATATTACATTCCACGTAGGATGCTAAACTCTGTGGATGTATCCATGAAAAAAAATGACATCTTTTGTCCTCATGTAGCTTATATTCTAGACAGGAAAACTAATAATAGACTAAATAAGAAGCAAGTTATGTTAGAAGATGATAAGTGCAATTGAGAAAATAAAATGCAGAGAAGAGTAAGTAGAATATGGAATATCTCCTTCCTTAACTAAAGGATGTGCTTCATTGAAAATGTGATGATTGATCAGAAGCTTGAAAAGAGTCAGCCATGAAGTTATATGGGAAAAGAGTGCTCTGTGCTTAAGGGACTGGCTGGTGCAAATTCTCTGAGGAGAACATGAGCAAGAGTGTTTAAAAAGTAGCCAGGGGGCCAGTGTGACTGAAGCAGAGTGAGTGAAGGTGAGTAGGAGATGAAGTCAGAGAGACTGTCTGGAGCATGTGGACAGCATTTTCACTCACTATAGTCTTTTAACTGTTATTCTGAATGTAAATGAAGGTGGTCATTGAAGAATTTTAAGCTTACCAGTGACAGGATATTGCTTTTATTTTAAAAAGTCTGATGCTGCCTGCTGTATAGGAATTATACAATGCCTAAGTGTTGGATTTCAACCTGCTCTGTTTACTCATCAATAAATCACACACTGAGGCCAGTGTATAGAGTTGGGGATTGTATTTTAGAATGGGGGAGTTGTCCATCTTTGGTTCCACCATGTTCAAGTGATGAACCTTTCTCTTCTAATTTTCTCTGGGTCTCCTGTGAACTCCACACGAATTATTTTCCATGAGGGTGACTTCTACCCAAAGGGTATCTGAGGGTAAAAAGAGTACAGGAAAGGCACAAATGAATACATACAATTGGGGGTGGTTTGTCTTTGACACTAAACTCTTCTGAGCCATTTTTCTTCTTTCCTCTGGCCTTCTGGGAGTTCAGATCCTTAAAACGTGTCTTATAAGTCCATCTTTTTGAATGAAGAACCTGGTTAATAATTGTTAGAGTGAAGGTGGAGTTGTGTAACAATCTACTCAAAGAAGAAATCCCACACTTAGGTTATCTTTAAAAAGCACTAAATCATTGTAGCTATTATTTTTTTATTTTCAAAATATTCTCATTATCTTGAAAATAGACTTTAAGTACTAGACAGATTAAATAAGTTTATGTAAATTGGTATTTATAAAAAATTTTCCTTAAAATCAGCACTATGTACATAAAAATCAAGCTAACCATTGAAAGTGATTCTGAAAGACAGCAAATATAATCTTGCAAGTGGTTTCACTTATGTACCATGTCATGAAAAGACCAGAATATGTGTGGTTATGGCATTTTTGTATGAAATATTATCTTGCACATGATCAAATCCAAGCATATTACACTCTTAGTATGTGGACTTGAATTTAAACCATTATATTATTGTTCTGCCTTCTTCTTCTTTTTTTTTTTTTAGCAACTATAATCTCATCTCTATTGTTTTCACCCAAGACTGATAGTTTCTTTTATGAGAGCTAACCTACTTGTGCACATGACCATACACTTTAAGGCGTTTGCATTTACCATAATTGTTTGGGCAATTTTCCACTTAGCATACCAACTGGAAAACATTTTGCTAGTCCAAGTATAAATCTTCATAAACTTGGCCGATTTTATAATAAGTAATAATTGTTAACATAGAAATGATGAATATCTTTTATCCTCTCCCCCCCCAGAATGTCTAGGTTTCTTTATAGTTTTTTTAAAGCAAGTTTAAATTCACTGTGAATATGTAGGTCACACAATGAATGAAAATTGTTTTACAGCTCCAACAGTAGCAGAAATACAATTGGTGTACAATTGACGTGAAAGCCTGTGCTTTTGATTATGTATACCCATCTCCTCCCTAACCCTACCCCAGAATATTTTTAGCAAGGAACTTAATTTCATCCTAACCATACCTTCATGTACTGAAAACCAGTTGTGGCATAGTAGTATAAACCAGTGCTTTTCAAACTCAGCTGTGTGGAGAAAAGGGAAAAATAAACCACCCATCCTCAGGCCCGACCACAAAGACTTTACTTTACTGGGTCTGGGGCAAATCCCTGGCACAGGTATGTTTTAAAGGCTCTCTGCATGTTTCTGAGGAGCGCCAGGCTAGGAATGGATGGAGTAAACAACATAAATGGTGTTCTGAGGTATAATTTTAAAATACTGATAATCTGTTAATTAGTTGCAATATCCACCAAAAGAATAATGCTATTTATGTCAAGGGAATTTAGTAAATCTGAATGAAATCATACATTTGATAATGTGGCAAGAAACATCATAGATACGAATAGCAACATTAAGAATAGTGAGATGTTGAGATACCATAGATACACTTAATAAAATAGTTATTAAAGTTCACCTCTGTGGTGAATTGGAGAAAAGAACACATTTCTTTGAGGTAAACAACATTATACAGCATGATAGGGTTAATTTCCATTTAAAATGGAAGCATCCATTTAAATGAAGCAAACATCAGTATTTATTTTTTTCTGTTTGGAGACATAAAATGGTAAGGACAGCTTTTAATAACTAATAGACTATTGCAATAGAGAAGAAAGTGTGAACTGATCTGAACTCAAATTTGTGCAGAGTTGACTGGACATTTTTAACAGAAAATGAATGAGCAGAGAGGGAGGCAAACAGGAGATTGGAAGAGTTGGTCTGTATAAATGCCAATTAGGTTAGCTGTGTCTGTTTGTTGGCAATTGTCTGAGTTAGGATTCTGACCTTCCACAGAGACTGGGAGAGCCCTATCCTTCTGGATGCTTACATTGTAAAGGAATGACTTTGAAGTCCTGGAGCAAATGCACTCCTCAATCAGAGGGGATGCACACACATTTCAAAAGGGAGAAGGAAGGATTCACATTTGTGAATCCTTTGTAGTAAATGCTCTAATAAATTGTGAACAGAAGCTCATCTTCAGACTTTTGACTAGAACAAAGAGTAAATTCTTTTGGCAGTCTTGATCTTTCTCAGGCAAACTAGGTTTATCCTAGGGATGTGCCCTTGAGCTGATAGAAACTATATTAGTATTTGCTTAAGCTTTAAATCTGTGGAGAAGGGGGTAGACAGAATCTCTCCCATCACATGCCTAATGGTACTCCGTCTGCCTGGAATATTCTCCTGCTCCTGCATCTTCTTCTGAGTAATCATGGAGGTTTCATGTCTCAGATGAAATATTTTCTCCTCCTGGAAACATTCCATGATCACCTCCCTTCCCTAATTTTGGGTTAGTGCTCTTATTATTTTCCTCTAGAAGGAAACATACCAGTTATGAGATATGCAGTTGTGATTTTCAAATACTGGTTTGTTTTTATCTTTTATTAAATTATAAACTTCATAAAGGCACAATTCATTCAACTTTAACCTGAGATAGTGGTGTTTAACTTCTAGTCTAATATCTAACACATTTTAAATATTTGTTGAGTGAATTCGTGTTGAATTGGTTCCAGCATTATTCTGAGTTAGCATGGTGTTCAATTGGTGTACTGAGTCTTTTAAATGCATTTGAGAGCAGTGTTCTGCACAGTGTTGATTATAAAGTCCTGCTGTCTTGCTGAAAGTGTGGCCAAGATCTTCATTTTGTTAACATAACTGCATCTCAGCAGAACTTGGCTCTTGTACCCAACACTTTTAGCAGTTTCAGTATGTGGCCCAACTTCCTCAGGAACCTGATCCTTATTCTTCCCATTTGTATGTGGTTTCTAGCTTATCTTTCCTTAAACAGCATATTTTTTTGGTGCTAATTTCCAACCACAGTCCCTGTTAGCCTTCCTCACTTCATTGTCTTAGGATTTTTGTGTGTGTGTGTGTGAACTTTGCTCTATTTTATCAGGGACCCAAAATGCCCTCTTGGTGAGCCATCTTGCATTTTTGAACTCCTTCTTACTTCCTCTATCATATCCAGTCGTAGGATCTAAAGAAAACGAGATGGTACTGTGACCTTCCTAAATCAGTTGGACTTCTTTCTTTCAATTTACATATTCATTCATCATCTCTGAACCTGGGTAGGACCAATAACTGTTGGGTGTTTTCTGGCCTTTAGTTATGAAATTAACATTAGCCAGAATACAAATTATAATTAGTTGCTTGTGACAAGTATATCAAACGTTATTTATGCTAAAATAATATTGCCTCCTATTTAAAGAATGTTAAATAAAAACTAGGTAGTATCTCTTCAAGGCAGTGAAGTTAATTTAAAAGTTATATTAATAATTTTTTATGGGGAATGGATATTAAATAAATATGAACTTCTGTAAACAAATTGCAAGAGTTTAGGCCATATGGAGTTTACAAGGAACTTTCTTCTGAAATTTAGTAGAGAAATAGCAATAAAAATTATTGTATTTTAGATTAGATTCAAATAATAAAATGGCAAGAAAGTGAATACAGGCAGTATATAAAGTCTCAGATGGAAAGTTATTATGTAACATATTTTTCATAATATGGTATATGGGTAAGTTTCAAAAGACACTTTAATACCTTTCCGTATATTCTGTAGGTCATTTTTGCAGGAATAAAAGTTTGATCCCCTTTTTTATAGAGTATTTTTTCTAAGACTGAACATCTTTCAGTGATATTATTTTTCATATAGTTTGAATAGCAACTGTAAACATTAATTCCATTATTTTTGCATAAATGCAAAATCCCATCACAATAATAAGAGCTGATACTTATAGACACTGCTGTATTCTGGGCACAAAGTGATTTAAGTCCATTTTCTCATTTAATGTGTGACATGGGTATAGATATTTTCTTTTCTCTGGCCTAATTGCTCTTTTTTTTCCTTATATTCTCTCTTAAGCCTCTCTCTGTTTTCTTCATTCTTTTTCCTATTATATTGCCCTTTCCTCTCCTACTTCAGCCCAAGTTATTCAGCTGCTGGTTGTATTACTCATGTTTCAGAATTCCATTTTTTTTAAAACAGTGCTTTCTTCATTTTTTTCTGTTATAAGCCAAAAGTCAATTTGACACTGAATAAATATGTAAAATCATATTTTATCCTAAATTTTGACTGATTTAGTCAAAATGCTTCCAAGGGTTCATGTGTACAAATCTGCCTTAAATCAAAGAAACGGGCTGAAGGGGGGGGAGGAGGTCTTTGAAGGTGCAGTGGTAGGATTCTACACAAGAGTTGTAGAATCCTTTGTGAAGTGTCTGTGACAGAAGATGGAAAAAAGACAATAGTTCACAAAAGGTGTGGGTGAGGGGTTGGCAAAGAAAATGTGTAACACAAAATATGGACATTTGTGAGGTATGCCTCAGTGCTTTGCATTAATAATTTGTATATTAAGAAGTCACAAGTCTTCACATTAATGAATCTCTAACTAGTCTCTGACACAATAGACTGATATGTCCCTGGAGGAGTCATTATGGCCTATCATGTCAATGATCCGCATATTAATGACTCTCTTATATGCTCATCAACAGGTAGCCTAATAGACTTCCATTGAGCTCTTTTTCATTTGCTTTTTAAATGTGTCCTCTTCTCCCCTTCCTTTTGTAATACTATTGTGAAGAATTGACAAAAAGGTGCATTAGGGTAATTTTAACTGTGACGTAAGTTCACAAAACCATTAAATTTAGAAATAATGCTTTAAGACTTACTGAGCCTGCCTAAAAAACTTTTCAAATGCTGTTAAAAACAAATCTAGTGTGATAATGGGTCTCTTATTTGGATCTTAATGCAAACCGTCTAGCCCAATTTACCCTATTTCTGTTTTCCTTGATGTATTAATTTATAATATGATTAGCATAAGTAGAGCTAGTTTAAAAACCTGTTTTTGAAATGGAGTTAATTGAAAATGGAATTGAATACCAGCAGACTTCATATCATAGAGGCTACTAAACACTTATTAAAACTAAAAAGCAGTAACTAATTGTATAAAAAATTAAAAGTATTACAGGAAATACTATATATTCATTTATTTGATTGCATAGCAACCCAGAACTGTCTCATAATCTAAGAAATGATTTCCTAACATTTAAATCAAAATAACCACAACAAGGCACTGAATATCTTAAAATTTCCAACTTGCTTTGCTATATTTTAATTTTTGTTAAAAAGTCCTAATCATTATATTGAAGAAATGGCATTTTTTAATACAAACACAAAATCTGTGATCTACCATAAAAGCAATACTGAAGAGTTGTTTTCTAGTATTCATCACTTAAAAAAACATTTACGTTTCCGTCCATAGTATTGGCAGGTTGTGGCTGAGGAGTCCTTCATGCCAGATTTTTCCATAGGTCTTTCTCCACTTAAAATTCATGAATTCTGCTTTTAATTGCATCTCAGTCCAAAGCAACCTGCAATTTTTTTTTTTTTTTTTGGTGGGGAATCCACACTTTTACCTTCATGATTCCATTTAATCATGCACTGGCTCTTCACAACCTAGTGCCTCATTAGAAAGCACGCATCTCCCAGAATTGTACATGGTGCTCCATTCAATGACAGAATAAAGTACCAGAAGTATCTTTCTCCCTGATTCTTTGGGGTGCATTACAAAAAAATAGCACCTTACACTTATGTTGTAGAGGCTTTAGTCCTGTAATTCTTGGTAGAAAATGAAAAGTTAGAAAATGAAGACACTTTGGAAAGGAGAATTACCAAAGACTTTTTTCCAACAAGATGATGTCCTTCAATTTCTTTCTCGGCTATTGAAATTTCCTGCATCAAGAAAGCAAACTACCATCATTTTCTAGTGCAAGCACCAAGGCAATATAGTGTTCTAATTAATAAATTGAAAGAGATGAGTTTTAGAAATGTAATAATTCAACATTATGCAAAATAGGCAGATGACTCACATAGACACTGAGGTAGTAGTATGTTCTTAGTTAAACTTGAGTGCTTGAGCAGTTCAGTATGGTCTCCACAAAGAATTTGTGGTCTCTCATAGTTTGTGATTCCATTTTAAATGTAATAAATTAACTCAAAGATCGCATCCAATACATTTTATTTATTTAATTAATTGCAGAGATTGATAATTCTCCAATATTTGAAAAGTTTTACTTGGCTATAAATAAAATGATATGGAAATACATCATTCTATAACACAGCAGAAATAATAAGACTACGTCATAAGTAGTACAGGTCAGATTTCTGTGGAATTAAATTTGAATTGATAACACTGACTAAGCTTTAATTGAGAATTTATCTTTGGCTACATTGCAGTTTTAAATTAGCAGTTATTTCCATTGATTCTGCCAGCAATTGCGTCTTAAAATTAAGGTATTTTTAAATTAACATATTCTAAATTATACTCCTATTTGAGCTCTCAAGCAGAAAAGTGTGTTATTTCATGTCAAAACTGAGAAGAAAATTTGATTCCATTTTGAACAATACAGGGTGATGGGTAGTGGCTGCCTAGCTGTGTTAAAGTCATGAGTTCAATGTGGGCTTAGCAAAGGAAGCCCCTTTATCTGTTATCAGTGTCTGCCATGGGTACTGGAGAGGGAGGTCAGCATGAGCAGAGTTGTATTTGTGATTCCTAATCTAATCCCAAGCTTTCACTTTAAAGATAAGGAATGTGAAGCCCACAAAAACCAATGCCCCTTACCATGTCAGATATTAGTCCACAGAATCAGCATATAAAGGGAATAATAAATCCATTAAAAATTCTGATGTTTCCCCCTAGAGATTATTTCCTGCTTCTTTCAATGGCTGTTAATAATGCAGAATTATATTCATTTTGTTTTCCTTTCTGGCATTATCATCAAGGAACTGAACTTAATGCATCTTTTCATCCTAAATTCCTTCTGCATAATGCCTTTAAAGTTTTTCCCTTAGACACTTCTGTTCACAATTAGACAGTTATCTCAATTATCTCTCTTTTGATCAGATGTTTCTCTTCTGTTCTGTTTTATTCCTGATCAAGAGAACACTGCTACTATGGCACCAAAGGAAAAACCTTGGTAGCTGGAGTAGCTGGCAAATATATTATGAACTTTACCTCTCGTTAATTGTGTCTCCACTTTCCTTCTTCCTCCAGTACATACGCAGTTAGGAAATGTCAGAATGCTAAAACGCCCGCTTTTAGGAAAAAAAAAAACATAACAGTACGAAAAGAAAGAGTAAGCAATAAGCAACTCTTATACCCTTGGAAAGCTTTTCAGTGTATTTGTATGTATGCAGTTAGGGCCAAATGCTTATATATTGTTCTTCAATGACTGTTAAAAAATCCCTAAATGAGTTTCATAATTTCTGACTTAAATGATCATTTATTTCATTTCTTTCTTGGGGGAGAAGAGAGCAAAGGAAATCAAATGAGACCATAAACTTTGAACAAAACGCACTGGTCTGAATTTCTTGAGTAGTTTAACATTTACTGTCTAGTTGTTTATCATGGAGTGAGAGGTGATGCCCAATAATTCCAAGTTTGGTTCTCTTTAAACAGTTCTGAACATTTTCAGGCAGTGTTAAGGAGGCACAAATGCACCATACATTTCTCACTTGGGAAATGATCTCTATTTATGCCAGCTTTTTGATTCACTTTGGAACAGAATTACATTTTGCTGCTCACAACCTAATCTTGCCCTTAGCTCTAACTGGTTGGGTAATTCTATCACATCAGACTTAGATTTCATGGAACAGATCTGTAAGAGATTCCACTCATACTTTAAGACACATGTGGAGTTTTAGCATGATGGTTTTATAGAACTTTAGGAAAAAACATATTAATTATACTAAAGACTGCTACATTTTGACAGTGTTAAAATTAACCATAACTCCAAATGAAGAAATACAACACACCCAGACACTGCAGTAATATTAACATGGTGCCCAAATCCTGACACTGAATAAATCAATTGAATTATAAAGGAGGTGTGAATTAGCATTCCAGTGCTCACTGTATTTGGAGAGTATGCTTTTAAATAAAAGTTATTTTTTACTGGAGATCTACTCACTTATTTTTAGAGTGCAGACTTATGATTCTAAGCATATATTTAAAAAGTCTAAGCAAGTATGCTACCATGGGCTATACATTTTACTCTTAAAGTACCTTGTGAATTAAAGATATGAGAAAACATGATGAAAATTAAAAATACAGAAAATTTAAAGAAAAAGTGGAAGGATGGTTATGGGTTTCTACTTTAATAAGTGTGGTATTTACTATAATTGGCTAATAATAAGTAATAATAATAGTAAACTCATTAATTACTTCCACATATTGAGAACTATACTTAGTAACTATTCTGTGTAAGAGAGTAAATAATATTTTGGAAAAAAATAAAGCATAAGCAGATGAAATCTGTGGTTTGACATCACATGGTCAGTAATTGATTTAGAAAGTATTAACTATTAGGAAAGAAACAGTTGCACACCAGTTTTTCTGCTCTTTTTCAAGTCTCTTACCCTCTATGAAAAGAAAACTGACCTGAGGATCAAGACCCTTGCATTTATAGCTTTGCCGGCTAGATAACTTGTATAACTTCTGCCACATTGTTTAACCAGGCTTTAACTTCCTTTTCTGTAAAATGATGGGATGGGACTGTATAAGTATGAGGTCCTTTACAAATCTGAGATCCTATGTAAATTAGAAGAATTTGGCTAACCTTTTTGAAAAACAACATGGTACTCAGAGATAAAGAATCTATGATACATTTTGAATAATTAACAGCTGACTGAGAAATACAAGTTATTGTTTGCTTTTTCTTGTGTTAGGTAGGTTGAAAACCTCCCCCGTCAATGTTCTGAAATTTTATTCTGGGGGCTGGTACCTAAGATTGGCCTATTCTTCAGTGTGCCTCTTTTCTGGGTATGTGTGAGTTATGTATACAATTAACTTCTTTCACTCATAGAGCGAAGTTCATTGTCTATCTTTATCATAATTGAGTATGTCTTACTGGAAGCCTGAGGCATAGGGAGGCACTTTCTGCAGCTCCTTCATGATGTCTCAGAAGTTCTGATTGCAGCCCTTTCTACACATGCTCTTGCACCAATGTTTCCAAACAGGAGTGCATCTCACCAGATCTAGTGATTCAGTTGAAGATGCGGGTTCTCATGTCAAAGACACTAATTCAGTAGATCTGGTTTCAAACTCCTGAAGCTTTGAAACAAGGACCAGATCATTTTCAAGTAGGAAGCCTATGAATCATATTTTTGGAGGCAATGTTTGGATTTAAATTTATGCCTTTTAAGTGAGATGACTACCAACTGATGCCCTGGTTTTCCATCGTTCACTTTTTTTTCTACATTGTAGCTTGAATTGATGTGTTTGGAATAATTCTTTTTCCTGATAAGGTATATGCATATGATGCCTTAAATGTGAAATTGCTGCTAATGCTACTTCTTATTTAGGTTTCAATTTAGAGGTCAAATACTACTGGAAACTATTTTCACCCCGACTCTGCTATTCACTGAGCACATACTTATATACTTGTGTGTTATTGCTTTGTTTGTTTACTCTCCCCACTATTGGGTAAGACCTTGTGGGAAGGGACTCCCATCTTATTCACTGTGGTCTTATGCAACATTGGGGAATTTGTAGGTATTCAATATAATATTTGTTTAATGATAATTGAGTGGACAAATAAAAATGGATTGCTATGAATTTAAAACTACTGTGATACCTCAAAAGCCTAACTATTGGCTGGAAATAGTTCACTTTTTCTTATAATAGCACATATTTAATATTTACTGCAGATCATTACATAAAATTTCATTATTATGTCCCACTTTTAAAAAAAGGAATAAATTCACCTTCAATTGTAAAGATGATACAAACCTGATACTGTGAGTTGTAAAGGAAAAATGGCAAAATTGGGAATTGTTCTTTCAACAAGCACTAGTATCCATTTCCAATGTGGTCAAACATCTTTTAAGATAAAGACAATTTCTGAAATAATACTTGTCCTGTTTCCTTTACCTGTGCTTGTCTTCCTAAACTCCCCATTTCAAGTTATGCTGGCTCCATCCTTTTAAATTCTCAAACTAGAAACCTCTGTTCATCTTTTCATTCATCCTTAATAGTGGCAAATATGTTGCAGACACACTTTATTATTAAATTAGTAATAAGTAGGGGGAATGGGTTTGGGGCTAGAAGTTCCATTTAAATAAAGGAAATAATTTCCAAAATGTCAGTCATTAGGGAGGGAAAGTAGGCATCACTAAATTCAATGGACGTTGTTGCTTATGTTGCAAATCTGGCCTTCATCATTTTAGGAGATTTTCAATATCATGATACTATATTCCATCTCCTCACCTCGTGAACAGGTACATTATTTTAGAAGTTACAGAGATTGGGTTAGGGGTTCTGATTGAAAGCAATTCTGGGAGCTGTTGTAACATTTGAGAGTGATAGCATTTGTGAGAGAAGGTAGGGAGAAGGTAGCAGGGCTCCTGAACAATTGAGAGGCTTAAAGTTCCTATGTGATCTTGGTTTCATTTCTTGGAAACCCATTATTGTAGAATGCCCGAATCTAGTAACAAAAATTTCAAGGACTACTTAGAATTTAATGGACTTGGGTTAACAAATTGTGAATCGGGAAGCATTTTATTTCCCCCTGTGAAGGACTAGAATAAAACTGAAAACCTAGGCATGAGTTGCTGATCCACTGTAAGGGCTATGAGCCAGAGATGAGGGGAAAAGCCTGAGGGTGGTATCTACATCTGTGCCTACTCGTAGGTCACTTACCCCCTATGACATCAGAAGGCAGCCTGCTGACTAACTCAACAAGTTGCTGACTTGTAATGCAGGAATCCTCAGTTAACCACCAGACTTAACTTTCCCTGTCTTAGGTCTTGGCAGAAGCAACACTGCAGATTTCTAATTCTCATAAATGTAACCAAGGTCAGGCACAGAGAGGAATTTTAAAAATTATACACAGGAAATTGATCAACAAGTCATACTGATGCCACATTAAAATTTGTAACTCAAATTTGATTCTTCTCCTCCCTCCTCATTACCCTCATTCTTAGCTCTCATTATTCCTGCCTGCATTGTTGCAGGAACCTGGTGACAGTCTTCCTGCTTCACTGTGGCCCATACATGGCTCTCCTTTACAATGTTTCCGGGGATAGGTGCCTTACCTATCTCTTCCTCCCTCCTTCTTTGTCTCTCTCTTACTCTTACTCTAGCTCTTAAGTTTAACCTCTTTACTTCCACTCCATAGGTTAAAAAAATACCTAAATAATTCAGCCCCATTTTGTCTGTCTGGTTAAGCCATTTACTGTCTGGCTCAAACTAACTCCAGTGGAGTCCCATGGATTCTTCCTCCACAGTTCAAACCCTCTGAACATCTTGCATCTGGGTGGCTTTTATTGTTGTGCTTTCTTACTCTCATGTTTAACCACTTGTTCTTTCCTCGGCCTAAAATGACCTTATCATTCTTCTCTAATTGGGAGCCTCTCACTGATTCCTAAAAACTAACTCAGAATGTTACTTCTTTGTGAAAAATTTCTTGATTGTTCTGACAGTGTCTTCATTTCTGGCCTCTCTTAGCTCTAAGAAAGTCATTGTCATGTCTTTTTTGTTATTCTAGACATTACTTATTACAGTAATTATGATTGTCTATTGATGGATCTCTTTCTGTCATTACATTTTAGATTCTCTGAGATAAGAGGCTATAGAGTATCCATCTTTGATTTACCAGGGCTTGTTACAATCCATGGTGCACAGCAGGATTCAAAATATCATATATTTTCATAATTTTTAATTTCTAAATTTATAAATAATTTAAATATTGTGGGCAATCATTTAAATCCAGAATTAAAATAATTGTCCTGAACTTTAGAAAGGGTGATATTTTAAGACCTGGAAGACGTATAAAAATAAATGTGCTTTAAAATACTAAATCCTTTTTTGAAATTCAACTTTAATGGAGAGAGAAGACCAATGCCATGGTAATTTTGGTGAGAGGATAAAGGAAAAGGGAATATTACTCAGCAATAAAAGAGAATAAAATCATGGCATTTGCTGGTAAATGGGTGGTGTTGGAGAAGATAATGCTAAGTTAAATTAGCCAATCCCCAAAAAACAAATGGTGACTGTTTTCTCTGATAAAAGAAGGCTGATTCATGTTTGGCTGGGGAGAGGGAACATGTGAGGAATAGACAAACACTAGATGGGGCAGAGGGGTGGGTTGGGGGAGTGAGGGCGCAGGGGATTAGCAATGGTAGTAGAATGTAATGGACATCATTATCCAAAGTACATCTATATAGGTGTCAACATCCTTTATATACAACCAGAGATATGAAAAATTGTGCTGTATATGTGTAATAAGAATTGTAATGCATTCCCCTGTCATTTTAAAAAAATCAATTAAAAATAAAAAAAAGGAAAAGGGAGGGATAGAAAGGATAAGCCTACTTAATCAATAGCACTTATGGTGCCACTATTATGTGCCAGGCACTGTGTTAACCACTGAGAATACAGAAAAGTAAAGAAGTCACCTGTTCAAAAAGGACTCAGGGAACATAAAGGAAAGATGGGAAATATTAAAAAATGCATTTCACTTTTATCACAATCATATATATTTCTGGGTCCCTTTTATCATCAATAATCAAGTTTGTCATCTTTATCAGATTCACTTAAGGTGTTGAATGAAACTCTGATATGCTAGATCATATGACTGACATTTTGAATTTTAGAGTAGAATTTTATTTATAGGCATCATCTAATTTAGTCTAGAAAGCCAGTTTGAAAAATATTTTCACTCACATGTTGCCTAGGAGTAAGTGCAGTAGTTATGGATTATATAAATGTTAAATTTTAGAGAAAGGCACCTGTCAAAATGTTTTCCAAAGTAGGTTTCACTATTTATTCTACCACCAGCAGTGTGCAAGAAGTCTGTGTCTCCAAATCATCTTCCACTTTTGGTATCTTTTAAATTTTTGCCAATTAAATACATATAAAAGGCTATTGCCTTTTTATCTTGATTTTCATTTCTCTGTTCTCTAGCAGTGCCCATCATCTCTTTGTGTTGATTGATCATGTCTTTTCTGTTTTGTGAAATGTCTGCCCTCTCACTTCCAAATGAATTGTTTGTGCTTTCTTAATGATTTGGAGTTCTCTCTGTGTATACTCTTAATTCTTATTTGTGTTGACTTTGTGTAATGTAAACATCTTCTCCTAGTTTGGAATTTGTGTTTTTATAAAGTCTTTTAAGACACAATATTTAAATTTTCATAAGTTACACTAACTGATTTTTTTTATTGGATGTTCACAACATTACAAAGCTCATGACAAATCATATTTCATAGATTAGAATCAACTGGGTTATGAACTACCATTTTTACCCCAAATACAGATTGCAGAATCACATCGGTTACACATCACCTTTTTACATACTGCCATATTAGTGACTGTTGTATTCTGCTACCTTAACTATCCTCTAATATCCCCCCTCCCCTTCCCTCCCATCTTCTCTCTCTACCCCATCTATTGAAATTCATTTCCCTCCATGTTTGTTATCCCATTCCCCTCGTAAACTCTTATATATAATTTTGTATAACAATGAGGGTCTCCCTCCATTTCCATGTGATTTCCCTTTTTTTTCTCCCTTTCCCTCCCGCCTCATGTCTCTGTTTAATGCTAATCTTTTCTTCCTGCTCAGCCTCCCTGTTCTGCTCTTAGTTGCTCTCATTATATCAAAGAAGACATTTGGTATTTGTTTTTTAGGGATTGGCTAGCTTCACTAAGCATAATCTGCTCTAGTGCCATCCATTTCCCTGCAAATTCCGTGATTTTGTCATTTTTTAGTGCTGCGTAATACTCCATGGTATATAAATGCCACATTTTTTTTATCCATTCATCTATTGAAGGGCATCTGGGTTGATTCCACAGTCTAGCAATTGTGAATTGTGCTGCTATGACCATCGATGTGGCAGTATCCCTGTAGTGTGCTCTCTTAAGGTCTTGAGGAAATAGTCCGAGTAGGGCAATAGCTGGGTCAAATGGTGATTCCATTCCCAGCTTTCCCAGGAATCTCCATACTGTTTTCCAAATTGGCCGCACCCGTTTGCAGTCCCACCAGCAGTGTACAAGAGTACCCTTTTCCCCACATCCTCGCCAGCACTTGTTGTTGTTTGACTTCATCATGGCTGCCAATCTTACTGGGGTGAGGTGGTATCTTAGGGTGGTTTTGATTTGCATTTCCTTGACTGCTAGAGATGGTGAACATTTTTTCATGTACTTGTTGATTGATTGTATGTCCTCCTCTGTGAAATGTTTGTTCATGTCCTTGGCCCATTTGTTGATTGGGTTGTTTGTTTTCTTATTGTCTAATTTTTTGAGTTCTTTGTATACTCTGGATATTAGGGCTCTATCTGAAGTGTGAGGAGTAAAAATTTGTTCCCAGGATGTAGGCTCCCTATTTACCTCTCTTATTGTTTCTCTTGCTGAGAAAAAACTTTTCAGTTTAAGAAAGTCCCATTTGTTGATTCTTGTTATTAACTCTTGTGCTATGGGTGTCCTATTAAGGAATTTTGAGCCCGTCCCCACAATCTGTAGATCGGAGCCAACTTTTTCTTCTATCAGACAGAGAGTCTCTGATTTGATATCTAGCTCCTTTATCCACTTTGAGTTGACTTTTGTGCGTGGTGAGAGGAGGGGATTTAGTTTCATTTTGTTGCATATGGATTTCCAGTTTTCCCAACACCATTTGTTGAAGATGCTATCCTTTCTCCATTGCATGTTTTTAGCTCCTTTATCAAATATAAGATAGTTGTAGCTTTGTGGATTAGTCTCTGTGTCCTCTATTCTGTACCATTGGTCCACCTGCCTGTTCTGGTACCAGTACCATGCTGTTTTTATTACTATTGCTCTGTAATATAGTTTGAAGTCTGGTATCGCTATACCACCTGATTCACCCTTCCTGCTTAGAATTGTTTTTGCTATTCTGGGTCTTTTATTTTTCCATATGAATTTCATGATTGCTTTATCTATTTCTATAAGAAATGCCATTGGGATTTTGATTGGCATTGCATTGAACCTATAGAGAACTTTTGGTAATATCGCCATTTTGATGATGTTAGTTCTGCCTAACCATGAACAGGGTATATTTTTCCATCTTCTAAGATCCTCTTCTATTTCTTTCTTTAGGGTTCTGTAGTTTTCATTGTATAGGTCCTTCACCTCTTTTGTTAGGTTGATTCCCAAGTACTTTATTTTTTTTGAGGATATTGTAAATGGAGTGTTTTTCCTCATTTCCATTTCAGAAGTTTTGTCGCTGATATACAGGAATGCCTTTGATTTATGTGTGTTGATTTTATATCCTGCCACTTTGCTGAATTCATTTATTAGTTCTAGTAGTTTTTTTGTAGACCCTTTTGGGTCTTCTAGGTATAGAATCATGTCATCTGCAAATAGTGATAATTTAAGTTCTTCTTTTCCTATTTTTATGCCTTTAATTTCTTTTGTTTGTCTAATTGCTCTGGCCAGTGTTTTGAGAACTATATTGAATAGAAGTGGTGATAGGGGGCATCCCTGTCTTTTTCCAGATTTTAGAGGGATTGCCTTCAATTTTTCTCTATTCAGAATGATGCTAGCCTGAGGCTTGGCATAGATAGCTTTTACAATGTCGAGGTAAGTTCCTGTTATCCCTATTTTTTCTAACGTTTTGAACATAAAGGGATGCTGTACTTTGTCAAATGCTTTTTCTGCGTCTATCGAGATGATCATATGGTTCTTATCTTTAAGCCTATTGATGTGGTGAATAACATTTATTGATTTCCGTATATTGAACCATCCTTGCATCCCAGGGATGAATCCTACTTGATCATGGTGCACAATTTTTTTGATATGCCTTTGTATCCGATTCGCCAGAATTTTATTGAGGATTTTTGCATCTAGGTTCATTAGAGATATTGGTCTGTAGTTTTCTTTCTTTGAGGCGTCTTTGTCGGGTTTCGGAATCAGGGTGATGTTGGCCTCATAGAATGAATTTGGAAGAGCTCCCTCTTTTTCTATTTCCTGAAATAACTTGAAAAGTATTGGTATTAATTCTTCTTTAAAGGTTTTGTAGAACTCCGCTGTATACCCATCCGGTCCTGGGCTTTTCTTGGTTGGAAGTTTTTTAATTGCTTCTTCTATTTCATCTATTGATATTGGTCTGTTTAAGTTGTGAGTTTCCTCCTGACTCAGTCTGGGCAAATCATATGACTTAAGGAATTTATCGATGTCTTCACTTTCTTCTATTTTATTGGAATATAGGTTTTCAAAATAATTTCTAATTGTTTTCTGTATTTTTGAAACGTCTGTTGTAATATAGCCTTTTTCATCCCGTATGTTAGTGATTTGAGTTCTCTCTCTTCTTCTCTTCGTTAGTATGGCTAGGGGTCTGTCGATCTTATTTATTTTTTCAAAGAACCAACTTTTTGTTTTGTTAATTTTTTCAATAGTTTCTTTTGTTTCAATTTCATTGATTTCTGCTCTGATTTTAATTAGTTCTTGCCTTCTGCTACATTTGCTATTGTTTTGCTCTTCCTTTTCTAGGGCTTTGAGATGAAGTGTGAGCTCATTTATTTGTTGGTTTTTCCTTTTTTTGAGGAATGACCTCCAGGCGATGAATTTCCCTCTTAAAACTGCTTTCATTGTGTCCCATAGATTCCGATATGTTGTGTCTGTATTTTCATTTATCTCTAAGAATTTTTTGATTTCCTCCTTTATGTCTTCTGTAACCCATTGATCATTTAGTAACATATTGTTCATTGTCCATGTGATGTAGGATTTTTCCTTCCTTCTTTTATCATTGATTTCCAGTTTCATTCCATTATGATCTGATAAAGTGCATGCTATTATCTCAACCCCTTTATATTTACTGAGGGTTGCCTTATGGCATAATATATGATCTATTTTTGAGAAGGATCCATGTGCTGCTGAGAAAAAAGTATGTCCACTTGATGATGGTTGATATATTCTATATATGTCAGTTAAGTCTAGGTTATTGATTGTGATATTGAGGTCAATAGTTTCTTTATTCAACTTTTGTTTGGAGGATCTGTCCATTGGTGAGAGAGGTGTGTTGAAGTCACCCATGATTATTGTGTTGTGGTCTATTTGATTCTTGAACTTGAGGAGAGTTTGTTTTATGAATGTTGCAGCACCATTATTTGGTGCATAAATATTGATAATTGTTATGTCTTGTTGGTGAATGGTTCCTTTTAACAGTATATAATGTCCTTCCTTATCCCTTTTGATTAACTTAGTCTTGAAGTCGATTTTATTCGATATGAGAATGGCCACGCCTGCTTGCTTACGAGGACCGTGTGCTTGGTATATTTTTTCCCAACCTTTTACCTTGAGCCTGTGTATGTCTTTTCCAGTCAGATGTGTCTCCTGGAGGCAGCATATTGTTGGATTTGTTTTTTTAATCCATGTTACCAGCCTATGTCGCTTTATTGGAGAGTTTAAGCCATTAACGATTAGAGTTACTATTGATATATGGTTTGTACTTTCCTGCCATGTTTGATTATTTATCTCTTTTTTTTCCCCTAATTTAGTTTGTTTCTCCATGATTAGCTTTCCCCCCATCCTCTGTCTTTACTGAGGCACTTCCCGCTGATGGTTTTGGTTATTGTTTTCCATTTCTTCCTCGTGTAGAGTTTTGCTCAAGACGCTTTGCAATGCTGGTTTTCTGGCTACAAATTCTTTTAGCTTTTGTTTATCATGAAAGATTTTTATTTCGTTGTCGTATCTGAAGCTTAATTTTGCTGGATACAGAATTCTTGGTTGGCATCCATTGTCTTTCAGTGTTTGAAATACGTTGTTCCAGGATCTTCTCGCTTTCAGCGTCTGTGATGAAAAATCTGTTGTCAACCTTATTGGTTTACCCCTAAATGTAATCTGCCTCTTTTCTCTTGTAGCTTTTAATATTTTCTCTTTGTTCTGTATATTGGATAGCTTCATAACAATGTGTCTTGGCGTTGGTCTATTGTGATTTTGTGTGCTCTGTGTCCTGTATGCATCTACAATTTGTATATCTGTTTCCTTTTTTATTTCTGGAAAGTTTTCTGTAATTATTTCCTTCAGCAAGTTACTCATTCCCTTGGCATGAATCTCTGTGCCTTCCTCTATCCCGATGACTCGTAAGTTTGGTTTTTTTATGTTATCCCAAATCTCTTGGATGTTTTTCTCGTGATTTTTTACCAGCCTATCTGAGTTGGCTAGACTCTTTTCAAGATGATATATTTTGTCTTCATTATCTGACATTCTGGCTTCTACTTGCTCCACTCTGTTAGTGATACTCTCGATTGAGTTTTTAATTTGGTTTATCGTTTCCTTCATTTCTAGAATTATTGTTTGATTTTTTTTATAATCTCTATCTCCTGATAAAGATGCTTAACTTCTTCTTTTATCTGTTTTTGTAATTCATTTTCAATGTGATCTTTAAGGTTCCTTTCCATCTGTCTAAGGTGTTCCTTGAGTTCTTTATATGGCCATTTTTCTGATGACTCCAGGTCCTCCTGAATATTTAGGCTGTCTTTCATTGTTTGTACTCCTTTTCTTCCTTGCTTTTTTATGCTCATGATACTTCTTGTTCTGTTTGACTGTTGAGTTACTGTTTACTCTTATAAGTTTATTTGATGCTTGGGAGGAGAGGTATTAGAAGGGAAGGGAAGAAGTCACTAAAGAGAGTAAGTGTAGGCAGGTGGAGTTCAAGAGAGGGGGAATAAGAAAGTTGAAAAGAAATGAAAAGACAAAAGAAAAAAAGTGAGAAGAAAGAGAGAAAAAACGAAAAAATAAAAATTTAAAACAAATGAAAAATATTATAATGGTAATAAAAAATGGAAATTGAAATTTAAAAAAATAATAGTAATAATAATAGAATAAAAAGAATTTAAAAAAATTGAAACCATTAGTAAGAAAGTTAAAGAACACAACAACGTCAACTACAAAAAGTGAGAATAAAAAAAAAAATACTAATAATAATCATTCCAAAAAAAAAATACTAATAATAAATGCAGTCATAAAGCTCGATTGACTTCTCTTCCAGTGGGTGGAGCTATGCCCACTGGGCCAGGCTTCTCCTCTTGATAGGTGGGAGCCAATCACTGTGCCTCAGCTCTTCTTCCCAGACTGTGTGGGTCTCCAGTCCTGAATGCCTGGGTCCTTCTCTTGTGGTTCCTCAATCCAGGCCCCAGTCGCCTGTGACGCTTACCACCTTACTGTCTACACGTCAGGTCTGCTGCTCCTGGGAGCCCTGTTTTCATGGATGTCCGGGCACACCCTTTCTGTTTGCCTCCCTCGGGCCCTAAGTTTGTAGGGTTTGGGGCTGAGGACCCCCAGCAAATTTGTTTGCCCTCAGGTAGCAACTCCCCTGGTAGGTGGTGCAAGGTACCTCTGTTGTCAGCCCTGGTGGGGGCAATAGCCGGGATTTCTGCGCCGCTAGTCCCACATCACTCCTGATTCCCTGGGTCTGGCTATGGTGCTCTGTTTTTTGTTTTTTTTTTTTTTTTTTACCTCTGTGAGATCAGGTGGGCTGACTAGTTATTTCAGCTGGGTCGTTAGTGCTGAGTCACGAGAAGCAGGCGATCTGGGGCTTAAACGCAGCAGATACGTGCTCAGTGTGTGTTTTCTGAGGGGCCCAAAGTGTACGCCCTAGCTGCACGTCAGCTCAGCATTGCCTAGTGATCCTGAGCAAATAGGCTTTAGATAGCAGCGCCGCCGCGGCCTCCGCTGCTCCTCTGCCCAGTGCCTAGCTCCGGGGCCCAAGCGGCCGCCGCCGCGGCTCTCCAACCCCCTCCTCCGGAGCACGGGTCCCCTCGCAGGGGGATGCCGAACGATCCAGCCTTCGGAGGACAGGGCTCGGCACGCAGCCCAGTTCTAGTCTCTAGATGCGGTAGCTAGACCGTGTAGACAGGGCCCTCATGACAGCATGCCGAAAGCAAATGGCAGCTCCCGCGGAGTGGATTTTCGGCCCCAAAACCCCAGCCCAGCCAACAATTTCAGTCCACTAATTCTCCCTGTATAGACAGTATTCAAAAAAAAAAAAAAAAAAAGGGCGGGGGTGTACTGAGCTTTCTTTGTCTCAGGTACTTAGGATCCACTGCTGATTACCCATTCAGCTTCTCTGCGGGGAGCGAAGTGGAAGAGGAAGCAGATGGGCGCAAAGCGCCCGTGGCTCTGAGCAGAAAAGCGTCCGGGAGCCAAGCGTCTCTTTTTCAATCTCTTTGTTTTTACTGCTGTTTGGCTGGGTGGTCCACTACAGACTAATGGTGAAAAGAGCTCTAACAAGCTGCGCAAAGACTCGATTAAAGCCTCTGCTTTGAGCTCCAGGCTCAGCACTTCAGCCACCCCCGTACGTAGCCCAGTTCGCTATTTCATAGAGGCTTGGTTAGATTCCCTTCACATCGCCTCCTGGGCTGGGCGGGCGGGGGGCTATTTGATGTGCGGGGCGGGGACCCTTCTCGCCGCGCCAGGTCCCACCGCCGGGGGCCGTTTGCAGAACTGGGCAGGCGGCGCCGGCGGCCGTTTGGCGGCAGCTGGCAGCGGGACTGGTCCTCTGCACCGCGTGGCCAAGATTCACTCGTCTGGGACAAACTATCACCTCTAATAAACTTACTAATTTCTGGCAGGTCTCCTTTTAGCGGAATTTTGCTCGAAGTTCATCAGTAGGTAGAATCTGGGTGTATTAATGGATCTTTTTGATCCCGTTACTATGGAGATACTGAACGTGCTGCTTTCTCGCCGGCCGCCATGTTGGGTCCAAGTACACTAACTGATTTTTGTGGACTACTTTTTCTTTTTTCTTATGTGTGAAAATATTTCCTACTCTGAGGTCTAAGATATTCACATATATTTCTAAGAATTTTAAGATTTTTGACATTTATGGTCTTAATCCATGTGGAGTTAAATTTTCAAGATGCATTGTGCCAGTTTCATCTTTTTCCATAAGGGAAGTCATTTCCCCTGTCTCCCTAAACTGACTAATCCTTTATTTCCCTATCGTTTGACATGCTACATTTGCCATATACCAAGGTTTTAGATAATGTCTTATTATGTTACTGAGCTCTCAGTACTGTTTTGTTGATCAGTCTGTCTTCCCCTTAACCAGTACATACTGTCTCAGTAGCTAAATCTTCGTAGGAACTCTGAAATCAGCTAAGGGAAGTTCCTCCTCCTATTTTTCTATCTTTCAGAAATATTCCAGCTATCATTAGTTCTTTTTTTCTCTTTGGACTCATACTTCCAAATTATGCTATAAAGTTTTAAAATTGTGATTAGGATTGAATTCTTAGATCAATATGGGAGAGAACTAATATCTTCCTAATATGTCTTTCCTATCTATGAATATGGTATGTTACTTAATTTTTCTAGATCTACTTTAATATATCTTAATATAATTTTATTCTTTTCCCTTTAATAATTTTGTACACTTTCTATTACTTTTTGCCTACATGTATTTCATATAATATGTAAATTTCATTTGTTTTTACTTTTCTTCCTTGTGTTTACCTCTGATTGCAAACTTTTCCCTATATATCTGTATTTGCATGTTTTTCTAAGACACTACCATAATAAAGTACAGTTGGATCCCTAATCATTTGTCCCCAAAATGGGTTTAAAAGGCAGACTCCTTTCCTTTTGATTCCATTACTTAAAAAAAAAATTATTTTAAAGAATGAATTAGGGACTGGGGCTGTGGGCTTGGGTTGGGGCTCAGCGGTAGTGCACTGTCTGGCATGTGTGAGGCACTGGATTCAATTCTCAGTGCTACATATAAATAAATAAAACAAAGGTCTATCAACAACTAAAAAAAAAAAGAAAATATTAAAACAATCGAACATATATGTGTGTGTGTGTGTGTGTGTGTGTGTATTAATGATAGTATTTTGGCTAGATAAAAGCAAAATCATTCATTAGATATGATTTTTCCCTCTACAAATGAGATTTTCTATATTGTTATGGGAATAAAGAGGAAGCAGGAACAATTAAATGCCACTTCATGGTCTCTAAATATTTTGAACACATATACATTATGTACTTGGAGAAGGAAAGGTAGGTCAGTTTGTTGTTGGATTCCATAAAAATGAATCATTTCATAGTTATATGCTTCATTAAGCAATATAAATTTATAGTTCAATTCAGTATCAATTATGAAAACTATATTTTCTTATGAAATTATTTTTACATAAACATCATTTTCATTTACATTGCCACAAAAGATACTAAATGTTTTTAGTAAAGCTAACATTAAACATTATAAATATATACAAATTTGAGATTGGCTAACTTCACTTAGCATTATCTTCTCCAACTCCATCCATTTATCTGCAAATGCCATGATTTTATTCTCTTTTATTGCTGAGTAATATTCTATTGTGTATATATGTCACATTTTTAAAAATCCATTCATCTACTGAAGGGCATCTAGGTAGGTTCCACAGTTTAGCTATTGTGAATTGTGCTGATATAAACATTGATGTGGATGTGTCCCTGTAGTATGCTGTTTTTAAGTCCTTTGGGTATAGGCCGAAGAGAGGGACAGCTGGGTCAGATGGTGGTTTCATTTCCAGTTTTCAAAGGAATCTCCATACTGCTTTCCATATTGGCTGCACCAATTTGCAGTCCCACCAACAATGTATGAATATACCCTTTTCCCCACATCCTTACCAACACTTATTGTTGTTTGTCTTCATAATAGCTGCCATTCTGACTGGAGTTAGAAGATATCTTAGAGTAGTTTTGTTTTGCATTTCTCTAATTGCTAGAGATGATGAGCATTTGTTCATATATTTGCTGATTGATTGTATATCCTCTTCTGAGAATTGTCTGTTCAGGTCCTTGGCCCATTTATTGATTGGGTTATTTATTTGTTTATCTTTTTGGAGCTTAGTTTTTTGAGTTCTTTATAAACCCTAAAGATTTGTGCTCTATATGAATATAGGAGAAAAAGGGAATGTAACCTGAATTATTTTAAGGAAAGAAAATATCTGCTTGCATTTGAGCAATCTGCAAGTCTTGGTTATAAAATGGCCAGTGGCAATACACATATGAAAACTTTTAATGGAGTATAAATTTAGCTGCCTTTCAGTTTTTAGTTAGCTTTTTAATTTTTTTTTCCTTCTTTTCTGGAGTGAGAGTAAATGTTATATCAATTCAGTTGAAAAAAATAGATAATATAAAATACAAAATCAATAGTTGATATCTTAGAAAGTAATTTTATGACCACAGCTAGACTACCAGTGCATAAGACATCATTATTTAAACCAAGAGAGAAATATTCTCACTTGTGCTTATTAAATTCATGAATGATAAAATAATTTACATTTATATGCATTTTCACTATGGTTATATAAATTTTAATGTGAGCAATGTAATCTTGATTGGAAATATGGCTTTATGGGAATTATTAAACATTTTTACAAAGTCAGTATTTGCTATTGCATTATTGTAAAAGATCAATTTTATTTAAAAATATACAAAGTAATAAAAGAAAATGTGAATATGCTTTGTAATGTTTATTTGGCTTTCTCTTAATTTGAATTTCACCCTGTATAAAAATATTTAGAAGATGTAGTCCCAGGACAAATGTATAACATTTTGTTTTAATTTTAACAGTAAAGAAGAATCATCAGTAACATCAGAAGAGAATAACTTTGATAATTCAAAGATTACAGGTAATATTATTATTTATTTTTAAACAGAATTTTTCTCTTTTTTGAAAGCCTACAATTGAAACAATCTTATAAAGGTGCCATTGTATCAACTTTACAGATGCTTATATCCCAAGAATCGTTTGTTCTCATGAGGACAAGGAAGACTTGGAAACCGGTAATCAGAATGTAAAAGACGTAAACAGGGAACATGATGAACATAATGAAAAAGAATTAGAGTTGATGGTAAGTGTTCTGGTTGCCACGGTATTAGAGAAGATGAATCCATTTATGCTTCAAAGATGCTGCAATGCCTGCTTTTCAATAGCTTCAACTAATATAATTTGCAAACGTGAAAGCACTGTCTATTCTTTCCTTGCATCTCTAGCTTGATCAACAAGGCACTTTGATTTCAGTATGTTGCTTCTGGTCTCTGCAGTGGTAAATTAATGACATTCATTTCTTATCTGTGTACCAGAGGCTCTGAGTAATAGTTTACAGGAATTGTAGGAGAGGTAGCACTATCCTGATGTGCATTTCTAATCTTTGTGACACTTGTACACTTAGCACAAACTCGTCTGTAAAATGAGAAGGCTGGACGAGATGATTGTTAATGTCCTGTCCAACTCTACAAGTCTATAATCCTTGCATTTAACAGCATTTCATTTCACATTTTACTTAGTTCCATCCTTGTGAGAATCTCAAAGTTCTATATCATTGTAAAGTATTAAATTACCAAGTGAGAAGAAAATAGCCTGTGCCATAATTTTTAAACAGGAAACAAATTCAGTGCTGTACAATTTGTATTAAATTTGTTATAAATTTCACACTTGGTGAGCATTCAATCTATTGGGGATTTTTTTGGGGGGATGGTTTAGATAGCAGTTTTATCATAAAGGAAGAAATAGAAGTAAATGAGTCACATAATGCAATTTATCCCTTATTGTATTTGGTTGGAGCTCATATCATTGGGATACATGAATTCATAATCATCTAAGATTAAAATGACATTTGCCTCTTCGAGTGTCGGTGCTGAAACAGAAAAGAAATAGAGCTTATCTTTCCCCCCACATATTCCACCTTTTCTATAGTGATATGGCAACTGCATCACTAAAGTATGCAATTTACTTTGCTCCAACTTTAAGAAACTACAAAGTTGTCACCCATTCTGAGAATTCTCACCAGCTGAAAGTTAACATCACCAATTTTTTTTCAAACTACAGAATATAATGAAAGTACCCTGAAAAATCACATACTTCACCAATACACCTCATTACAATGAGCAGACTCAAATATAAAAGTTTGTTTAGAAGTTACTGAGATTGTACGTCCAATAAATGAACAGGGAGCAGTAATTTAGATGCTAATTTGCTCCATGCTGACGTTAATGCATAAAACAATGAAGCTCTATAATAGATGGAAATACAACCAAATCTGTGGAACCCACAGGCATTGGCTTACAAGACAGCTGTGCAGTTGACAAGTAACATGAGCCTTATGTGAGAAGAAGGGGGAAACGTAAGATTTGCATATAATTATTGAGATCATGCAAATGTCAGTTATGAGGAGGAAAAAAAAAACACAGGCATCTCACTGTTAAATCCTGACAGTTGGCATCACTGAAGAGCTCAAATACATTTGAGTACCAGTTGGCAGAGGGTCATTAAAACAGAATTTGCAGAGACATTAACTCCCTCACTTTTCTTTGAGTGACGTTTTGCTATTAATAGTTTGCAGAGGCTTTGCAGAAAACATATTAATAAGAGAAACTGTAATGGGGGCACCTACAGCAAGTGTAAATGCAGCGAGGGGCACCCAGGAAGCTGCTCTCTAATTGATTAGCATGGAGCTATCAATGTGTATATCCTAAGTGAGGAAAAAATGCAATGACAAGCAAGAATAGTGAATAATACAATGTGATATTCGGAGGCTGGGAAGGAGAGTGATTAATTTGGTCCCCTTTTCTTACTAATCTCATTCCCAAGTCATAGCCTACAAGGATCTCCTCAAAACATCAGGCTTCCAGAGTTGGTATAAATTTTGCAAATGAGGTGCATCAAGGAAATATATCAGATAATTACTAACCAAATTAATAAAATGTATTTAGTCAGATGGTCATTATTTTTGTTGTTTTTATCCCATAAGATAAATCAACGCTTACTAAGAACTGGAAGTGCCACTTCAAGAGACGAAAAGAACACATTTTCAACAGATCCAGTTGATTTCCCAAATAAAGCTGAGGGGTTAGAGAAGAAGCAAATTCATGATGAAATATGCACTGATTTGTTCAAAAGGCCTTTGTCTCCAAGTTCATCGGCAGAAAGTTCCTTAAAGGGAGATTTTTACCACAATAAAAAATATTCCTTTGGAAATGAGGATAGTCATCCAGCTTCAGAGGAAATTGCTTCAGATTTGGGAAAAATCAAGTCATCACTGGGAGAAACCAGTAGTGATGAATTAGTGCAATTACATACTGGCAGCAAAGAAGTTCTAGATGATAATGCCAATCCAGCCCAAGTGAGTGGCAGAGTACAAATATTCTGTCCCTCCTCAGATCGACTATTGTCAGAAAACCTTAACAAGAATCATGAAGGAGGAGTTAAGAAAATTGAAATAACAGATTGGGAATGCTCAAGAAGAGATTTCCATTCAGATACATCCACATATCTGGAAGAATCAACAGAAAATGTATCTTCCAAAGAAGGTTATAGCAACAGTATGGATGAGAAGAAACGAAGAATACACTTAGGTGTTCATGAAAAACAAAGCAAAAAATTTCAGTCAATCTTACATGACCAAGAAGGAAAGATGGGCCACCCTGAAATAAGTGTAGAAGGGTTGGAAGCTAGGAACAGAGACCTAGTTCCTGTGCTAGGCAAAGATACTACAGTTCTGGCCCAGACAATCACAGCAGACACTTTTCCCTCATCAAGGAAAAATCCAAATTGTGAAGACTCTGTATTCACAAGTCCAGCAAGAGATGAAGGCACTCCTTTAGAAGGGATAGCCAGTCAAGCTTGCTCACCAAGAAATGGAAATGGTTTAAGGGATGATTATCTTTTCCAAATTGAAGAAGAAAAATCAGGTTGGATTAATCCTGAAGATCAGATTAAGAATAAACAGCCTAAACAATATTGGAATGTTCTGGAAAGTCAGGAAAAAGCAAGAGAGAGTGAGACAAATATAGCTGAGCAGATCAAAGAACAAGCAGATTGTGAAGACATGTGCAGAAAAAGAGATAACATTAGGAGTTTGAAAGCTACTCCTAGGGAAGAATTGTTTACCTGCCAAGAAACAGAGCGTTACGAACTGTCTTCTCTAGCTGATCATGGTATTACTGAGAAAACAGAAGCAGGAACAGCTTATATAATTAAGACAACATCAGAAAGTACTCCAGAAAGCATGTCTGCTAGAGAGAAAGCAATAATTGCTAAGCTACCTCAAGAGACAGCACGAAGTGACAGGCCCATCGAGGTAAAAGAAACAGCGTTTGATCCACATGAAGGGAGAGATGATGATTCACATTATACCCTTTGTCAACGAGATACAGCAGGTGTAATCGATGACAACGACTTTGAAAAGGAGTCACGTTTAGATATTTGTAACGTAGATGAAATGGAGAAGGAAGAAACCACATCTATGTACAATCCCGGGAAGGCACAGGCCATTACAGGCAATCAAAAAGCAATGTCAAAACTGAATTTACAGTTCGGAATGTTGTCAACCGACAAAAAAAAAATCCCAGAAAATAGAGATCTTGGACAGGTCCAAGGATTATCAAAGAAAACAAATTTAGATGCTCTGGTTTATTCTGCTTTTAACTCAGACACTAGCAGAGCTTCTCAGAATGTTTCCAGCCACCAGACTAAAGTGTCAGTGCCATCTTGTGAACAGGCAATTGCTGTAGAGATTACAACGGCGACCATGACTCCCCATTCTATTCCTACCAAATCAGAATATAATTGTAATCCAACCAGTGAAACCCAGGATCACGCTGTGCCTAAACCCAAAGAATTTTCCAAAAGTTCAGAAATAATGATAACAGATGGTAGAAAAGAAAGATGTATGGGCCAGAATTTTCAACCAGGAGAATGCAGGATGGGAAAATCTCTGGGGCCAATGATTTTAATCAGTGAGCCTCTGGAGAACACAGAAGAGGAAAGGCATGAAAATGAAGGATTAATAAACTCTGGAGAGTCGCGATGCTCTTCTAGTAACAAAGAATCTGATAGCTCTGCTTCTGCTAGTCTCTCTGTCCAGGAAAGTCAAGCTCAAAGCAATGAGTCTCTACTCTCAAAATACACCAGCTCTAAAATATCTTATTTCCTTTTGTTTCTGATATTTCTTGTAACCATCTATCAGTATGACTTAATGATAGGCTTGGCATTCTACCTTTTATCATTGTACTGGCTGTACTGGGAAGAGGGGAGACAAAAAGAGTCTGTCAAAAAGAAATAACCTTGGCACTTATTATTATTCTCTCTTAAAAGATAAGCTATTTAGCCCCAAACATTTGGATTGGTGAAAGAGACTATTCATTGTTCAAAGAGCCAGTGCAGTTTTTCTCTTGAAGGATCATTTAAAAAGGAATGCGTATGAAGTTTGCTCCTTCATATCAGTAATTATTCTATATAGGACCATTATGTTTGGATCATTAAATACCTATATGAATATGAGATCTGAAGCACGTCAAGTTGAAATTAGGTACAGCTGTTGCTCCTTAGCAGGCTATGAAGTCGCAATGCTTCACGTCTCTTCACTACTTAAAGTGCTATTTCTTGCATTCATTTCTTTTGCAGTAAAGCTTCATTTTTTTTTTCCCTGAGAGCACTTTTCCCCCTATGGCTTTTAAAAATAGATAAAACATGAACAATGAAAGAAGATTTTTTTTTCTTTTGGTCCTTTAAACTTGACCATGAAATTTGCATTTACTGCTGTATTATTTATCAGTACATACTGATAGATCAAATGTTTTAAATTTCATTTCATAATTATAAGAAAAAAACATGCATATTGAAATATGTAAACTTTAATTGAAAAAGCACACACATTATATTCACGTGATTTAGACTTCATACACACCTTATACCTTTTTATGCCTATGAAGTCAGGGTGTTCATAAGCCAAATTTGACCAAGACTCAAACAATTGGAAAATTATTTCTCAATTCTGAAAAATTTTGTGGATGGCCTGTCTTTAAGTGATGTTTTTCTCTTATAAAGAAAGACTGTAACATAGCTGAACAATCTCAATGTCAACTATTATTCAGAGTGGAAAATTTAAATTAAAAGTTCCACAAGCATTGTTTCAGAATGACTTTGTACCTATAAAACATAAGGCATTAAATGATAATAATAAAAAAGATATCCAAATGAACTATGTATTCTCTGTGTTACTACTTTTGCCTTCAAACAATTTTTTTTAAATCTTTTATCTTTTCTCATGGTAAGGCAATGAATTATTCCCCAAGGTGCATTTAGAGAACAGTCTCTGGTGATATCCATGATGTGATTAGGTGGTTTTAAGAAGATAATTCAAAATTTTAAGTAGGTAAATACTTAAGTGTGGAAATCTACTGAAGAAGAAATGAAAGTCAAGTATAGCAGTGACTTTGTCTGTTGTAGTTACCTATGGCAAAAGAAGTAAATAGGAGAACTAGTCATTTTAGTTAGGGCTAATGCAAGGATTTATATACAATCTATTTCAACAACTATTTGTTGAAGGACTATAATCTATGAAACCCTGTGTTCTGTTCCGTGGTGGAGCTTTTCCTTAAGTATTATCCATAGCTAATCCTAGTTTTAATTACGTAGTATGATCCTTTTAACTTGGCTGCAGGGATGAAAGCAAGTCACACAAAAGGAGCCTATGGAGATGATTCCTTTTTCATAGGAATATGTTTGATACAGCACATAATGTTGATCTTCAGAGGTAAAGAGATAGTCTATTCACCTGTAATGGTAAATTCAGTGAGTAAAATCTGCATATATCAGCCCACTATCATATGTGTATTTTTGAGAAGACAAGAATCAAACACTTAAAACTGACTTTTAGCTGGTAGTAAATAATTTTCTTAATTTTTATTAGGTACACAACTATTTCCCAATCTCCTAATGCATGCGACTCTCAAGTCCCATTGAAAATAAATGCTTGACTTTAAGTTGAGCAAATATAAACATCCTGAAGTAGAACTTAGGGCAAATATTTGATTGTTTGATAAAACATATTTTCACTTACTACAAGGGGAATACTATAAATGTACCTGGAAATTATCTCCCAAACTGCTGTCCTGATATTATGTTGACAGGTCCAAATTACAATGGAGTTAAGTTTAGCATTTTTCCAGTTCTTACTGGCTTGGTGTTTGAATTCTACTTTTTAAAGAGTTTTAGTCAATATGGCATCTCATGAATGCAAAGAATACTACATTACTTTATGAACACAGGTGCCTGATTTGAAATTATTCCCTTCAAAGAATAACATAACCTCTTTTATCTATCTTATTTGACTTTTCATAACATTACTTACCAAATCTTCTCATGTTTGTAATCAAACAATAAGAAGTTTCAAAGGATTAAAAATAGTTGTGTAATTCTTTGCATGCCATAGAGAAATAATTGATGATTGAACTGACTTTCCAAATATTACTAACAAAGAACTTGAAATATAGTCATAAGAACTTGGGAAACAATTATTGATTGCTAGATGGAGAGGTAGAATTTTGCAAGCTAGTTTAGTCATTGCACTATGTTAAACAAGAAAGGTGGGTCTCAGGAATAACTGGCAGACCCTGGCTAATAAATATTTGGCTGTGAATCATCATGGGAAGGGTCATCATCTTTTAAGCATAGCTGCTGGCACAATGTCTCATAAAGTAATGATAAAGAGCCAAATGAGGGTGTGGCAGAAGAGTCAGCCCAGAGGTACCTTATATGTCTCCTTTATGTATTGAATAAGAAACTGTCACCTTTCATCCTGATGGGCTTCAGACTTTTAGAAACAAAATTCTAAAAATTAATTGATATGTCCAGCAAACAAACACTTATTTAAAAAGAAGCACATTTGTATAAGCCATCAATACCACAATGTGTGTCTCAACTAAGAGAAAATGAATCAACAAAATGACATTTACCCTAAGATATTAAAAAACATTGGGTTAAACCTAGCCCTGCCTTCCTGATGAGCTCCAATAATTTCATAGTGAATTATTTCAAGGAATATGTGTATCTATATATTTATCACTGTTTTACAAAAGAAACAGAACATTTTTGTTTCTGGTTTACAAGGTAAACTTAAAAGTATCCAGACCAAATTTGGGGAAAATAAATGTCTTATTTTCCTTCAAAATAGCATTCATAGTACTTTGTTCATAATATTTTCCAAGCCATATTATGTTCCCTTCTCTATTAGGTACCCTTTTTCATATTGATAAACTTAAAAAGCAAACAAAATTATGAAAATGAAATAACAAAACTAGTAAAGATATAAGCAGTACCTTTTACCAATTTGCTATAATATCTGACTTTGCTTTCAAATTTTCACTGAGTGAATATGTAAACTGAAGCACGCAATAAGGATCTTTTATTTGCTGAATCCCATCTTAACCAGTTCCTATGAAACCGAGCAATAGGATAGACTTTGATTCTGCAACAAGGTATAAAACAACTATGACAGCTCATGTTCTCTAGACATTTCCACAGTTGTGCACCTACCTGAAGAGAACAGCTGAAACTATTCCTTTTATTTATTTGATTAAGCTCATTTTATTTTTTTATGTTTTGGGGAAAAATTGCAATAAAAAATTTTGGCACTATGATTTTATTTTCCTTCTTAAAAATAGATTTGGTCATTAATCCAATGTTTCCATCACTTTATCCAAACAACTTTAAACTGCAAATTAAATTTTCATAAGGTTTTCAACCTGGATTTGTGCATGTTTTGTAAGGAATGTCTTTAATTGTAGTGTGCTAAAACCTTATTAAACAAACAACTCTTTAAAAGTACAGGATGTTTACTTTGTATCATTTCTCTATTTGTTAAATTTATGCATATTATATTCATTTTTCAAAGATAAAGCAATACTTTGTTTGAAATTTAATAAAAAAGCCCCCAAGTCTTTTCCTGTTATATCCCATTCTTTGTATTCAAGAAGATAAGGTGGCAGTGGGGTAAGTCAATAGTGAATTACAGATATGTCATTATTTGGGTAATACCTTCAAAATCTGATTTTACAGTAAATTACAATGCCTGATTAAATTACTAGCCTTGTCTGAAATTGGTAAATCTTTCTTCTTATCATTAAACCCAAACCATCCAACCTTATTTCCCACTGTCTCCTGCCTCAACCACTCCATTCACAATATCCTCAAAGAAAATAAGATACTTGGGAATCAACCTAACAAAAGAGGTGAAAGACTTATACAATGAAAACTACAGAACCCTAAAGAGAGAGATAGAAGATCTCAGAAGATGGAAAAATGTACCTTGTTCATGGATAGGCAGAACAAACATCATCAAAATGGTGCTATTACCCAAAGTTCTCTACAGGTTTAATGCGATGCCAATCAAAATCCCAACGGCATTTCTTGTAGAAATAGACAAAGCAATCATGAAATTCATATGGAAAAACAAAAGACCTAGAATAGCAAAAGCAATTCTAAGCAGGAAGTGTAAATCTGGAGGTATAGCGATACCAGAGGTCAAACTGTACTACAAAGCAATAGTAACAAAAACAGCATGGTACTGGTACCAGAACAGGCAGGTGGACCAATGGTACAGAATAGAGGACACAGAGACTAATCCACAAAGTTACAAATATCTTATATTTGATAAAGGGGCTAAAAGCATGCAATGGAGGAAGGATAGCATCTTCAACAAATGGTGCTGGGAAAATTGGAAATCCATATGCAACAAAATGAATTGAATCCCTTTCTCTCGCCATCCACAAAAATTAACTCAAAATGGATCAGGGAGCTAGATATCAGAGACACTGCGTCTGATAGAAGAAAAAGTTGGCTACGATCTACATATTGTGGGGTCGGGCTCCAAATTCCTTAATAGGACACCCATAGCCCAAGAGTTAATAACAAGAATCAACAAATGGGACTTACTTAAACTAAAAAGTTTTTTCTCAGCAAGAGAAACAATAAAAGAGGTAAATAGAGAGCCTACATCCTGGGAACAAATTTTTACCCCCCACACCTCAGATAGAGCCCTAATATCCAGAATGTACAAAGAACTCAAAAAATTAAACAATAAGATAACAAATAACCCAATCAACAAATGGGCCAAGGACCTGAACAGACACTTTTCAGAGGAGGACATACAATCAATCAACAAGTACATGAAAAAATGCTCACCATCTCTAGCAATCAGAGAAATGCAAATCAAAACCACCCTAAGATACCATCTCACTCCAGTAAGATTGGCAGCCATTATGAAGTCAAACAACAATAAGTGTTGGCGGGGATGTGGGGAAAAGGGTACACTTGTACACTGCTGGTGGGGCTGCAAAATGGTGAGGCCAATTTGGAAAGCAGTATGGAGATTCCTGGGAAAGCTGGGAATGGATCCACCATTTGATCCAGCTATCGCCCTTCTCGGACTATTCCCTGAGGACCTTAAAAGAGCGCACTATAGGGATATGGCTGCATCAATGATTATAGCGGCACAATTCACAATAGCTAGACTGTGGAACCAACCTAGATGCTCCTCAATAGATGAATGTATAAAAAAATGTGGCATCTATACACAATGGAGTATTATGCAGCACTAAGAAATGACAAAATCATAGAATTTGCAGGGAAATGGATGGCATTAGAGCAGATTATGCTAAGCGAAGCTAGCCAAGCCCTAAAAAACAAATGCCAAATGTCTGCTTTGATATAAAGAGAGCAACTAAGAACAGAACAGGAAGGAAGAGCATGAGGAAAAGACTACAGTAAACAAAGACGAATGGGGGGAGAGAAACGGAGAGAGAAGGGAAAGCACATGGAAATAGTAGGAGACCTTCAATGATACATAAAATTATAAGAGGTTATGAGAGGCAAGGGGGAGGGAAAAAAAGGGAGAGAACTGAACAACAGCAGGGGAGGTAGAGAGGGAAGAGGAGAGGGGAGGGGAGGGGATAGTAGGGGATAGGAAAGGTAGCAGAATACAACAGTCACTAATATGGCATTATGTAAAAATGTGAATATGTAACAGATGTGATTCTGCAATCTGTATTTGGGGTGAAAATGGGAGTTAAAAACACAATTTAAGTCAAATGTATGAAAGATGATATATCATGAGCTATGTAGTGCTTTAAATAATCAATAAAAAATATATCAAAAAAAATCAAATTCTCTATTAGTCCGGCAAAGTACATTGTTTCACAAAATATGCTATACCTATCTGTTTCTTTGTGACATTAAATATGTACCTCTTTGCCTAGAGGACACTTTCAGTTGTCTCTATTTTACTCTTCCTATCATTTTTTTCACACTTTTCTATGTACAGTTGAAGTGTCCATTCTTTTTAAGTATCTTCCTATTTCAGTTTTTGGGCTGTGTTTCCATATGGCTTATGACATTAACCCTCTTCTTGCATTCCCTGGGACCTCATCATCCTGACTGAACCATCTGCTTATTCCAGACAAGAATACAGTTCTTCTCTTTCTTCTGACCACTCTCTGAGGAGAAATTTGTATTAATCCTCAGTGAATACTTGTGTATAGAACTGAAGTGTAGTCATACCTCCTTTCTTTTATTCTTGAATTATAGTGATAACTCCCTTCTTTCCTGTTGCTGCAATGTAAACAGGGTACTCTGAGGTCTCATTTAAAAATGAGTGAATTTAACCAAATCAAAGCTGGGATGCTTAGGAAACTTCTGAAGACAAGGCTGAAAAGGCAAAGAGAATGTGGAGAAGCAAGACAGAGGTGCACTAGATTTGGGATGTAGGAAGGAGAGAAACAATCCTTTTTATTTCTCTTAATAATTAAATTGACTTTCCATATTTATGAATTCTTCCTAGTACAAGAAACATTCCCTTCACTCTTTTTTTGGGAAAATAATATACCTATTATCTATTGAAATAAAAATAATGCATATCTTAATTCAGTGGCTAAGGTGAAAATGAAAAGAGCAAGGCATGTTTTCAGATGAAGTAGCTCAGTAGCTTAAAAACCAACAAACATCACAAGGTATAAAGTGTAAGAAATTCAATCTTCTCAAATGCTCCCATGCCCTTTGCAAATGGCTGATCTCTCAATTTCACACCTGTTCTGCATGTCAACATTTAGGGTAAGCAAATAGAACTAGGGGGAAAAACAGTGGGATTTTTAAAAAGAAAGAGTTTGCCTGATTAAGGTGTGAGAAAATACAAACACAATATTATCATTTCCAATAAATTACAGTCATGTAGTAACCTACGAATACTGTGTGTAGTGATATATGTAATATGCGGCGATTTATTCTTTCCTTGATAAGGATTCTTTCCCTTTCAGATAGAGAAATAAAATAAAAACCTGCCTCTTTTAGAGGCTGAGTCTAAAGGAAAGTAGCACATAGCCTGTGAATGTAGAAGCATGTCTTATCACAATTTAAGATCATCAACAATTAGTCTCTTAAGACTTAAACAAAAGCCAGATATATGTCTGCTATATTGTAGAATTCATTAACTTCATGCGTTGGTTGACTTGATTCTGAATGGAAACAATTTAAAATTTCCTAAAGACACACTCTATAAACCATAATATCAAACAGCAGAGAGATAGTACTTAAGTGTCATTATAAAATGCTACAAATTCTCAGTAAACACTTAAATAACCCATAATCTACTTTTAGTAATTTTATGTAGGAGTCTTTTATGTTAGAGTTTATAAAAAATTTTTTAGCAAGGAACATTTATGCAAACATCAAACCATTAAATTATTTTTTACAATCTTAAGACCTCTTTTGTTTTTACATATTAAGTGAATTCCCAATTAATAAATCCATCTCCGGGAGATCCAATTTTTTTTTTTCATGATGCATATAATTTTTTTCTCTTTCCAAGTGAAATTATTCTGAGCCCTACCTACAGAAGGGAACCAAGATTCAAGAAAAGATTGTTTTCTGCCTTCAGGAATAAGTGGAAATATTATAAATGCATTTCTTTTTTTTTCTAAAGAGAGAGGAGAGAGAGTGAGAATTTTTAATATTTATTTTTTAGTTCTCGGCGGACACAACATCTTTGTTGGTATGTGGTGCTGAGGATCGAACCCAGGCCACACGCATGCCAGGCGAGCGCGCTACCGCTTGAGCCACATCCCCAGCCCTGCATTTCTACTCTTTGAAATTTGGAAAGAAAAGTGGGAAGTAAGATGAAATATAAATTTTCTCATTTACTTTATAATCTTTACTATATTGGATCAAGTCTTTAGATTATAATTTGAACCAATTCCTAAGTGAATTATTTGAGCTACCTGATCCTGTTGCCATCCCTCAATTATTGTTTAATTAAAGTGCAATAGTTATTTTGTTATTACATGAATAAGCAAGGTGTCATGAGGCTGTAGTTTGAATCTTTGAGTATAGCAACTACATATATACCTTCACTGATCTGTGCAGGTGAAGCTCAATCTTTAATATTAATAATGATGACTAATGAAAATGATAATAATAGTAACAGTGCAGTGAAACAGTCATTGGCTTTTTTTTCAATTGTTCAACTCCTCACAACATTTTATTTTTTTTTTTTATAGTTGTAGGTGGTGGACACAATTCCTTTATTTTATTTATTTATTTTTATTTGGTGCTGAAGATTGGACCCAGTGCCTCTATGTACCAGGCAAACACACTACCACTAAGCCACAACTACAGCTCTCAATCATTGGTTCTTGAGTATTTAAACTGAATCCTGTTTAAGCTCATTATATAACATAGCACTTATTTTAAAGACTCTGAATCATATAGCCAGAGGAATGAGAAGTTGTGCTCCATTTGTGTACAATGTGTCAAAATGAATTCGACTGTCATGTATAATTAATTAGAACAAATTTAAAAATTTTTAAAAAGAATTTCATGAGAGATGTATTATTATTTTTCATTTTGTAGATGAAAACAGATGAAAAAAGAGATTAATTTTCCAAGGTCAAGGAGCTACAAGTACTTGGCAGAGTCTAGATTCTGACCCCAGCAGCCTTTCTTCTGAGTTTCTTGACCATTGCATCATGTTGCTCCTTCAATCCAGGTGCACGGAGCTTTCTTATGAAGTGCAACATTCTAAATCAACATGCAAGTGGTGCTATAGGTATATCACAGATGACTCACGATGTACAGATAATCCTCATTATCAATGTTCCTAAAGATGGAAGTTTTCTAAAATATTCTATTCCTTTCCATTCTTTTTTATTCAAAGTATTTCAATTAGAAAAAAACAAAACCACAGTAGATTCCTTTGAGACCACAAACCAATAATTGCAACATCTTGTGACCAGTTCAGTAACAGAGGTAACATTTAGGAACTTAAATGGCCTAAAGGAAGGACAGTTTGATCTTGAAAGCACTTTACTACTTTTTCTTTTCTATTTTTACTAATTTTTTTTACTTTTTCTTATGGATATTATTTATTTATTTTCCATATATGAGAGAAAACATGTGGTACTTGTCTTTTCAGGACTTATTTTGCTTAGCATGATGTCTTCTAGTTCTGGCAGCACTTTCCTTGATACTTTTCAGAGAGGATCCATCTTTTTTTTCACTATTAGAATTTTAGGAATCAAGGAAATAACAATAAACTCCTTCAAAATTATAACTAACTTTTACAAATATAATAACTAGGATGAGGATACATCTTGATGTTATTGGCATAGTGTTTATTACGACGAGTGTCACTAATAGCATCGCTTTAATATCCAAAAGTAATATTGTTTGAAAGACAAATTGTGATGTCACCCTAAAAATTCAAGAAAATAATCTAGCTAGTAGATTTAAAGAGCTGTGTGTCATATGAAAAAACAAACAAGCATGTTTTCCAATTCAAATGTCATTTATAATCTACAGACAGAATTATTTTCTTTATGGTTACAGAATATAATTGAAACCACTTACTCCTGATCAGTCCAGGTAAAGTAGAACAATATTTTGCAGAAGCTATAATGTAGAGAGCAGTGTTTAAAAAGTAGGAATATTTTTTGAAGAATATGCTCCTCAAAATGTATTAGAAAAAAGTCATTTACATACTAACAACAGATAATTAATATGGTCTGACCAGATATTCTAGCCTATTCAGAGGACTCAGGACTATATAATTCCTTCATTCAGGATAGTCAGGAATAAGATGAGGAAACTTTTGTGAAAGCTGTGGAGGCCACTGTGTGTTAACCAAATTACAGTGGTGTCTGTTGCTGAAAGTTGTATCATGTCTATATGTTTTTCTCATCATCAGGAAGAGAAACCTTGGGGAGAAATAACTAGATTCTATTATTGAGATTTAACAATAATGAGCTAAGACGTCACTATTAGAATAGCAAGACAAATTAAGATGTAAACAAATGATCCAGATATCTAGTAAGAGTCAAACATATCTTAAGGCAGAACCACTGTCACTCCATCTGTTTTGGCTTTTGCAATAACCTTAACTTTTGGCTTTACTTCCTGTAGGTATCCTGTGGGAAGCTGTGAATGACAATGGATCTTTTCCTTCACATATGCTTAAGGGATAGGTGTGTTGGAAGCTCATTCAAAGAACTACTTTGATTACTGAGACTTGCAGAATATGTTCATGCTGATACATTGGCAAAGGACCAGCATAATTGCCATAAAAGCTTTAGCCACACCTGTACTGGCTTCAGCTAACCTTTTCCCCACCAGCACAGAGGAATGATTTTTGAAAACTGCTCTTTCTAAATCTTCTCTTTGTATATTCCAAAAATACCACTGGCTTCAATTTTATGTATCTATAAAGCTGTTCTATCATGGAGGTGTAAGAGCCTATGATATTTTATAAAGTTAAGCATCACCAATTTTTATTATTAAGGCCAAAGGCAATTTGGTAATAGTCAAACTGTGTCTGTAACTCAAAGCTCTTTGGTTGGAAAGAAACATAATTTCTGAAAGTAGTTTAAGCCAAATATGGAACATACAATAGGAAATATAGGAAATAAAGGACTCCAAGGATGGAAGTGAAAACAGGCATCACAAGGAATAGGAGTCAGGAAATGAAAAGCTGTCAGAAATGGAACCTCTCCTGGTTTTCATGTCCTCACATCTTTTATTTTTATTTTCTTCTACTTTCTGCATCCACTTCACTTTTCTGATTTTGTCAGCGAGTTTTCTCTCTCCACTTACTCTTTGAGACACATGATACCTAAAAGAGAATTATCCAACAGTGGACTTACATACCGATTACACACATCCAAAAGTTAACTGGTTTTTAGAAGTTTAGATTTTCCTGGGTCTTAGTTCTAAACTCCGAGGAGACAGAGATTGGCTTTGTGGATTTGATTCAAAAGGCAACTTTTTTTTTTTTTTTTTTTTAACTGGAAACTGGAAGAGAAGGAGCATGAGGAAGAGCTTTTTCTACTCCTTCCCAGTTAAAGAATTCTCCACAAAGGGAGCCACTCAGGTTCTCAAAGGGCTGATGGAATGGTAGATTTGTAAAGCATGTCTATTAATTTTTTTATATTATATGTTTATTTTTATTTTTTAAATTGATTTTTTAAATGACAGCAAAATGCATTACAATTCTTATTACACATATATACCAAAATTTTTCATATCTCTGTATATAAAGTATGCTGACACCCAATTCATGTCTTCATATATGTACTTTGGATAATGATGTCTATCACATTCCACCATCCTTGCTAATCCCCTGCCTCCTCCTTTTCCCTCCCACCCCTCTTCCCTATCTAGAATTCATCTATTCCTCCCATGCTCCCCCTCCCCACCCCACTATGAGTCAGCCTCCTTATATCAGAGAAAACATTCAGCATTTGGCTTTTGGAGACTGGCTAACTTCACTTCTCCAATGCCATCCATTTACTTGCAAATGCCATGATTTTATTGTCTCTTATTGCTGAGTTAAATTCCATTGTGTATATATGCCACATTTTTTTTTATCCATTTGTCCACTGAAGGGTATCTATGTTGGCTCCACAATTTAGCTATTGTGAATTTAAAAATCATCTTGACACAAATACAGTTGTGGTTAAATCAATCACTAAGATTACAGTTAGTACATCCAGCTTGTTGTCTTCTTTTGTTTCTGGGATCTCATGCCATCTCTCTTGATTTCCTGCTTTTCCAGTGGAAGTACATCAAAGTATCATCCTTTTAGTGAGGATCTTTTAGTAAAAATTTCTTTAGTCTTTGTAAATCTGAAAATGTCTCTTTGGTGATTTTTTTCCCTGAGTTTTGCATTTGATATGAGTAGTTGTTTTTCCTCAGAACTTTGAAGACATTCAATCATTTTCTGGATTCTGAGAAGGTAATCTGTGTTTCACCCTGAATAACTTTTAAGAGTTTTCTCTTTAACTGGATCAACATAATAGAGTCAAAATAATTGTTGATTTTTCTCCTTAAAATTCTATGAAATGAAATTAAAAGGACAAAATAATATAGTTACAACAACAAAGACAATGGAGAAAGACTGTAACAATACAATTTTGGAAGTTCTAACATGTATTGATGAGTGATAATTTATTTAAAAGCCCAAATAAGGTTGAAATTTATCCTAGTATTGACAGAAACTCACAATCAATTCAACTGTACCACATAACACCATAAATGCTCAGCAGTTAGAAGTACTAAAGTGTGTCAGAAAATGGAAATGCTGTTAGACTTGAAAAAAATAAATGGTTAAAAGACTCTTCAAGATGTGTTTGGACCCCCAGATTCCCTGGTCTTCTTATTTTATACAGTTGTGCTTCCCCAACCCTGGCAGGACTGGGATTTTACTTTTTTAGTAAACTGATCATCCTAACAACAAAGGAGGAAAATAACCTTTAGGGATAGAAACATTTGGAGATTCCTTAGTTGGAGATCCATCAATGAAGTAACTCAGTTAACTTCTCCCTACATGACAGACATCAGCCAATGAGTCTTCCTACTTCTCCCCACTGGTATAGCCTCCAAATTAGCTTTTTTGTTATTTCACTACACCTTTAAATATTATTAGAAAGCCAGTACTCACAGGTATTTGAAGAAAGTCTTTATCATAAAAGGAGAAACAAAAAGAAAAACATGGACCAGATGAACTAAAATAAAAGAGAAAAAGCCAGGAGCAGAAATAAATCTCAAAACAACTGTGACTATTCTCACAGAAAAGAAACTATCAGAGACATTCAAAAAGAATCACAAGATGTTTGAAAGACTAAACAGTGAACAACAAAAATAAAAATAATAGTGGGAATAGAAAATTAGAAAGAGTTGAAAAATAAAATTGAGGAAATTTCTGAGAGCATAGAATGAAATGACAAAGAAGTGAAAAAAGATAAAAGTGGGAAAAGATTAATCATAGGCCCAGCATCAAATCAGAAGGCCTCACATCCAAGAAGTTCCACAAAGGCACAAGCAAATGAAATTGAGGTGATGAAATGTCTGATAAATAGTGGAGAATTTGTTCTAAGACTGAAGAACATGGTTTTTCATATTTAAAAAGTTCACTGATTCCCAGTGAAAGAATGAAACTGATGCAGAAAAAAAATACCTCCTCATACTCTGGAGACAAGATCTATGAACACTTTCAGAGGAAGAACATGCATTGTGCACTTATCTTCTTGGGGGCAAAAGTACATATTTGATTTAAGAACTTGTATTTTCCCACAGATTCTAGAGAATTTTCATATATAATTTTTAAAATATTGATTCTCTATCACTCTCTTTATTTTGGAACTCTTATTAGGTGCATATTGAGGTATTTCAATTTTTATTCCAAACCTCTTAATGTTTTAGATCTATCTCCTTATTCTCTTATTAATTAATTCCTTGAATTATCTTTCCAATTCATTAATTCTCTCTTTTACTGTGTGCTATGTAGATTTACTTTTAAAATTTCAGTGACAATGATATTTGTTTAAGGACAAATTTGTTCCTTTTGTACCTTGCCATTTTGATTCTTTTCTTTTTAAAACTCCTTGCCATTAAAAAATAAAAGTTATTCTTTCATTTATCAGTTTGAGCACCTTAAATTAAATATTTAAAGATTTTATTGTAATGTTCCATAAATAATTTAATGTGGATTGACTTCATGTTCCAATTCTTTATTTGGTTACTTGTACTTCATTGCTATTTGACTGCATCATGTGTTTTAGAATGTTTTTTATAAGTTCATTGTCTCTGTTTATTATAGTTCATTTTCCTTGCCTCAATTGTTTTGTGGTGACATTACCTGGCTTCTAAATGACACATATTTTGTTGTTTAGATATGGCATCCCCCAAAAGCTCATGTGTGAGACAAGGCAAGAAGGTTTGGGGGAGAAATGATTGAGTTATAGCCTTAACCTAATCAGTTAATCATTCCCCATGGGATTAACTGAGTGGTAGCTGGAAGCAAGTGGGGTGTGGCTGGAGGAAGTGGTTCATGTGGTTGTGGCTATGGGGTATAAATTTTGTATCTGGAGAGTAGAGTCTCTCTGCTTTCTGATCATTCTGTGAGCTGCTTCCCTCTGCCACACTCTTCTGCCATGCTGTTCAGCCTCACCTTGAGCCCCAAGGAATGGAGCATGCTGTCTATGGATTGAGACCTCCAAAACTGTGAGCCCCCAAATAAACTTTTCCTCCTAAAATTGTTCTGGTCAGATCTTTTAGTCACAAAAGTGAAAAAGCTGACTATAACACATGTAAAATGATGATGCCATGGTTTGGGGGCTTTGGTATCATAGGGATATAGAAACATTTGTCAATTGTGAGGTCAGCTGGTTGGGTTGTGGTGTTTAGGGAAACTATTTCTGCATTTTCCCTAGGCCTGAAACTTGTTAAATTTGCATTCTAGGTCTTAGTGTTTTTTTTTTTTTCTTAAAAAGGGGTGTTATACGGTATAGTTGGGTTGAGTATAAGTTTCTGCCAATATTAAGGGTATCTAATCTTTAGCTTCAAATTGTGAACAGGTCTTGAGTTGCATTATTGAATGTATTAAGTTATCCTGCTATTGTATATCATGTTGCAGAAATGGCAGGAGTGGAGGACTAGAGGGGAGAGAAACATCCCTGCCATATTAGATAAAATGGCTATTAGGGGGAGAGGGAGATATTAGTTTGCCCTAGTTTTCTCTATTTCAACATGATTTATTTCAGATTATGTCAGTTCAGTCTAATTTACTCCAGAGAAAGACTTTGTTTAGAAGGCCTAGTTAATCAATGTGAATTTTAGCCAAAGAAAGTGATATTGATTGAGTATATAACCATTTATTCTCTTTGATGGACACTAAATAATATCTTAAAATTAATAAGAATTTAGAAGAGATATTGTGTAAAATTAATTTCTCAAAAATTTATGATTTATCCATAAATTATATCACCACATATTCTTTTATGAAATTCAAAATATGTACAACACATATTATGTTCACATGAAAGGAAATGATCCATTATATAAAGTTCCTAGACATTTGATAAAATTCTTATTTCATTGTAATCCCAGGAGTTCTCAGGGCTTGAATGGTATATGTCCAAATAACTGATAAATGAATCTGTATTCCCTATAAAATCCAGGTACATGTATTTGAGAAGTTGATATTGTTTTGTTGTTGTTGTTGGTGGTGGTTTTTGTTTTTTTCATAAACCACACATTGTAGCAAGGAAACTAATGGAGGCCTGTACAGGGACATGCAATTGCATTGAGAAGCCTGAAAACGAACTTTATTTCTGGACCTCAAGCTTTTTATTTTATTTATTTTATTTTTTTTCCCTTCTTTTTTTTATTGGTTGTTCACAACATTACAAAGCTCTTGACATATCATATTTCATACATTAGATTGAAGTGGGTTATGAACCCCCAATTTTACCCCAAATGCAGATTGCAGAATCAAGCTTTTTATTTTCCATTTTCATTTTATATTCCATCATTCCCTCTTTAATTCTTCATCTTTCCCACTATGAATATTTTATTGTTACCTTGAGATGATTTCACACACTTAAACAAGGAAGTATCTCACAAAATTTTAGGACTAGGTTAAAGCAGATTTGTGCTTCCTCTTACCCCACTAAATTATGAAATTACTAAAAAATGAAATAATACTTAATGTTATAAAGTTTATTTCTACTAGAGTAAAAAGATGAAAAATTGTTTCAGTCTTAAAAACCACATTAGCCGATGATTAACTAAAAGTACTGTTATGTTTTAGTTTCACAAGCCAAGACCAAAAGGTAGCAATATCAAAATACCATATTGACACCTCTCTTCTGATTATTTACGTCATTCTCCTGAGCCACATTGTGGAGTATGGCTGACCCAACAAACTATCAAGTTCTGAGAATTGCTGTAAAATCCTTTTGATCTTATTCAGGGAAAATGTCTGGTGTATATTTGCTTTTCATTATAGGAAAATACAAGTTTATAGATTACCTCTTAAAAAATGACCTAGAAAATTGAGTATGGTTCTTCAGATACCAAACAATTCCTGTATAGGAAAAGATTGAATTAAATTGGGATTTTACTAGTATATTGAATAAACACTTCATCTTTGATATGTTAACACTACCTGGGACCTTGAAAGATTTTTTCCCCCTTCCAATTTATAAATTAGAATTCTGCTGCAGGTGTGATCAAATATAAAGTTATTCTTTTGTATATTCCCATTCAGCTCTTTCAAAGTCTCCTGTCTTCTACAAGAATATTTTTTTACATGTTTAGGTATGTTTCTGATAAAATTGGATCTAAAATATAAAAGGTTAGATGATCCTTAAGTTAGTCAAATTTTCATCACTGTCACCAAAATGCCTGAAATTAACAACTTAGAGGAGGAAACATTTATTTTGGCTATGGTTTCAGAAGTGTTAAACCATGGTCAGTTGGCTCCATAGTTTTGAGCCTGAAGTGAGGCATAACATCATGGTAGAAGGGTGTGGTGGAGGAAAGCTGCTCAGCTCATGGCAACTGGAAAGCAAAGAGCATGGTGGGGATGGGGAGCACAGGAGTCATGTGGGCTGCAAATGGGAAGGCTGAGGGGGTGGGACCGAGCAAGCTCTTGACAACTCACATCCTGACACCATGTGGCCCTGATACAGAATGTGGAGCTATAAGACTTAATGTTAGCCAGGCACAGTGGCACACTCCTGTGATCCCAGTGGCTTGGAAGGCTGAAACAGGAGGATTGTAAGGCAAGTTCAAAGCCAGCCTCAGTAATGGTGAGGCACTAAGCAATTCGGCAAGACACTGTCTCTAAATAAAATGCAAAATAGGGCTCAGGCTGGGGCTCAGTGGTTGAGTGTCCTCTGAGTTCAGTCCCTGGTACCAAAAAAAAAGACTTAATGTTTGCTCTCCTGGGTTTTGCTTGATTTGGCCCCAAATCTCCTTTCTATTTCCCTCTTGAATGGGAATGTTTACCCTGTTCATTGTATGTTAGAAATATATATATTAGATAAGGCCTTCTAGTTAAGAGTTTGCTTTAAGTCTCAGAAGAGACTTTGGACTTAAGACTTTGGAGCAATGTTGAAACTGTTGAAGCTTAGGACATATTTGGTGGCCCCTGTCAGAATGTTATGGTTCAGATATGCAGTGTCCTTCCTAAAATTCAAGTGTTGAAGGCTTGATCCCTAGTGCAGAAATGTTTAGAGATGGGGTTGGGGGGAAATGATTAGATCATGAGGGTTCTAACCTCATCAGTAAGTTACTATATTTGCTGGACTAATATTTTTAATGGACTGTTGGGAGTTGGTAGAAACTAGAGGAGGTGGGTCCTATTTGGAGGAAGCAGGTCACCAGGGGGTATGCCCTAGTTTTTCTTGTACTTGGCCACTCCCATCTCTCTCTTTCTCTCTGCTTTCCAGTTGCCATGAGGTGAGCATCTTTCTTCCACCATGCCCTTCTGCCATGATGTCCTGCCTTATATCAAGTCCATGCACTGCAACTACTGATATTAGGAGTCAAAATAAAGTTGTTTATGTCAGGGATTTTGGTCATAGAGACAAAAGTTGACTAACACAAATCTGATTTTCTAAAATTTATTATGAGTAAAAATTTATAACCAATTAACTATTTCTTACATTATAGCCAACTATAGATGTCCATAATATTTCCAATGGCTAATGTATAGTTAGCTGCTATGGAAGGTTAGAAGTACACAATGCTGTGATATAATAATCTCATAGACATTCATTAGAAATGATTTCTTTTTTCTTTCTTTTCTTTTTGGTATCAGGGATCGAACCCAGAGTAGCTTATCCACTGAGCCCCATTCCCATCACTTTTTATTATTATTATTATTTTTTTAATTTTGAAACAGGGTCTTGCTAAGTTGCTTAGGGCCTCACTAAGTTGCTGAGGCTGTACTTGAATTTGCAATACTGTTATCTCAGCCTCTTAAATTGCTGGAATTATAAGCATGTGCTACCACACTGGGCTGGAAATGATTTTATATAGGTTGTTCCTTAAAGCTAGACTAGGACTGTGAGAAGAGAGGGGAAAGCAGGAAGCATTTTACCCAAGAGGGTAGAATTAATTAACTCAACAAATACTTAGAATAAACTACAATAAATAAGAGCTAACTCCTAGTCTATACTGTTTTGGACTAGGCATACTGAAAGTAATTAACACAAATTATCTATCAAAAGCATACAAGTTAAATACTATTTTTATTTTATAGTTGAAACTCTGAGGAACAGAATTTCACTGAGCAATTAAACAGTAGAATAAGATTGAGTTCAAAGTAGCCAACTCCAGTGCCTCACAGCTAACAACAAGGACCCTGGAGCACCTTGACTTCAAATCCTGATTTCTTTTATAGTACCTAGTTCAGTGCCTGACACTGGGTAGTACCTAATTAATATTAACTATTACAATGATCAATAATACACTGCTCAAACATAGCTACTTTTCTGTGGCTATGTACAATTTTTTCAATGTACCACATATGACACAAATATGATAAGTAGAAGACCTCATGCCTCAGGGTACTTTCAACAACATAGAAGATATAGATACATGCCCCTGATGTGTAATGGAATGACCATGAGAGAGATTAATTCCAACTAGGAGAGGAGAGTTCAGGAAAGACCCAGAGGAGAATGTTGAGCAGAATATAGGACAGAGAAGCTTGCAGTTCAAGAGATAGAGAGTGTGAACTAAGGGCGACAAAGACAGTGCACCAAGGAATGTTATTCCAGAAACATTCAGCATTATGTTGGGAGAATAGCTTGACTTGTGTTTAGTTTACACAGTGGGTTGAGAGGGTAGTAAGAGGAAGAAAGAAGCAGGAAAGCGGCCCTTAGTTCAGATCTTGTGGAGCCTTGAAGAGGTCTTTAAACAACTCAGTGAGAGATCAAAGACACTTTTGGCAAATCATTTGGGTAACAGGACCTAAAATGGAGGAAGGGAGGATAGAGTCATTAGTATAAGCATGAAAACCAAACCAGTTTTGTTACCATAATTTAATTCCACCTTCATTTTCCTGACAGCCCACTAGATGATTAATTTCTTTTTGGTCACAGGATACATCACTTACTATTTTCATCTTTGTATGTTTCCTTCTTTCAAAATAAAGGAGCCAAAAAGATAAATATATGATCCTTAGCATATGGAAGTCACAAACCCTCTGTGCTTCGCTTTATGCTCAAATATTGTAAATACCTAATACTTAAAAACCTATTTTTTGCTCATGATGGTCGTTCATAGATATGAGAATCTTCCCTTGTTTAACAAATTCTTACTTTTGTTAATATCTTCATTCACTGGGCACATAATAATATATTATTGATTACCCTATTTGCATTTCTTCTCATAAAGACCACATTTTATGCCTTAATCTCTAAACAGAGAGTAGTATATAGCATACTTTCAAGTAATATTAATTTAATTGATTAATAATAATGTGAAGTTCATGCTTTGATAATGGTCCTTTTCTAATGGGATGCAAAATTTACCAGATTCCATTTTTAGAACAAATTTGACTTGTAAAACTAAAGTCATAATTTGTCTTACTACCCTGATTTAGTAAACCAAAAAGACATCAATTTTATTGTGGATTTTTATGTTTTATCTCCCAAATCAAAACACATGCCACCAAAAAGGTGGAAGAGGGTGTTTTTCTTTCCTTAAAATAGATATTTTAATCCATAAAGTAAGAGATAGTTATAACAAAACTTTTAAAACATTTTTGAAACATCTCAATATAGTATATTTTCCAAGGAAAGAAAGCTCATCTTAAGCTATTTGACTTTTATTTGGAAACCTTTTTTGTGACTGTTACATCATATTTTCACATTGCTCTTTGGGACTTAGTAAAATGTATCTCTTAATATTTGAAGCCTGAATGTCCTCTAGATATTTTAAGATGTTACAGCAAACAAAGACCTGTTGGTCCAAGAAGCCACTAGAAGTTAATCTTAAAACTAATTATGGTTCTCCTGCTGAGAGTGTCTTTAAAAGCCACTTTCAAATTTCTGTCAAACATTTGCAGTTCTAGTTCAAATACATTTATTTTTTTTTTAGAATTAATTCACTTGCATTTAAACTTCAAGATACTGTTTGCTTTTCATTGTGAAATAGAGAAAGGTTATGGAGAAATATCCAAGGAATTAAAAAATTAACTCTGAAAATCCTCTTTTAATTTTGCAAAAACTTAATGAGTTCAGTTCTAACAATCATAGATAGAGTTATATAATTTTCTTAAGGATTTGGGATTTGTCTCATTGCCAAGTCAGGCTTTTAAGGAAAAAAAAATCGATTCTTAAAAATAAACCCAGTGAGTTGATTGTATTGCAATTCTAAATTTTATTGGAAAGTTATCAAATGTCCTTTCTTCTTTTGGTCACATTTATTTTCTTTCCCCATGAAAAACAAACACAGCAGCAATGAATTTCCCATTCTCTTCTCCGACCAGCACAGATGAGGTGTATTGCCTGCAGATGACACTCTCCCGAGTCAAGGGTTGCATGCAAGCTTTTTACAAGTAAAATGCCTTCTTGCCTGTTACCAGCTTTTTTATTTTTTCCCCTAGAAAAGAAAGTGGATTAGATTTAGATTAGATTTTTGTCTTACCTCTTTATCTTAACATTTGTTTAAAGAGAATAACCAGGGTCAACCATAAGTCTAATTGGGCCATTTTTGCCAATTAGAAAACATTTAAAAATCAACATTTGGTTCTTGGGTAAATTTACATGTAGTAATTAGTTTATGAACAGAAAAATTATTTTTTTCTTAGATTATAAAATACTGGTTTATTTTTTACCAACTTAGCTTCAGAGAAAGGGTCTCTTGTACCTTCTATGAACAACCTGAATAGAATGAAGGCTAATTTACTAGTAAATGTTAAAATGTATAAAGTTAGTTTTATTAAGTAGGTTTACATAATTCATTTTTCTTATGACAACCATATCCCTTATGACATTCAAGGATAAATCTGTTTTAGAAATTTTAGATAAATTACTGTTTCCCTCAGTTCATTGTCATTTGACTGAACCCCACAGTTATATCCAATAAGAAGTTAAAAATAAAGTTACTGTCAACTATTTTGCACTGACAAACATAGTGACTCACCCTCCAAATAAAAGCATATCAACATGAGCATTTCCCAAGGGTATATTCTAGGTCATAATCTTTATGTTAATGAATTCCTTACTGAATAGTAAATTGTAAGAATATATTACCTTATTCCCATAATACATTACCTGCCAGCAGGTAATTACCCATCAAAACCTAAACAGAGAGGAATGTTGCCCTGTGACACCAGTGACCCCTGCAGGTAAAATTAAAGAAGAGAGGACACTGCAATGGGACAAAAGATCCTACCATATATTAGAATGCAGTTAGATAATGCCAAAGTATTAACATTTTTAAGTAACTACCAATGAGGTTTGTTATAATTATTTACTAATTATTACTGGAGATTTTGTGACCTGTAGAGTAAGTAAGCATATGTTTGGGGATTTTATTACCTGTTGTTGAACACAATTTAAATTTTGCATATTAACCATAGTTTTTAGAGAACAGTGTCCAAGTAAGGCCTTTTGAAAAGCTGTTGGGAATTATTTAATTAAGGAATTAGAAGACTACAAATGGCCATCTGGTCTATTAGCTAGCCTGAAGACTAAAGACTTCACATGAACAATTAGTCTGTAACACCACCCACGAATTGTTCTAAATGTGAACCGAAGCCTGAGTAATTATAAGGAGCTAGCTATAAAGAGTTGAGGGAGCAGCCAGAGTGGAGGCTGAGGGAGGGAAAGGACCTGCTCCCACTGAGCAGGCCAGTGTGAGCTGTAGAGTGGTTGGCAGAGCTCAGACCAGGGGGCATGAGAGGGTGTGTCAGGTAAAAACAAATGGACTTCTCCTGGTGTTAGGTAGTGATAAGAAAGGACCATAGTACACTGGATAAAAGCTAAATCTTGCTATTAGAATAAAGTCAATTATTTTCTCAGGTTCCTATAAATAAAGCAGGTCGATGACAATTGTTTTAAAAATATCAAATTGCCATATTAATGCTAAAATAAAAAGGTTTGTGTAGATTAAATTGAATTAAATGTTGGCAACCAAATAAAGAAAGATATCATCATGTGATAATAGCTTCAGATCCTGAGTATGTTCTACAATTGAGAAAAATTAAAATATATTAATTTTAAATAAAAATGGGTAGATTTTCCTCTACCAAGCTTTATAAAAAGTAGTAGAAAATTAATCTTCTAAAAGGTAAATTAAGGAGAATTTTTTCCTTTCTAAAATAAGCACAAACGACATTACAATAGTAATGAGTTAATCTGTATATTATGCCAAAAGAACAAGTAAGATCAGTGAGGAAAAATTAGTCAAGTCACTTATTTGGCTTAAGGGAGCATTCAAAAGCCGGGGGTCGGGGGTCTGCATTTAACACTTTATAAGAAGTCGTTGGCCTCATGTAGCTACAATTATTTTGTTCAAGTATGTGTAAAATGGATAGAATAATGCCTAATGTAACAGGATTTTGCAGCACATTAGCTGAAAATTATATTGCTCAGAGCCTGGCACATAGTAGGCCTCTGATTTATAAGACGAGTTTCAAGACTAACAGAAGATAATCTGAATTATTTTATGGATTGGATATGAGTTATCCCCCAAAAACTCATGTGAGAGACCAGGCAAGAAAGTTTAGAGGTGAAATGATTGTGTTATGAGAACCTTAACCTAATCAGTGCATTAACCCACCTGAATGAACCAGCTGAGTGATAACTGTAGGCAGGTAGGGTGTGGCTGGAGAGGTGGTTCTCTGGGGGGGGGGCGTGCCTTTGAGCTATATATTCTGTCCTGATGAGCTGAGTATAATCTCTCTCTCCTTTACTGTTGTGGTATTCGGAGCCATTTCCTCCACCCAGCCTTCTGCCTTAATGTTCTGCAACACCTCAGGCTCAGAGCAATGGAGTTTACCATCTATGGACTGAGACCTCTGAAACAGTGAGCCCCCATAAACCTTTCTTCCTCTGCATTGTTCTCTCAGGTCTTTTGGTCACAGTGATGAAAAAAAGATGACTAAAACCATCATCAATAGAATTACAAATTGAGAAGCTGAGTCATTAGCAGGCAGTTAGTAAACTGAGATAAGTAGTTTCTGTTTATTTTTAGAAATTGTGTCAAGAAGATCATAAACTAGGAAACTGCTCTTCATTCTCTAACTGAAATATGTAGCAGTGAGAATACTGCAATGAGCTTGAGAAGGTAAGAGAGCCACTGAAATTCAAACAGAGGGTTAAGTCCTCTTGGATTTTTATTTCTTGAGAGGATGTGCTTCTCACCCTGTTACATGTAAATATGTCATCCAAATAAATTATGTTGAGGAAAATCAATTGAGAATTTCTGTGGGCTGAATTGCGTCCTTCCAAAAAAAAAAAAAAAATAGGGTCAAGTCCTAACCCCTGGTACTCAGAATGTGACCCTATTTGGAAACAGGGTTTTTGACAATGTAATTAATTAATATGAAGTCATATTGGAGTGGAATGAGCCTTACATACAGTATAATGCACCTGTAAGAAGAAAAAAACACAGGCACATATTTGGAAAAATGACATACACATGACAATAGAAACAGAAGTTAGAGTGATGTTTCTATAAGCCAAGGAGTGCAAAAGACTTCTGGCAAACACTAACAGCTAGAAGAAGTAAGAAAGGATTCTTCTCTGCAGGTTTTAGAGTGAGGATGCTTGACTTCAGGTTTACAGCCTCCAGAACTCTGAGACCCTACAGATCTGTTGTTTTCAACCATCTAGTTTGTGGCATTTGTTACAGAAGCCCCAGGAAATTAATACAAGAGTGTAGCTGCACAATGACCTAGCTGACTGTAGCCTTCAATCAACAGTTTTACCCCATCAAAACAAGAGAAGATGAAAACCACACGGAATCAGATGATAGCAGTAGCATTTCATTCTTAGTCTTAGTTTTGGTTGGACCAACAGGATGCCTTAACAAAAGCAAAACAGTGAAGAAGCAAACACCCCCACCCTTTTTTTCTTCTTTTTTGAGTTATGTATGGATCATTCAAATGACAGATAAATGTTTATGACTAAAAGACCTCCAGAGCCTAAATAGCAGTACAGAAATGAGGCCCATTCCATTGACTTCATGCATCTTTAACAAGGGTGCCATCTGTGGTCCACTACCAGAAATCTCTTTTATTGGTGATGATATATGAGACTAAGAACACAATCTGATTTTTATTTTCAGACCCAGGTACATGAAATTGAGCTTACAGTGCTGCAAGTTAGGAAAACCTTGTTTTTAAGGCTGTAAATTGCAGATAACTTTGTGAATATATTCATATGCATGATATTAAAATAGCTTATGTGTGCCTAAAATCCTAGATTATAAAAATAGCACCTTGCTAAAAACTGGATATTTTAGTTGATGCCCTCTCCTTCAGTGACCATTATACTTTTCTGGGTCCTGTCTTTCGTGCACAGTCTTATTTGCCATCAGTCTTAATGCATTTTCACAAACAAATTAAGGCAGAGAGTCAGATGAGGTATGCAACTCTATTCTCTATCATTCACTTCCCTGGGCCTCTGTCAGAATCAATAAATACTCATTCAAAAGAGGAGGCCTAAGCAACTCATTAATCCGCCTGCTCACTGCTTCCAAAATATGGGTGCCTTGTTAGGTGTCCCCTGAAATCCACAGTGCAAAATAGGGCTCTTGAGCACTGTCGGACACCTAGCCATGCAGCCATAGAGTCTGGGGAGAGGGACTTCCAGTAATTGTTACACTGTCGAATGTGTGTTCTGTGATTCATCCACTCACAGCATTTTCCAAATAATATCTTTTCTTCTTAAAAGATATTGGCTGTCTTTGTTTTCAGAGACTCATCCTAGCCTGGAGTCTTCTCATTGTTTAAATCTGTCCTTGAACATAAACAACACTCTGCAAATTTCCAATTTTATACAACATTTTTCAAAACACATAAAAAGAAATTTCTTCAAACTCAAAGGAGTGACTAGTGATTGTTGACTTGTTTAGACTGAATGTAATGCTAGGCAAAAACTCCTTCAGCAATTCATGAAAGGACTGTGGATATCAATACCATAGAAATTCACATGTAATATTGGACAAATGAAGACTCTGAATGTATCTATATGCTTAGGTTTCTCCTTGACCTTAAAGTTGGAAGTGTGATATCTTGGACTTATTCTTCTAATTCTTTTGTTGCCTCAAGTTTGGAGGGTCTTATTGTTATTCCTCTTGGATTTTCTAACTCTAAGAGAAACGATGTGAAAAATAACATCAGCACGAACTTGGTAACCTCTGCTTTATTCTATTTTTACTTTTTTTCATTGGACTTGGCCAAAAGCCATTATAGCTGCTGTTTATTATTTCAAAACACCATTAATACTTACTATGTGATTCATTTCTATGTAAATTTTTCTTTTAGAGAGCTTTGATTTAGAGCAATGTATGCATTAGGAAGAAAACATCATATAATTATTTACTCAAAAAACAAGAGAGAAGAAGGTTGAAGAGAGCATATCTCATGAGATTTAAGACTGACAGATTAGTAGCAGAAAACCTTTTGTCTGGAAAGTAAGAAAATGATCCTGAGAACGAAGCACAATATACCTCTCAACTTGTCAAAACCAAAGAAGCTTCATATGTATAAAATGTCTAATTCCCTTTTTTTATATACAACTAACTTGAAAATTTATCTGACTTGGAAAATAATCAGTTGAAAACAAAACCTATGATCATAAACACAATTTTTTTATAGTTTAAAAATATGAAATCTTTGGGTTTAAGAAGAGTTTGGTGCTTCATAATTTTAAATATTCAGCCTAGGGTGTTAATTTACTGATAAAGTATAACAAAGCCATATTTCATCAGTTAGATTGTGTAGCATACCAAAATTTTAGAGATGATGAAAAACTAGCTTCTACTTTCTAAGCACTTATAATATTTCAAACATAATACTGTGCTATTTATTTTTAGCAATTCATCTAACCTCCACAATAAAGCTCTGGATTTAATAGGGTTATTTCCACTCAATAGATTAATAATATGAGAATCATAGGGATCAACTAACTTGCTCAAGATGACATATCTGAGTTGGGGTTACACTCAGTTTTGTTTATCCTAGAGTGGAAGGGAGGGAAGAGGAAGAAGAGAAAAGAGAAAAAAAATGAGAAAGCAAATGTGGTATTGAATTTAGTGAAAAAAAGTCCCCAAATAATTGATTTGTGTTACTTTTATTAGAAGGAGGACATAATTTTGAGTTCAAGGAGCCTAGTGAATTAGTAGGACCTATCATCTCTAACATCTGGTTGGCAAGGCTGCTTGGGCACTGAAGACAAAATATTTACTCTGGGCTAAACAAAGCTGGATGAAGCCAGTACTTCCTTCCTTTCTTCCTTCTATCCTCCCTCCTGCTCTCCTCCTCCTCCTTTCTCTTTCCTATTAAAACTTTTTTTGAAGGGAGCTGAAATACACACACACACACACACACACACACACACACAAAGTTTATATGTACACAAGTTTGTGTGATATCAATGGTTAAAAATTACAGCAGACCTCCTTTTGTAAAACTAACATTAACAATTTAAACACTTCATTCACTGGAAATGAAAAGACAAATACACCATATGCATCTCAGGCTTTTCCTTCATGTCATAAATTGCATTCACATACTGCCTGTAAGTGGTGGAAAGAGAGGACCTAAATAAAGGTGTTTGGGAGAATTGAAGGATTCTACTGGACAGTGGGCATTTCAAGAGGCCATAAATATTCTATAAATTGGTAGTAAAAAAACAGCATGATATTGACATAAAAACAGACATACAGATTAAGGGACTGGAATAGTAAGCTTAAAAGTAAACCCACAAATCTGTAGCAACTGATTTTTGGCAAAGATGGTAAGAATACACCTTGAAGAGATGACTGACTTTTCAACAAATGGTCCTAGGAAAATTGAGTATTCACACGCATAATAATGCAACTAGAACACTGACATCAGTCAAAAATCTCAACTCAGAATGGGGTAAAGACTAAATGTAAGTTCTGGAAAAAAAAATTAACAACTAGAAGAAAACACAAAAGAAATGCTTCAGGACATTGAAATAAATTAGGATTTTTGCACAAGACCACAAAAGCACAGGAAACAAAGGAAATATAGACAAATGTTATTATCTTAAACTAAAAAGCTTCTGTATAGCAAAGGGAATAATCAATATATATATATATATATATATATATATATATATATATATATATATTCATATATTAGACTTAAACAGACATTTCTCAAAAGAAGACATTGAAATGACCAATATGGAAAAAGTGCTCAGCATCACTAATCATCAGGAAAATGGAAATCAAAACTACAATGAGATCATCCCACTACAGTAAGAATGGCTGTCATCAAAACAAACAGGCAAACAAAAGCTACCAAGTGTCCAAGATGATGAGGTTGTAAAGGGCATCCTTGTACAGTGTTGGGAGGACTTACTAGAGCCACTTTGGAAAACAGTATGAAGGTTCCTCAAAAAATTGAAAGTAGAACTACCTTTTGATCCAGGAATCCATTGCTGGATATATATCCAAAGGAACCAAGTCAGGATGTTAAAGAGATATATGCACACTCATGTTTATTGTATCACTATTCATTGTAGCCAAGAAATGTAAACAACCTAAGCATCTATCAACTTATGAATGGATAAAGAAAATGAGATGTATATTCACAACGGAATACTATTCAGCTCTAAAAAAACGAAATCCTGTCATTTACAACAGCATGAATGGAGTTGGAGATTATTACATTAAGTAAAATGAGCTAGGCACAGAAAGACAAAGACTGCATGATCTTACTCATATATGAAATGTAAAGAATCTGAACTTAATAGAAATTGAGAGTGCAATAGGGATTACAATAGGTTGGGGAAATAAGGGTAAGGGAGAGATGGGAAAGTTTTGTCAGTGGGTATTAAGTTACAGGTAGCTAGCAGTAAGAATTTCTGGTGTTATTGCACAGTAGGGTGAGTGATTGTGTACCGTATATATCAAAAAGCTAGTGGAAGATTTTGAATGTTTTTTTAAATTTTTATTTATTTTTTTATTGATTGTTCAAAACATTACAGAGCTCATGATATATCATCTTTCATACATTTGACTCAATTGGGTTTTGAACTCCCATTTTTACCCCAAATACAGATTGCAGAATCACATCTGTTACACACTCACATTTTTATATAATGGCATATTAGTGACTGTTGTATTCTGCTACCATTCCTATCTCCTACTATCCCCCCTCCCCTACCCTCCCCTCCCATCTTCCCTCTCTACCTCCTCTGCTGTTGTTCAATTCTCTCCCTTTTTTTCCTCCCCCTTGCCCCTCACAACCTCTTATAATTTTGTGTATCATTGAAGGTCTCCTACCATTTCCATATGCTTTCCCTTCTCTCTCCCTTTCTCTCCCCCCATTCATCATTGTTTACTATTAGTCTTTTCCTCATGCTCTTCCTTCCTGTTCTGTTCTTAGTTGCTCTCTTTATATCAAAGAAGACATTTGGCATTTGTTTTTTAGGGCTTGGCTAGCTTCACTTAGCATAATCTGCTCTAATGCCATCCATTTCCCTGCAAATTCTATGATTTTGTCATTTCTTAGTGCTGCATAATACTCCATTGCGTATAGATGCCACATTTTTTTTTAATCTATTCATCTATTGAAGGGCATCTAGGTTGATTCCACAGTCTAGCTATTGTGAATTGTGCCGCTATAATCATTGATGCAGCCGTATCCCTATAGTGCGCTCTTTTAAGGTCCTCAGGGAATAGTCCGAGAAGGGCAATAGCTGGGTCAAATGGTGGATCCATTCCCAGCTTTCCCAGGAATCTCCATACTGATTTCCAAATTGGTCTCACCAATTTGCAGTCCCACCAGCAGTGTACAAGTGTACCCTTTTCCCCACATCCTTGCCAACACTTATTGTTGTTTGACTTCCTAATGGCTGCCAATATTACTGGAGTGAGATGGTATCTTAGGGTGGTTTTGATTTGCATTTCTCTGATTGCTAGAGATGGTGAGCATTTTTTCATGTACTTGTTGATTGATTGTATGTCCTCCTCTGAGAAGTGTCTGTTCAGGTCCTTGGCCCATTTGTTGATTGGGTTATTTGTTATCTTATTGTTTACTTTTTTGAGTTCTTTGTACATTCTGGATATTAGGGCTCTATCTGAGGTGTGAGGGGTAAAAATTTGTTCCCAGGATGTAGGCTCTCTATTTACCTCTTTTATTGTTTCTCTTGCTGAGAAAAAACTTTTTAGTTTAAGTAAGTCCCATTTGTTGATTCTTGTTATTAACTCTTGGGCTATGGGTGTCCTATTAAGGAATTTGGAGCCCGACCCCATAATATGTAGATCGTAGCCAACTTTTTCTTCTATCAGACGCAGAGTCTCTGATTTGATATCTAGCTCCTTGATCCATTTTGAGTTAACTTTTGTGGATGGCAAGAGAAAGGGATTCAATTTCATTTTGTTGCATATGGATTTCCAATTTTCCCAGCACCATTTGTTGAAGATGCTATCCTTCCTCCATTGCATGTTTTTAGCCCCTTTATCAAATATAAGATATTTGTAACTTTGTGGATTAGTCTCTGTGTCCTCTATTCTGTACCATTGGTCCACCTGCCTATTTTGGTACCAGTACCATGCTGTTTTTGTTACTATTGCTTTGTAGTACAGTTTGAACTCTGGTATCGCTATACCTCCAGATTCACACATCCTGCTTAGAATTGCTTTTGCTATTCTGGGTCTTTTGTTTTTCCATATGAATTTCATGATTGCTTTATCTATTTCTACAAGAAATGCTGTTGGGATTTTGATTGGCATTGCATTAAACCTGTAGAGAACTTTGGGTAATATCGCCATTTTGATGATGTTAGTTCTGCCTATCCATGAACAGGGTACATTTTTCCATCTTCTGAGATCTTCTTCTATCTCTCTCTTTAGGGTTCTGTAGTTTTCATTGTATAAGTCTTTCACCTCTTTTGTTAGGTTGATTCCCAAGTATCTTATTTTCTTTGAGGATACTGTGAATGGAGTGGTTTTCCTTATTTCCATTTCAGAGGTTTTGTTGCTGATATACAGGAATGCCTTTGATTTGTGCGTGTTGATTTTATAACCTGCCACTTTGCTGAATTCATTTATTAACTCTAGCAGCTTCTTTGCAGACCCTTTTGGGTCTGTTAAGTATATTATCATGTCATCCGCAAATAGCGATAATTTAATTTCTTCTTTTCCTATTTTTATGCCTTTAATTTCTTTTGTCTGTCTAATTGCTCTGGCTAGTACTACAAGAACTAAATTGAATAGAAGTGGTGATAGAGGGCATCCCTGTCTTGTTCCAGATTTTAGAGGGAATGCCTTCAGTTTTTCTTCGTTTAGGATGATGCTAGCCTGAAGTTTAGCATATATAGCTTTTACAATGTTGAGGTAAGTTCCTGTTATCCCTAGTTTTTCTAGTGTTTTGAACATAAAGGGATGCTGTACTTTGTCAAATGCTTTTTCTGCATCTATCAAGATGATCATATGGTTCTTTTCTTTAAGCCTATTGATGTGGTGAATAGCATTTATTGATTTCCGTATATTGAACCAGCCTTGCATCCCAGGGATGAATCCTACTTGATCATGGTGCACAAGTTTTTTGATATGTTTTTGTATTTGATTCGCCAGAATTTTATTCAGAATTTTTGCATCCAGGTTCATTAGAGATATTGGTCTGTAGTTTCCTTTCTTTGAAGTGTCTTTGTCTGGTTTCGGGATCACAGTTATGTTGGCCTCATGGAATGAATTTGGAACAGCTCCTTCTTTTTCTATTTCTTGAAATAGCTTGAAAAGTATTGGTATTAATTCTTCTTTGAAGTTTTGTAGAACTCCGCTGTATACCCATCTGGTCCAGGGCTTTTCTTGGTTGGTAGTCTTTTGATGGCTTCTTCTATTTCTTCCTTTGTTATTGGTCTGTTTAAATTGTGTGTGTCTTCCTGTCTCAATCTGGGCAGATCATATGCCTTAAGAAATTTATCGATATCTTCACTATCTTCTATTTTATTGGAATATAGGGTTTCAAAATACTTTCTAATTATCTTCTGTATTTCTGTAGTGTCTGTTGTGATATTGCCTTTTTCATCCCGTATGTTAGTAATTTGAGTTCTCTCTCTTCTTCTCTTCGTTAGCATGGCTAAGGGCCTGTCTATCTTATTTATTTTTTCAAAGAACCAACTTTTAGTTTTATCAATTTTTTCAATGGTGTTTTTTGTTTCAATTTCGTTGATTTCTGCTCTAATTTTAATTATTTCTTGTCTTCTACTATATTTGCTGTTGTTTTGCTCTTCCTCTTGTAGGTTTTTGAGGTGTAGTGTGAGTTCATTTATTTGTTGGTTTTTTTCTTTTTTTGAGGAAAGAACTCCAAGAAATGAATTTCCCTCTTAAAACTGCTTTCATTGTGTCCCATAGATTCCGGTATGTTGTGTCTGTATTATCATTTGTCTCTAAGAATTTTTTCATCTCCTCCTTTATGTCTTCTGCAACCCATTGATCATTCAGTAACATATTGTTCATTTTCCATGTGATGTAGGATTTTTCCTTCCTTCTTTTATCATTGATTTCCAATTTCATTCCATTATGATCAGATATGGTGCATGGTATTATCTCCACGCCTTTATATTTACTAAGAGTTGCCTTATGGCATAATATATGGTCTATCTTTGAGTAGGATCCATGTGCTGCTGAGAAGAATGTGTATCCAGTTGATGATGGTTGATATATTCTATATATGTCAGTTAAGTCTAGGTTATTGTTTGTACTGTTGAGTTCTATATTTTCTTTGTTCAGTTTTTGTCTAGAGGATCTGTCTAATGGCGAGAGCGGTGTGTTGAAGTCACCCATAATTATTGTGTTATGGTCTATTTGACTCTTGAACTTGAGGAGAGTTTGTTTTATGAACGTTGTAGCTCCATTGTTTGGTGCATACAAGTTGATAATTGTTATGTCTTGTTGGTGGATGGTTCCTTTTAACAGTATATAGTGTCCTTCTTTATCCTTCTTGATTAACTTAGGTTTGAAGTTGGTTTTATTCGATATGAGTATGGCCACTCCTGCTTGCTTCCGAGGGCCATGTGAGTGGTATGATTTTTCCCAACCTTTTACCTTCAGCCTGTGTATGTCTTTTCCTATCATATGAGTCTCCTGAAGGCAGCATATTGTTGGATTTGTTTTTTTGATCCAGTTTACTAGCCTATGTCTCTTGATTGGTGAGTTTAGGCCATTAACATTTAAGGTTACAATTGAGATATGATTTGTACTTCCAGTCATGCTTCTTTATTTATTTATTTTAGTTTGGCTAGTTTTACTTTTTGGTTATTTTCCTCCCCCTTTACTGAGATACCTCCTGCTGTTAGTTTTGGGCACTATTTTTCAATTCCTCTTCTTGTATTATTTTGCTCAAAATGCTTTGCAGTGCTGGTTTTCTTGCTGCGAATTCTTTTAGCTTTTGTTTATCGTGAAAGATTTTAATTTCATTGTCAAATCTGAAGCTTAATTTTGCTGGGTACAGTATTCTTGTTTGGAATCCATTATTTTTCAGCATTTGAAATACATTGTTCCAGGATCTTCTCGCTCTCAAATTCTGAGATGAGAAATCAGTCGTTAACCTAATTGGTTTACCCCTGAATGTAATCTGCCTCCTTTCTCTCGTAGCTTTTAATATTCTCTCCTTGTTCTGTATGTTAGCTGTCTTCATAATTATATGTCTTGGTGTTGGTCTATTATGTTTTTTAATGTTTGGGGTCCTGTAGGCTTCCAGGATTTAGCAATCCATTCCATTTTTCATCTCTGGGAAGTTTTTTCTAGAATTATTTTATTTAATATGCTTTCCATTCCTTTGGTTTGAATCTCTGTGCCTTCTTCTATCCCGATGACTCTCAAATTTGGTTTTTTTATGACATCCCATATCTCTTGAATAGATTGCTCGTGGGACTTAAGCATCTTTTCTGTGTTGACTATAATCTTTTCAAGTTGATAAACCTTGTCTTCATTATCTGATGTTCTGTCTTCTACTTGATTAAGTCTATTTGTAATATTCTCATTTGAGTTTTTAATTTGGTTTATAGTTTCCTGCAATTCTAGGATAATTGTTTGATTTTGTTTTAAGATCTCTATCTCCTGGTAGAGCTCGTTCTTTGCCATTTGAATTTGTTTGTTTAATTCATTTTCAAAATATACTTTTATTGCTTGGACTTGCTGTCTCATGTCTTCTCTAATATTCCTTTCCATTCGAGTTAGGTATGCCTTGAGTTCTTTCCCTATTCCTGCTTCTGGTGTTTCTATGTCCTCCTGTAGAATTAAGTTGTCCTGCATTGTTTGTACTCCTTTTTCCCTTGTTTTCTCATGTTGTTCACGTTACTTTCCAGCTCTATTTGATTTCCGTGTTTCTGCTCTCTTCTATAGATTTGTTTTGGTTCTGTATTACTCTGTTGTCTCTCCTTTGTGTTGTTAAACTATGCCTGCTAACGTGGATTCCGCTGGGAAGGAATTCCGACAGCCGAGCTCCAGTGACGTCACTAGTCTGCTATGACGGGCCCCAGGCTCCTTGCCGGGGTGTCCTAATGGAGGGGTGTGACTGGACTGTCTCTGTTTTGTCTCAGCTCCCGGTCGCGGCAGGCGGGCGGTCGCCGGTGGGGGGGTGGACTCCAGCCGCCCAGTCGCGCTGGCAGCGGGCCGGCTGTCGCCGGTGGGCGGGCGATCTCTAGCTACCCAGTTGCGCGGTCGGTAGCCAGCGGGCGGGTGTTCTCCTACCGCCCAGTTACGCGGGCAGTGGGTAACTGTCGCCGGCGGGCCTGCGGTTTCCAGCCGCCCAGTCGCGAGGGCCTGGCCTCTAGTCCCCTTGTTTCTGCTGCTAGTCTTGGTTTCTCCTGCTAGACCAGATTTCCCCTGAGTGATGGCTCTCAACAGTTCAAACTGTACTCTGGGCCTGCCGTTTGTTGGGTGTGGAGGGTGGCTATTGGGAACCCCGGCACTCTATTGTTTTGTTTCTGTTGTGGGGACAGCACTGTACCGCTTCCTTCCCCCTCTGAAATCCCGTACTCAGCCCAGGGGTCAGTGTGGGCTCATCCGGCAGGATTCCACAGAATTGCATCCACTTTTCTCCCTGCTTGCTAATTAATTGCTTCTCTGCGGCGCCCCGCCTTTTGTAGCCACGGGGCAGGCCACGCAAATCAGTCAGCCTGGATCTCCGAGGTCGAGGTCGCACAGTTGGCTATTGGGATCCCTGGCACTCTATCGTTTTGATTTTTTCTGCTTGCCCCTCCCCCAGCGCTGGCTAGACAGGTTTCGTTTTGGCTGCTGATGGGAGGGGTAGTTGAAGGTCAGGTGTCTTTAGTTTTCCCCTAGTCTTTATGCAGGCTCACTCTGATACTCCCTCCCCCGGAAAGCCTAGGAGAGGTTTTATGCGAATTCCCCGATGTATGGGGGATGAGCTGTGTGACAAACACCTGTTTTATTGTTGCAGTCTGTCGGAGAGTGGTGGTGGATACTTCAACTCTCCACGATGGTGGCCGCTGATTGCCTTGGTGGAGTTTCTGTTGTGGGGGATAGGACTGTACCGCTTCTTTCCCTGTCTGAAAGTCTGAAATCCCATACTCAGCCTGGGGGTCAGTGAAGATTTTGAATGTTTTCTCCATCACTCTGCATTAAGTGTTGGAGTAGACAGATATGTTTAATCTGATTATGCAATGTATATTTATATCAAAACATCACATTTTATTCCATTAATGGGTATAATTTTTGCATTTCTATGTATCAGTTAGAAATAAATTAAAAAGATAAAAGTAAAATAAAACAAAATCCTTTACCAGGGCCTTATATCAGACCTGGTGTTTTCTTATTTCCCCAACTCTGCCTCCTAGTACCACTTTGCTCTCAGCTCACTGAACTTCAGCACAGTGGCATTCCAGCTATTCCTTGAAAATGCTAAGCTGTCCCTGCACTAGTCCTTTGCACTTGATGTTCCCTCTGCTGGGAACGCCCAGCCCCCAGATTACCTGGTGTCTTCCTGAGATCATTCACAGTCTAGCTCAGATGTCACCTCCCTATAAAGGCCTTCCAATTTAAAATAGACACTTCCCCTTTCCAACCCGCACCCGCCCCCCCATTCTCTAGCACTCCACCCTGTAACTCTTCCCAGCACTTATCACTTTCTGAAATTATCTTGTTTGTTTATATCTTGTTGCCTGACTTTGTCCTGAGACTATAAATGCTTCAGAGCAGGGACTTTGTCTTGTTTATTTTGTGTCCTCGGTTCCTAAAACAGTACCTGGCATAATGGGCATTGGGTGTCGGCATTTTGAATGAATAACCGAAGAAATAAACTGGAGGGATGATGGAGTAGGAATTCAGACAGAAGTTCTGCAGGCTGGTCTGATAAACAGAGGGAGTGAGGGTAGGAAAGAGCGGGATGTCGTGGAGAGCAGGCACAGGCTGAAGTCCATCTGCGAGTTTGCCATTGCGAGATGTGGAAAAGTTGCTTATTTTTTTCTGAACCTCAGTTTCTCAGCTGTGAAAGGAGTTAACTATTGTATATGGCCAGTTTTAAAGACTTGGTCAGGTGAAATAATGACTATATAAATGTCTATATGATGAGTAAGGCACAGAGAAGGTGCTTAGTAAATAATAGCCATTATTATAATCAATATTGGACCAAGTGAATTTACACATGCTTAGTGCATCGACACTGTAGATGAGAACGCTTAAGAACTCCCTATATTCGATTTCTTCTTTTCCTAAATTTTTTTCCATTTTATGTAATTTGTTGTATCTTTGTAAAGGTAACAGGAAATGTGGTGTATTTTGCATATCAAACAAAATATTCATATAGGCTGGATTTCCAAATGCAGCCAAATAATAAATTGGACCATAAAGTATGAATACGTTACCTAGCGATGAAAGAGTAGTACACATGAATAGAAGAACCATAATGGTTGGTCATAAAATATGATTAACCTAGTTGAAACAAAAGGCCTTAGTACCTCACAAGTGGTGAACTCATTAGTGGGTTATAGGGGTTCCACATGAGTGAAGAAATTGTGTATAATGGTTGCTCATTACATACCCTATTTATTCCTAGGGTGCCTTTTGTGAAGCTTGTTTTTTCAATTAAGTTTAAGCAAGAAGAGAGAAAAGCATGATAAAGAAATACACCAACCATATTTTAAAACAGCATGATTATAGGAAGTTGGCCTGTATTAATCAAAAGAAACTTAACTCTTAATGGCAAAGCAAGTTTGGCATGTATTCCTTGTACGACCAAGCCATTTAGCATTGCTTTAAAATGAAGACTTTTTGAAGCAGCACCTTTTGATGGGCTATTGCTGTGAGGAACACACTGGCCTGTTCTCTCTCTAATTTTTATTTTTATTATCATTGCTTTTGCAGCTCTGGTTTTGTTACCATTTATGTGACTTTAAGAAGTATATTAACATGTTGAGCCTCGGTTTTGACTTTAAGAAATATAATTAACATGTTGAGCCTCAGTTTCCACACCTGATATGTTCAGAAGAACACCAATGTTGCCTATCTCATGACTAAAAACAAAATAATGCTTGTGGATGCTAGAAATAAGTTAAAGTGCCACCCACAATATGTTACAGAGCCCTTAGAGCTGTGCCTGGGTGTCATAAGTGCTCAATAAACCTTAACTGAAAGAATAAAACTATTGCTATAATGGACCCAGTCTTTTTATACAGAGATTAGCGGGGCAGGAATCTGAGTTCTATCTCTTACATATATTATGTAAGTGGCAGGCTACAAAGATTGGAAACCCACAAATACTCACTTCTTATGTTTCTCCATTAAAATAACTTAAGGATTGAATTTTTGCCAGTTGTATTTTTTGTAAACAGTAGCAGATGTTTAAAATGTTTTGTCACTTGAAAATTTTATACTCTTTAAACTTGTTTTCAATGGGAGGCACTTAGTTGATTTTGAACTATATTGTGGTACTTTAATGTACTATAATATTTAATGAAAATACTCATTTGACTATAAATTAGGGCATGCACTGTTAGACAACATTATGTTGTTATCAGAATGCTATTCACTCAAGTTTTCAAGTTCAATGCTTGTATCCTATTAAAATAATCACAGGCACAATCTGATAATTTATGACCCAAGGACATAGGTGAGATGAAGATAATTAAATTAATAATCATTTTTAATTCAGTGAAATAAATATTTACAAGCTCTCCATCTGATTAACTTAAGCCAAAATAGGTTACTGTTTCTCAAGAACAGACTTTGATTTAAAGATCTAGTTACCTCTGCATTTCCTTTAATTGGCAATTTTGTTCCATTAGCCAATCCTTAATTTGTCTTGTCAGGTATTTTTTTTTTTTTGAGTGTGTGACAGCCAGTACCTTAAGTCCATGAGAACAGAAATAGTTAAGAATGTTTCTTTTGCTAGAAGAAGTCACAGTCTCACAGGCACTGCTAATGAAAAAAAAAAAAAAATATATATATATATATATATATATATATATATATATATATCTGTTTTATAAAGGTGGAAAGACTTTGAAGCTTAACTTTCAAAGTAATTTAGCAAACTGAAAATACCTTCTTTGGGTTGGACTGCTAGCTTAAGTATCTACTGGTAATTTAGATGACTTCATTTTATATTGCAGTTTTGTAAATGCTGCATACATGAAAATTTAAGAGCATGGACCCTGGAGCCAGGCTCCTTTGGTTACAATTACAAATCCAATACTTACAAACAGTGTTACCATGATTGCCTTGTCACTTAACCTCCTTGGGCCTCAGTTTTAACATCTGCAAAATGTGTATAAATAAGAGTTACCTACCTCTTGTGTTACAGGATTTAACTGCGGGGAGTACAGTACCTAACAGAGTGTGAGTTACAGACATGTTGTGTTAACTGTTAGTAGTAGAAATAATATATTTATCTAAATGAACCATGAAAATTGCAATTACAAAGTGATATGTGATCATTTTTACATATTATATTTTTGTATAGATGGATAGGCAAATAGTTGAGAAATGTAGTGATGTCAAAATTCTGGGAAATGGAAAATTCTGTCTTCGATGAATAATCTACTGCTTACATAGAGACAGAAGCATAAACAAGAATCCCTTCTTGTCTTTTCAACAAAAGGTTAAACTCTGCCTTTTTATAATGGATCTGGTTGAAGCGAAGTTGTGTTAACTTAGACTGGCTTATCTTAGTAATTAATATTATGTTCCTAGAACACTGGAGACATTGGAAGATTTAAATCAAATAGAATATTCTTAGCTGTAGGCATGTATTTTTTTTTTTAAAGATTTAACTCCATAGAATTAATTATCTAAAACTACAGCATCAGGATCTATTTACATATCTTAAAAAATTCTACAGCTCAAATTTAGGATATGTAAAATTGTTTAATGTTTTAAAAAATCTACAGCAAAATGCAGCATCCTCCTCTATTGAAAGAGAAGAATATATTTTCCATAATCTAGTTGGGCGATTTTATTATTATTATTTTTTAATGGGTTTGGCCTTTGTCCTTGAACAGAACAAAATAAAGAGGTCAGCTGTCTCCTGAACAGGCTGCATGCAGAAGCATTTCTTAATATGTATTTAGGGCCCAGAGAAGAAAACCAGCCTCTGCTGGCAGCTTCTTGAAGTGGTGAACCAGCAGCTCTTCGGGAGCATAAAGGTTAAAGCAAATGCTCCCAGGGAAGCCTTATCTTGAAGACAGAATCACCATCCTGTTTTATAGTTGCTAAAGCTTTAACTTAAAAATGTTGTATTCTGTTTTAGTAAGAAAGAGTCTCCTTAGAAAACTTTTATTGACTTTATACTAAAAAGAATTCAGAAAGTGTTATTGTTATCTTTATCCTTGTTTCTCATATTTTCATGACTTTCATCTTACCTTAAAATTTTTTCAAATTTGATATTCTTCATTGCTATATTCAGCCATAATTTTTCCTGGTGCCTAATATTCCTCTAGAAGAATATACCACAATTTAATGTTTATTCTGGGAGTAGATTTGGGTTGCTGTGAGTTTCAGTTTTTTTTTTAAATTTTACACATTTTAAGTGTAAAGTTTATACAAAATAAAAAATTAAAAACATTATATTGAAAGAGTAAACTCAAAATTCATACAAGTAGATGATATCATTTTAATAAAGCTCAAAAATAAGAAAAACTGTTTTATCTTGCTTAGGGATTTATGTATGTTTAAATAAAACTATGTTTAAAGTAAAAGTATGTCAAACATAAAGTTAATGATAGTGGATTATGAATGAAGATAAACATGCTGACAGTATTTTTATTGTCCTTTTTTACATTTGTGGTGAGTTCAAGGTTCATATTCTAAATTATGCTGCATAATTTATGTAATATTTTATTTGTATAAAATATAAAATAATTTCACAAGACCAAATACATTTGTTCTTTCAATTAGTCTTCTGAGTTAGGGTGAGTAGATAGAATTGCCCTTGTTTTGCATATGAGGGAAATAGTATTTGAGTGTTTTTTTCTTTTTTTTTTTTTTTTTGGTTTTCTTTTGGTCATGGGGATTGGTTCCAGGGGATTTTACCATTGATCTAAACCTCTAACCCTTTTCATTTTTTAATTGGAGACAGAGTCTAAGTTCCCCAGTATGGCCACACACTTACTATCTTCCTGCCTCAGCTCCCAAGTCACTGGGATTAGAGTAATGCACCAATGAGCCCTATTAGATCTAAGCATTTTGTCTAAGACCTGTTGGTAAATTTTGGAAATGGACCAAGCATGATGGCAAATGCTTATAATCCCAGCAGATCAGGAGGTTGAGGTAGGAGGATCACTAGTTCAAAGCTAACCTCAGCAATTTAGCAAGGCCCTAGCAAGTTAGTGAGACCCTATTCTAAATACTCAATAAAATATATAAAAAAGGGTTGAGAATGTAGCTCAGTGGTTAAGTGCCCCTGGCTTGAATCCTCAACACCACATACACATACACACACACACACACACACACTGAAAAAAAATTTAGAAATGGGCTAGAAATGTTATTCATTAATCGATTGATAACTTTGATACTCATTTCCTTTGTAACTCTTCCTCTTTCCTACTATCCAGCTATTCAGTTACAAACCTAAGAGTCATTCATAGTGCTTCCTTCTCTATGTCCACAACCAATGAGCTTCCAATTCCTAATATTATCACCTTAATACACTTAAGTCAATAGGATTCTCATTATCCCTGCAGACATGACCTCATAGATCAATCCATCTTCATTTTATCATCAGATTGTGGCAACTACCTTTCCTTGTCTCTGGTCAGTTAGCACAGTCTTGCCTCAGTCAAATCCACTGTCGAAGTGAAAATCAGATTGCCCCTTGCATACCTGTAATCTGACTTCTGACTTTCATTCCTCATGTTTTAAATCTCCACATTGTCTCCAGGATAAAGCCTGTGTTTTCTGTTAGGGCATCACAAAGCCCTTCACAGCCTGGCTCCTGCTGACCCCTCTAGATTCATGCCTTGTTGTTTTACCCACTCACACCATACCCTCCATCTACGGTGGATTTCCAGGACATGGAGCCTTTTAAACACCTTATCTAGTCCTGGAAAAAATTCCTTTTGGAGAGCTATCTCCTATCATACATATTATAAAAAACACATATTCCAGGTTATAAAAAGAATTTGCACATAAATACATAAGACTTGAGCAGAGTTATGAAAAGGCACTTCTTACAGAAATCCGTATAACTGAAATAAATTAATACACTCAGTGAATGTGTATCAGGTGGCTTCTACAGGCTATGCTGTTTTAATTAGTGAAATACCTCAGTGAACCAACTAGGGAAGTTCTTACTTTTGTTGAGTCTACACACTCTTTTTTATCTATATTTAAATACAATTAATTATTGATTGATTTGCTTTTAAAACTTCCTTCTTACATTTCAGAACATATATTATTAGTACTACTACTACTACTTCTGTTACGTCTTTTTTGCCAGCCTTTGAAATCTCCTGGCTCTTGGATCTCTGCTTCTACCAGTGTCCACTGGTAAAACAGCCCTGCAAGAACCCTGTAATTGTCTTTTCTCCAAACTTCCCATGTTGTGCTCCTTCTACCTACTGTGTCATTCTATCCCATCCCCTATTCCCAGCCTCACCTGAACTTGCTCAGGGGAGTAACGGACTCCCTTGGAGACTCTCCAGAAGTCTTCCCCTATGTGTCCCACCAGTTCTCTAGAGCTGAGTAAATCCCAGAAAACCTCTCATAAGGCTTCCTTGCTCAAAGCCTTCCATTGGCATCCGGTTGGGCTCACAATAAAATCCAGAGTCTTACCATGGATTTTTATAATAGTTTCATATGATCAGGCCATTGGTTAACTCCCCTATTTCGTTCTCATCCATTCTTCTTGTTCCTCCCTCTGCCCAGTCACACTGATGTTCTGGTTGCTTAGATGTGTGATAGATGTTATCCTGTCTAGACACTGCTTCTGTCTTGCTTGATGTGCTCTTCCTCAGGCCCTGGCATGGCTTCCTTCCTAACTTCATCCTACCATCCACTCAATAAATGCCAACTTGAAAAGTTTTCCATAACCACCCTGTTGAAAACAGGACTGCTACTCATTCTCATTCCCATGAGTTCATCACGCATTGCCCTTGGCTTTTCCTGATAGAACATCACATATGTGGTTATTTATTGCCCATTCTGTTCCTAATGAAATTTTGCCTGTTTTGATTACTGCTAAATTCCCAGCAGATAGAAGAGTGTCCAACACATTGAAGGGGCTCAATAAATATACTTTGAATGAATGAATATGTGAGTGGTATTTACCCTAGTAAACTACACTTTTTGCAGGTATTATAATCAGGTAGATTTGTATGCTTCTCTGCCTTCTTCTGCTGCATTAATGACAGTCTCTACTTATTTGTCTATATTTTCCACTATTCATTCAACTGCTACAGAACAGACACTGTACTTAACCATCTCATACTTAGGATAGAGTGGAGCCAGAGTAGCTCGGTTACTATTTGTCATGAGAAGATGCATAGGATGTTCTTCACTGGGAAAACTTCTGGGCTAGATTTTCAGGATTTAAATCTTTTACTAGTCTATAATTTTCAAGAGAAAAACATTGTTATCGTCCTGTAACTAATTCTTCATCACATGGGGTTGCATTGTATATGTAGCAGGTTATCATATTTCCTTGGAATAAAGCTTTATTTTGCATTTTTCAAAATTTATATTTCCCTATTAAGTCATTACATATACTCTCAAAGACATTCTTAAAACAATACTTACAGAAATTCAGTGAAATAAAGAACAAAATATAATTCTTGGTGGGTGTTTTTTTTTGCATTTAATAATGAGTATTATCTGGTTTTACTCATAGTTTATGAAAAGGAAAGATAAAGGCAGAGAACCTTCCATTAAAAAATCCTCAAAAATGATTTAATCTTCTTCTAGGGCAGTTGTATTTGTTCATACATTCATATTTTCCTTCTTTTAAATATTCTTTTAAGTACCTACTTAGTATATGTTAAAATAGGTTGTTTAGGAATGTCTGGGCATTTATTGTCTTTAGATGATCCTTAGCTTATCTTTTTCCCTTGAGATGTTGCAAAAGAGTACCAAAACAATTTTTGTATCATTAGCATAACTAAATTTTAGACAAGTTTCTTCCTCACTAGAAGACCTGACCTCCCTTTTCTTAGAACATTTAGAAACCTGCACTTAAAAATGGTTTCTCTGCCTCTTCGAGATGTTAATCTTTTCCTAGTCTCTTGCCAGTTGTACAACCCAGAAAGCATCTTTAGATGGTTAGTCAAAGAAAGACAGCCTCCCTATCCTCCAGTCTTGCTGGGAAGATAGGATTGTAATTTAATCAGTAATTAGAAAGCACACTGACGAATCCTCAAGAATTCTCCTACTAGCTCACCCTTTGTTTTACCTGAATTGAGTTCAGCCTCTCTCCTTTCTTGCAATAGTCCTGATCTCTACTACAATTATATTAAAGTCTTCCTTGCCTGCTTAACAATGTTTGGTTGTTTTTCTTAGAAAGTTCCCGTTCCCATCATGTGTCTATTTCTGTTGCTCTGAGATGCAGTAGAAATTATATTGTTTATTTCTTTTACTAAGACATGTATTATACTTGTATCATTTACAGTCTCTTGTTTATTGGTGCATTATGATTATACCTAGTTGCAATTCATTATGCCATATTCATACATGCATAAAACATAATTGGATCAATCTCATTCCCTAGTACCTTCACATTCTCACTTTCTCCCTCCCTCTGATCTGCTTGTTCTATTCTACTGATTTCTCTACTACTATTAGTATTTTAGTTATGCATTAAATTATACATATAAGTGAAATTCATTGTGGTATGTTTATAAATGGACATAGCATCCTTTGGTAGTTTTTACCAACCCTTCCTTCCCCTTGCCGCCCCTCTGCTTCAATCACCTTCATCTATTCTATTTGTATAGACCTCTTTTTTAAAGAGAGGAAGGAAATAAACATTTTGCAGAACTCCAAATCTGGGGATTTTTTTTAAAATTTAAGGTGTATATTACAAAAGACAGCTTTCATAGTTGGTATTTTTTAAATTATCATCAAAATGAAAATACAAATCTGAAACATGATTGTGGATATTTTCACCCTGAAAATATGTTCCCTGTCTCCTTTGAAATTTTCTAAGGACCCTGGAAAACACCTTTGGGAAATTCTGCTAGAATTTTGACTAACTACTGGAGAGATGCTTATTCTTATACAAAATGTAAAATTTTAACTTTCTATTTTAAAATAACAGTGCTTCTAATAGTCAAATAAAGGGCCAGGGAGAATCACAGACCCACAAGAATTTTGTGTTAAAGAACCCTGACCTTTAAAGTATAAAGCTATAATTTAGAATTATATTTATTTAGTTATTTCATCTACTGCTGGCATACATATTTAAAATCCTATAGTTTTGACCTCTCACTGTGTGAACTTGGCCAGGGATGCAAATTGTCAGTCAACCTTCCTGCTCTGCTTTTAGAAAGGACTGTCTATATCAAATGGCCTTGACATGTAACAACTGGCAAATGACAACCCAGGATTACTGCATGTTGCTTAAACAAATGATTAACTCACATAACATTTACTAAGGGACACATGGTTTTAAGGTAGGGACATTCACTTGAATAATTGAAAAACAGTCTATGTTGTTTTTGCTTATAGTGAGTTAAAAATAAAAGTGGTCTTTTCAAATCAAAGTGCCGTTGGTGTCTTAAATAATATCAATTTTGATCAATATTAAACATTTCTCGATCATATGTGTACTATATAAAAATAATGTATTTAAAAGTTTATTAGGATGAACTGTATAAAACATCATAAGACTACATAGAACAATGAGAAAAAGCATTCTCATAGACTTTTCCACACTCAGATACATTCATTTCTTTACAAAAAAAAAATTACTCAGATGAAATCCTGAACAAAATAATAGTTATATTTGCAAGCTTGTGCTTAATAATGTATTACTTATAAACTAAAGTGTAATACACATATTTACAGAAATATGGATGTATGGAAAAAATCATGCAAAAGTATACCCAGCACGTAGGGCTTTTTGTCAAATAAGTAGCAGCAGCTGCAAGGGGAATGCAGGTGGGGCAGCAGAACCTAACCACGGGAAAGTAAAAGCAACTATAACATATACTCTGTTCAGGATTTTAAAAACCAAGAATGCACAGCTGAATGAATTCCTGAGATGCCAACTCTTGAAAGATTTGTGGATATCAGATTGTTGATATAAACTCAAACAGGACAGGATGAAATAGTTGGTGGATATTTCCCCCTCTCCATGCAGTTTGGTCACACTTTCCTGATCCGTGCATATAGTATATGATCCATAAATGTGGATTAACCAAAATACAGGAATCTTCTGTCCCTGACTCCATGGGAAACTGCACATGTGTTAACTCTTCTACCCTGAGAGAAAGGTAAAATTGGTGTCCTTTAAGCAGAGGCAACTTTAATGAGGGTGAGTCATAACACTTGGGGAGGCAAGCCTATTTATTTTTATTACACAACACTTTAAACTGGGACTGTTTCTTAAAGGCCAAATGACAGACAGGGGCCAAGATTAGATGCATCCTCAGCTAGCATGCTCCTGCCAGAGTGAGGATTTAGAGGAGTAAAGCTGGTAAGAAATAGCCAAAAATCCAGAGAAGGGGAAGTAGAGAAAAATGAATGCCCCAAAGAAAGTTAAAAAAAAAAAAAACAGGCCACAGTAATTTCTCTCAGGACGAAAATGTGTGACATGGTCTTTTGCATTCATTAGGTCAGAAATTTCAGAATAAGAGGAATTGGGAAAGAACCCAAATCACGGGGAATAATGTTGCTATTGTACTTGGGAGGGCTCAAATAAAAGTTATCGAGTCCTTTTCCAAAACCACTAACTAAATGGTGTGTTATTTCTCAAAAAGAACTTCCTTCTAGGAAAAAGGAATTAGGTTTATTTTCCCATTTCACATTCAATTACAGTCGGGAATTTAGTAGCTAATCAACTAAAGTGCATATAGTGGAAAGAAACTTCATTACACTGTGGCAAAAATTAATTCCAAGACTCATCAAGTGACAGTGCATTATATCGGACATATGACATCACTGAAGCAAACTCATTGTTGACCATTTCAAAAGTTATTAAGTTGTTGCTAGCTGTATCCAAAAATGACAGTACCATCTATATTTAGCCTTCCCAAGGATGTCATGCTCTAGCACTTAAACTAAGCAATAATTTAGTGCATAAGTTTGCACTGGGTTTTGGAAATCTTTTGATGAATATACTTTACTCTGTTTCCAGAAGCAGAATCAAAACTCATGTTCAAGCTTAAATGAATATTTACCCCAAAAGACAATGATATCCTTCCTTGAGATATGTGAATTCCAAAACACTTTCTGATTTCATGCACTATACATACATAGGGAAGAATCAACAGCATCTTCTTGATCCCATCTACCAAAGTGACATGAAGCGGGAGTTGCATTCTCTGGCCATGTACACTTGGGATGAAATGGGGATTTGCCAGGAGATTCTTAGAGGTACAGGAGAAAGAAGTGAAATCTCGGTATTATCAACAACTAATACATTTTCTAGAAATGAAAATATGTTTGTCAAATTTCTAAGGAATGACTTTAATGCAGCAGGTAGGAATAATTCTGCACAGTACAAAAATTGCTACAGATAATAAAAGTTACCTATGAAGTCATATGAAAGTTTTCTAGCAGATTGAAATGTGTACTATTGTAAGGTCTCAATAGTGATTTGGGGGCAGATTAAGGAAAATAAAATTTGAAAACAATTTAAAGCAACTTTATAACTATCTGAATTAAAACACAAGACATTTTGTTATATGCTGTCTTGCTATGTGATTATTATTTAATTCAGAAGTAGTTAAAATAATCATTTCCTTGATGACAGAATTTTTATATTTTCTTATACATAATATATTTTCATGCATACTTCATTATATATACATTTTCTTAGCAAATCAAGTTTTTATAATGTAAAAAATTAAATATAAACAATACAATTCATTATTTGCTGTTCCATTCTTTGAGATGTGAATGGCATACATTAATGAACACAAAAGCCTAACATATTTGAAATATATAGATAAAGCAATGAACATGTAATACAGGGGTTTTATTTAAATCTGTGTTGAGAGAGATTTTTAACAAATGAACAATTTCAAGTTCATTTTGTGTGCAGAAAGATTGTTCTCAGGGCAGTCCCTCGCTTAGTAAGAGGGACAAAGACAAAATTTAATAATAGCATGTTTCATTGAAAACAAAATTAGTTTTCTAACATTGCTGTTGGAAAAGAGGTTGGTGTAATTAAGTAAAGAGAGAAAGGAAGAGAAGAACAAGAAAAGAAGATTGAGGGAGAGGGTCTGTGATGGGAAATGAGGCAGAAAAAGAGGTATTTGACCTCTAGCTGCAGGTTATTTATTATGCAGGCCTGAAAAATTTTCAGAATTTGGTTCAGACATCACTTTTTTTTTTCTGAAATTGACAGTATTTGGATATAGTTACAAAAATGGATACCTACATTTATTTGTAACATATATTGCTCTGACACTCTTAAACACTCTGTTATGGACAAGTTTTTATAATATACAAATGTAGAGCTTGATATAATAGAGTTATAATCTAACGTGGGTACCTGTCAATCCACAGTCTATTTTGTTTCATGTGTAATATCACCACCTGTTCCTTGTCTGCCTTTGATTATTCAAAGTAAATGCCAGGGCTGGGGATGTAACTCACCAACAACATAGTATTTTATCTGCAACTATATTAGTATCACTCTTTAAAACATAAAGACAAAGCAAACCACAACACTATTGTCACATATAAATTTTAAAACATCATTATCTAGTTAATGTCTGAATTTTACTGGTTGAATCATAAATGTTATTGACGTTTTCCAAATCAAGATACAAATAAAGTCTGCAATTGATTCATGAACTTCTTAAATATTTGTATTCTAAAGATTCCCCTTTAATCTCCCACTTTCTATTTTTATCCTGAAAATGAATTTGTTTATGGAAGTGGCTTGTCTTTTATATTCTTGATTTTGCATCACTAATGATATTAATAATATTTTAAATCTTGCCAATCTATTAGAAAGATTTATTTCATTGAAATTTCAATTTACATGATCATGGATAACTCTGAACATCTTTTCATGTATTAGAGAGCCACATACATTTATTTCTTTTTCTGTGAATTCACTATTAATGTTTCTTGCCCATTATTCTATTTTTATTGATTAGTGTTGTATTATTGCTTAGTTTTTCTCTATATTTAGAAGCTCTTTGTATATGAAAGATTCTAATCCTTTGCTTATAATGTAAGTTGCAAATATTTTTGTCCTAGTTTGACATTTGTCATTTTAGTTTCCTATGTGGTAGCATATTTATATTTTTGTTGACATACAAAATAATTTATTTTTAATGTAGCTAACTTTTTGCTTCATGAATATGTGTCATTGTCAGAAACACTTTTACTTCTTTTAGGTTATAGAACAAATTTTTTACTAGTAGGATTCTGTTGAATAAGTAACTACATTGGTACAATAATATGAAAGGAAGAAGAGCTCTAAGAGAAACTAAGACAGAATGGAAACAGTACACTTAAGAAAGCAGCATTTAAGAAGAAACATTTAATATCACAGAGAATTCCTGTGTAATTCTATAGGGACACTGAAGTTGTTTTTCTTGAATGGGAGCTAAAACCACTTTTACCTGAGAACTTTAGCCAAGAGTATTTCCAGAGAGCTGGGAGTGAGGCTTGGGTTCACCCGAGCAGTTGACAACTGGGTAACAGTTATGAGCAATATCCATGTTCACATTACTTCTCCATGGATACATCTTTTTACTTTAGAGGTGCCATCAATTTAACATGTACCTACATACCAAAATATTAAAAGGGAAGGAGCATTTGTCATTCCATTTCCATGGTTTTTTTTGTTTGTTTGTTTGTTTTTTAGGAATGGAAATGGAAACTCACTCTAACTTGATGAGTAAATTAGACTATTCTTAGATGGATAACCGAGATAACTCAGTGGTGCTAATCCTGTGGCTACTGACTTGGCTTTCATTTGGCTCTAATTCAATTGATTACTCGATCAATGGTTATGAAAGTACTCTGTTTGAGTGGACTTTGGTATATTCATTAATAACCCAAAGTGATTTTTAGAGTTCATAGATTAACACACACACTTTATTCTTATCATTAGGCATACCTATAACCACAGTGTTTATGATGAAGAGAGTACAAAATAATGTGAACAAAATTTTCATTTAAGAAGAGTATAATTTCTCATTGATGCACTTGATATACAACTATATATTAACCTGCTGTGATTCAAACAGAACCTACTAAAAAATTTACCTTGAAGCCATACCTGTTATGAAGCCATACCTGTTATCTCAACTAATCCTGTATAACTACCAAAAGGCATACATAACCAAAGAGCATGTAAACTCCTAAGAACAGAAAGTTTTGAAAGATTCCAACTGTGATTGTTTAATACACACCATGTTAGAGGCACACAGTAAAGAGCATAGCTTTCATGTGTCTCTGTTCTCACTGGGTCAAGCTGATTTTTCTTTAAGTTTTGGTTGTTTTATTTGTTAAATGAAGTTGATGTATTGACTCTGTCTACCTTGAAAAATCTTTTTGAGTACTTGTGTAAAGCTGTCACTTACTGGCTGCATAAGAGCTGTTCAATAAACACCAGATCCAACCTCTTTCCAATAGCACAGAACACCCCCCACCCTCACCCTATTATCTGCTGTAGATGCACACCCTAATGATACAGGACAAATCTTGTCCTTGCCTTGAGATTCTAGGGAAGAACAGCTTTTCCTTGGTAAGGTCAGTGTATGTCAAATACTGCCCTAGGAACCTGAGCTGCGTCGCTTAACCTTTTCCAGTTTATAAAAAAAAAAAACAACCTCCTTGAATTGCCAAAATGAACCAGGATATTTATTGGCTCTTATGAAGCATGAGTTACCAAGTTAATTTAAGGGCTCAAGTGTTTCAGAGTACATTTGCCAGATGGATTAGAAACATCTCTACTAACCAGCAGAATTTATATCATTACCTGACCGTGTACTTAGACACTGCTAGGAAAAATGGGAAATTAATAAGGTAACACTAAAAACAAAAGTGAAAATCGCTTTTCTGAAAGATGCCAAAAAAAAAAAAAAAGTTTCTTTCCTGGCCTCAGGAAACTCCAGCTGATCTTTCAACATGATGTCTTCTTGTAAGGAGACCCAGTACAGGTGCCCATCATCCACTGTCTGCTCCAAAGTCATTCTCTGAATTATAAAAATCATACCTAGTTTATTTGGACAACATAGATGAAGAAAAAAAACAGCTCTTTGATTAAATAAATTGAGAATTGAGACATGTGTATTTAGTCTTAGAAAATATTTTGTTTAGAGGCAGTTATTAGCAGATATTTAAAAATGATGGCACTAATTACAAGTGAATCCCTTCTCATTAAATTAGGTTTGGAAGAGATTTCACTTAAAAATCTTCTTTTTAACAATTAAAACAGTGGACTTCCTTTTAGCCATTTCATTGATCGCAATGGAATTAACCCCTCAAATTAGTTTGGATCCATGTAGATTTACATTATAAACTACAAAAGTTGGTCCACCGGCATGACAGACATGGCAAGAGAAATTAACACTTCAAAACACTACCAATTTGGTGACCTACTTCTAGGGAAGATTAACCTATAGTAAGGATATGAAACTAAATTAAATTCCAGTTAAATACAAATATTTTTCTTCTCATACTGAGTCATCTGATTTAGACTCTGTAGGGTGCAGTGTTACCTTGCTTGGTGAACTGCATAATTATTTATAGATTTTCTTGACATTGGGCTTACCCCTTATCTAACTTCACACAGGCATTCTAGTTAGTGACTCTTGTAGAGATACCCTGCTGCATAATATAGTCCCACATGGTAGGTCAGGGCCCAGCTGCCCCTTTTTTCCCTTCTTTGTTGATGGTTTGAAAATATCAGGATGATGACTGCATGCCACATTGGTTTTATAATTCCTAATCTAATGTCTCAACAGGGGGCTCTAATTCTATATAATGTGTATAAAACAAAGAGATAAATGTTACTTATTATTAAGAACAGAAGTTCAAGGACCTATTGTGAAGCTTTGTACTTCCTGATGGAATTCTAAAACTAGGTTATACAAAAAAAGTCATTTCTTGATGAAGCATTAATGATGAATAAATAGCAGGCTTCAGGAGACTAAAATACTTAACACTTAAAGACACTTCTATTTGAAATATTTTTTTAAGAATATGGACTAATAATGGAATGTGAATTATGTTTCTTGTAGGTTACAATATTCATTCTACAGTGAAACTAAATCCATGTTAACTGACTAAAATCTTTAAGCTCTTAAAGGTAATAGCTTGTGTATAACTGCATATGTGTATCTTTAAGAGAATGATTTTTGCCTCATAAGATGCATTTAATTGACTTTACGTCATTTACATGTCTTTTTATTCCTTAAGAATAAAAAAGGGAAAAATTCCATAGAAACAAACTGTAGAGAACTTTTTGTACTACTCAACCTAGAAGTAAATAGGAAAAGAGAAGAAGGTGATCTGTGTCTTCTCAGGCAAGGGCCTCCTGAAGGGGACAGAGGCAGATAAAGACCAGATTAAGTTGTTCATTCCCTTTGAAGGCCATGTTCCCCTTAAACAGTCTAAATGAAATTCCTTATGGTAACTGGTATGCATAAAAGTCTAAGGGCCAGATGCCAGAATATCAATATATTAATTTGCAATTAGAAGTCGTCGGACAGTCATATGAACTTAAATACTTTATTGGCTTGATTAGCATATTCCTTCTCCATAGTCAAGCTATGTGGTGAACTAGAATATAATCAGGAAGATGATATTTGAGAGTATTACCTGAAGAAAAAAGCATTAAATGAGTTAAATTTTAAATATGCAATGGCTTCAACCTAACTCACCCTGCCCACTCACCCATGCTTGACCATGGAAGTGAAAATAAATAAAATCCATCAATCATCATTACTTCCCTTCATCTCCACTGGAAGAATAGCCTTGCCATATTGATCAGAAGCACCTAATGGTTACAGGTGGAGTCTTTTCTACCCTATAGGGTATTTGAATTTGTGTAGCTAATAGCTGCCTCCATGGCTCACTATTTCTGTGCAAACGTTTCTTTCTGATGGACACAGTCCTTTTGAAGGTGTGTGTGTGTGTGTGTGTGTGTGTGTGCGCGCGCGCACATGTATGTGTGTGTGTGTTGTGTGTGTGTGTGCACTCGCTCATGTATTTAGAACAGAGGTAAGAATAACTGTATTGCCTATGAGCCAGTATGTCTCTTTCTAGTAACTGTACATTTTTTCTCTGACCCATTAAATGTTTTTATAATTTGGCAGTGGTGGGTATCAGGGATTGAACTCAGGGATATTTTTTGTAGCCTCATATTTACCAAGAAATGTGAAAAATGTGAAATTTTGTTCAGTGAAAAAATAGGTAAATGATAAATCTATTTTATAAATAAAAAGAGAAATTGGCATAACAACTCTGACAACTAATAAACTACCTCTTCAAGTATTGAAGTATTTTAAATAGAGCTAGACAAATTTTCATTTGATAGACAATGATTTAATATAATGGGTAATTTGAATTACACATGGTTGTTATGATATATTGAATGGTTTATAACATCTCAGAACTAACCATATAAATCCTACCTAAATTAACATATGAGCCAACATATGGCACCAGGCAAGGTAAATTTAAGATTTATTCTTGAATTTAGGCTCTGTATTATTTCCACTTAGTCTATGTCTGGGTTTGTGTTGGATACTATGATGTCACCATTGTGATTTATTATGAAAACAAACAAAAATGTGCCTGTCTTCTGACTACACATAAAGAAAAATGGAATTCTAACCAATGAAGACAAACTGTTCTATTTAACCTTTTCACAAATGATGCTCCTGGGATTTGTCTGAAAGCATCTACTACATACTGTTGAGGGAAGCTGCGTGAGTGAGGGCTTGGGCACAGCTCTTCAAACTACCTCAAGATGTTTGCTTTATGGGGAGTAACTCTGCTTTCTAAATTCTATTAAAAATCAATTTAGTTTCTAAAACTGACACTCTAATTTAAAAATTACTCAAGACATCCTTTGGCCCTTTGCTAATGACTGATTCCTTGTGGGCAGTATCAGCACTCCAGAAGCTCCCCATTTGAAACCACATGCAGGCTGTCAGAGGGCACTTTCTAGCATCACTCTGTCTAGTACAGAGTCCTGGGCTAGGAATTGAGAGACCTAGGATATAATCCTGAATAACAGTGATTTCAAGCAAGTTATTTAAAACTCGGCTGTTGGCCTCAGATATGGGCTGATTTGTGTACCTCCCAAATTCATGTTAAAGCCCCAAGCCCCAGTACCATAGAAAGTGCCTTTATTTGGAAATAAGTTCTTTATAGAAATAATTGAGTTAAAATGAGGTCATTAAGGTGGGCACCAATCCAATAAATGCTGTTATTGTGTAAGAAGGGGAAATTTTGAGACAGATGTATGCACAGAAAAAACAATGTGTGAACATAATAAATACAGTGAAGTACGAGAAAAGAAGACAGGTCTGGATCAGACCTTTCTCACACTCCTCAGAACAAGCAAACCCTGAAACACTTAATCTAGGATCTCTAGCTCCAGAACTTTTAGACGATAACCTTCTGTTGTTTAAACCACCAAGTTTGCCCTGCTTTGTTATAGTAGTCCTATGAAACTAATGTATTCTTTCATTCTAAAAGGTGATAATGAGATCTTCTTGTGACAGCCTGTAACTCTCATTACTTTTCTTCTGCATTATTGAAATTATTGTTTCACCTACCTTCTATGCTGTGGCACTCATATTTTTGAAGTACAGAGCTGATCTTGTCAATGTGTTACTTAAAACCCTTCAATGAAACATCTACAGGGTAAGGTTCATAGCCCCATATATGGCAAAAGAAAGGGTCCCTCATACTTTGCTCCAAATCCACCTTTTCAGGTAACCTCTGTACTCCCAAATACCATTATATCAAGTACTCATAACAAAGGAATTGAGGGTATAGGGCCCTGGACACTGTTGTAGTAAACTGAAAAGGACAGAAGATGGGAAAGGGTAAGAAGAAAGGTAAAATGGTGGGCTGGGGATGTGGCTCAAGCGGTAGCGCGCTCGCCTTGCATGCGTGTGGCACAGGTTCGATCCTCAGCACCACATACCAACAAAGATGTTGTGTCCGCCGAGAACTAAAAAATAAATATTAAAGATTCTCTCTCTCTCTCTCTCTCTCTCTCTCTCTCTCTCTCTCTCTCTCTCTCTCCTCTCTCACTCTCTCTTAAAAAAAATAAAAATAAAAAAAATAAAATGGTAAAGATGACTTAAGTCCTTTAGTTCCTGTGCAAATATTTTTTATTTATGTTTTAGTCAAACAAATGAATTTAAAAGCTTATATAGTCATATATTTAATTTAATTTAATTTATTTAATCACAAGTTTTTCAAATGTGGCATAAATGATTGCTGATAAAACATTTCTGTTGTGTGTGAATATGTGTGCTTATGAACACAGGGCTTCACACATTCTAGGCAAGAGCTCTACCACAGAACTACATCCTAGGCATATTTCTAAAATTAAAATCCCAGGATTTTATGTATGGGGCATATTCTTTACTGAAGCCTTTCTTTACACCCAGGTGAGGTTGGTCAGCTTTGCTCCGTGTTGATGAAGTATGCTGTCTAAATCTTGATTATGTCAGGCATCACATGAGGCAAATACAGTCCTCTCACATGAGCCTGTTCACTACTTGAGGCCAAGGACCAGATCAGAATCTTTTTCAATTCACTATACAGAGTATATATTTGACATTTGGTAGATGACAGAACAAAACAAAACAAAAACAATCAACAAAGTGTATCCAGTGACTATAGTCTCCTAACATCTTAGCTTCTGCTCCTGAAATATGCACTGGTTCTTCCTCAGAAATATTTTGGTTGAATTATGAAACAATATAAAGCTTTTGATTTATATCCTTTTGGAAACCAATAGAATATAATTTTTTAAGAAATTAAAATTATAATATCACATTGTAACATACCAGTTAGACATTTCAGAATTGCTTAGAAGAATCAAAAGCTGTCACTAAACACAGTTGTCCTTCTACCACTTGCCTATGGGAATGGCCACAAGAGAAGCAGCCCAGAGGCAAGTCATCAATCCTTGCCCAACGGGGCTCATGTTGAAACTCCCTTAGTTTTCTCTTTCCACAGCATCCCCAAAGATGTGTGCTTTCATCTGCCACCTGGGGAGTGCTGCCTGCTCTTCTGAATGATCTTTGTCTGAAACATCAGCCATGATACTGCAAAATAAGTTTTGTATGTACCATCCAAGCAAAGCTTTCCAGTACAGACAACCATTTTCCTGTGAGTCAACAACCCATATGGATAGAAACTTTAATATATGAATGTGGTAACCAGAGTTTACTTAGGGAGAGAAATAGAGACACTGCTTTTTATAATTTTTTATAGTCTATCAACCCCTTTTTATTTTTAGTATTTACTATTTTTGACAATACATTTGGGTTTTTAGATCTTACTAAAATGTGTAATTACATTAAAATGAAAGAAAATATCAAGAGCAAAAAAAAATTAGGGAATAGGCCAAAGGACAGTGTTGGAGAAGATGAAAATGGTGTAGGTTATGAATGATAAAAAGAAAAATAAAACTGGTAATGCTCGTAAGTCACTGGGTCCTGTGTATATTATTCTTGACTACTCAGATGAAGATGGAGTCACAGGAGGAGGAGGTCTTATATTGAAGAATAAACCCTCCAGACTTTAGTGGTTTAATTGGTGGCTTTTAAAAAAATTGTGAAAGGTTTTAAAATTACCATTCCAAATTCTATGAAATGGAGCCATTTTACTGCTTCTCAACCCTATTATTTTAAGTTTTAACATTTTTTTTTTCCTGAACTAAGTGTGGAAGATTAAGGTAACATAATTTGGCTCTGGGGTCAGCCTTGGCATTCTTCATACTGCCCAGATGTATATGATTACATTTTCTATTATGTGAGCCATGGGGACATATGTTTTTTTCATCAAAAAGTGATGAAAGAAAACATCTTTAGGAAAGCTGAAAATATTGCCTAACTTAGGAAACCAGCTTCTTAGACTGGATTTTTTTTTTTTTTTTTTTTTTTGGTACATGGCTACCTAGAAGTCTAAGTGGAGTATGTGTGTGGAGAGTGTTGAGGGATAGGGTCCTAGTGGAGAATAAGCCTACAAACAAACAAGTCAGAAATATGCAGCTCACAAGTTTAGGTCAGATTCTGCATTGCTCATGGTTGATACCCCCAAAAAAAGTTTGGAAAAAAAAAAGAAAGAAGCAATGCATGTAAAGAAGTGACATGTTTTACTTCTGTAAAACTAGCAAAGGATAACAATACTGATAAAAGGTAATACTACTTATTCCTCTCTAGTATCCCTGAACTTAACCCTTGATTAATTGGAAAATATGGTGAAGACTATTCAGTTGTTCCTCCATTTACTCTTTTTTAAAAAATATTTTAAATATTTATTTATTTTTTTAGTTTTTTTAGGTGGACACAATATCTTTATTTTACACTTACATGGTCCTGAGAATCCAACCCAGCGCCTCATGCATGCTAGGTGAGTGCGCTACCACTTGAGCCATATCCCCAGCCCTCCATTTACTCTTTTTTTTTTTTTTTTAAAAGAGAGAGTGAGAGAGGAGGGGGAGAGAGAGAGAGAGAGAGAGAGAGAGAGAGAGAGAGAGAGAGAGAGAGAGAGAGAGAGAATTTTTAATATTTATTTTTTTTTAGTTCTCGGCGGACACAACATCCTTGTTGGTATGTGGTGCTGAGGATCGAACCCGGGCCGCACACATGCCAGGCGAGCGCGCTACTGCTTGAGCCACATCCCCAGCCCCCCATTTACTCTTTAGACAAAATTTAGCCTTAAATTCCTTCTTCTATGTAAGAAATTAGGAATTTAAGAGGCTAACAACTCTCAGGACCTCCAGTGAAGTCTGAGTTCAGCCTTGTGAGCTGAGCACCCAGCACATCAACTTTGGTCATCTGAAGAATTACTGTGTCCTCATACAATGTTTGCTCACCTTTTGAGGATCTAGAATATGTTGGATTAAAAATTCATATCCATGGACTGGGGATGTGGTTCAAGCAGTAATGCGCTCACCTGGGATGCACGGGGCACTGGGTTCGAACCTCAGCACCACATAAAATAAAATAAAAATGTTGTGTCCACCAAAAACTGAAAAATAAATATTAAAAAATTCTCTCTCTTCTGTCCCTCTTTTAAAAAATTCATATCCATATTCTAAAAAGCCAATAAAGCATAGAGTATAGGATTTTGTTAATAAAACATCCAAATGATTAAATGAGGGGGGTAATATTAAGAATATTTTACTCACTTGTTCATTTTCTTTCTGGTTTTTTTTTTTTTTTTTTGGTCTTTCTACCAGCCAGGAATAGTTCTTCCTGAAAGTAAAATACAACTAAAACTTACATCAATACAGAATCCATTTAACAAAATTGTGTGGGACAAAAGAAATAATGATTTCATTTTCTAGGAAATAGTCTTTATTTTGAGAACACATTTTAAAGGACTAATACTAGAGCTATTCTTCAAGGTAGAGTTAGTATCAAGACATCAAATAGGAAATTTGTCTTGATATGAAAGCATTCAAAAAATCCAGAATTTTTCCTTGTAAATCAAGTGTTTTTCTACGAAGAAGATAATCACTAAATACAAGAAGAATGTGGCTGAAGAACTGTTCATCTTGGCTATCATAATTGTGCTCTTACATTAGCTATGAACACTAACCACATTATCATTTGCATTTATTTATTAAAGTCACCTAATTAAAAAATCAATTTCCAGTACTCTGTTTTGCAGGCACCATTTCTAAACAGAGTGTTGAGTCTTTCAAATGGAAATATTTTTTTTTCATGTTCAGACCACTCTGTTCTATTGCTCCTGAAATGATAAAGTAATTAGATGTCTAGCCCAATACAAATATTAAAATGTGCATCAAGGTAAGCACTTACTTCAAATTGATATGTTCTCAGAAATTGTTTCTATTTTTTCCTTTATATATTTTTTATTGGCTAAGAAGAAAATGTTAGCATTAACTGAAAAAAACAACACTTATCCTGTTTTCACTCTGGATTTGTCTTTACTACATTAAAATTTAGTGGCTTTTTCCTCTTTGCCAATATGTCTGTGCTCTTATCCTCAGACGTTTGAGTTAATTTCTTGTTGATAACAAGCAATGACAGTAGGCATAGGTAGGTCTTCAGTGCTAATAACTAATGCATAGAGAGGTGCATCTGTTTTAATCTTTTTTTAAATTTTTTTTTAATTTGCTTATTCGTCTTTATTCTTACTGCATTATATATATTTCCAACCATACATTTTCCTATATACCTAATCTATACTTATACCTATAAATATATATGCTTTAACACTTGAAACCCATTAGATTTTTTGTTGTTGTTGTTACCAGGGATTGAACCCAGGGTTGCTTAACCACTGAGCCACATCCCCATCCCTTTTTATTTTTTGTTTTGAGATAGGATCTCACAAAGTTGCTTAGGGCCTTGCTAAGTTTCTGAGTCTGTCCTCAAATTTGTGATCCTCCTGACTCAACCTCCTGAGTTTCTGGGATTATAGGTGTGTACCACACCCGGCTAAAACCCATCAGATTTCTTTTTCTTTTTTTTTTTTTTTTTTTAGTTTTCGTACCACTGGCACATGATTATTGGTCATTTTTCCATTCAAATGCCTTTTTTTTATTAGTGATACATTTCTCAATGCTCTTTCTTTTGAATAATTCGTTCAAGACAGAAAATATGAAAGAGTGCAAAATAAAATGTAGAAATTTAGTATGATAATACATAGGAAAGCGGTTTGCTTTAAGGAAGAATAGTTAAGGATTTGATAGTAACATGAAAGGAATAAATTGAGAAGCACAATGGGTTTCTCAGTGAAACCTAAAATGAAAATTTGGTATTTTCCCCAGACATTTGAGGCAGAAATACTCGCAAATCTCACATCTTAAACTGTGTACCCAATAACTGGCTTTAGAATGTATTTGAAATTGTTCTTTTTATCTTGCTTTATTCACTGGACAAAATATTATTCCGGAGACAATTTCACAAGAATGGTTTTCAGACTGTAAACACTTACAATAGAGATACCTGATTTTTTTTTTCCTTGAGGGACAATTTGCAAGTCTTATTGAAAGGGTTCTCCCAACTCCCCCCCAAAACTATATATACATATATACATACAGACACATATATACCTGTATGTATATGTACATGCATTATCCCCCCAAAGCAACCAAGTTAACAATAAATCTAGATGTCATTTTTAAATGCCAATAATTACTTCTCTACAGTCTTTGTGAAATTCTGGCTTCCATGACATCAGAATCTGTTTGTTTTCCTAGCCATTGTTCCCACCCATCCCCTCTTCTTTTCTGTGAGGCACAGCATACACAGTTGTACTCCTCTTTTTCTCTGATGGCTTTGCTCATCCTTTCTCTGTTACCTTGGGAGCTTCTTTCTTGACTTGTTTGAGTCTTAAATATTCTTTCCTTTCATACAGCTCTTTCATTGTTTCTTCCTGTTCTCATCCCTCCTATTACCAGCTCTAATCTGGCAACTACCAGTTCATCTGCTATCAAGAGAAGACTGAAAAATTTTTCTATAAAGGGCCACAAGGTTCACAAGCCAGGCTTTGAAGCCCATATTATCACCATTACAAACATTCATTGCTGTGGTTGTGCAAAAGCAACAAAAGACAATAAGTATGTGAATGTGTGTGGCTACCTTCCAAGAATTTTTTTTAAGTTATAAATTGAATTATTCTCCCCTAAATTCACATGTGCCAGTCCTAATTCCTAGAACCTGAGAATGTAACAGTATTTAGAAACAGAATCTTTTAAAAGCTAATTAAATTAAAATGAATTTATTAGGATAAACCTTATTCCAATAAGACTGTTTTTTTTTTTTTTTTAAATAAGTGAGGAAACCAGGACATACGCTGGTATGGAATGAATACCATACAAAGATATAGGGAGAAGATAACTATCCCCAACTGAAGACAGAGGCCTCTGAAGAAACCAGCCCTGCTGATACTTTGTCAATGGCTCAACCTTCCTGCCTTCAGAACAGTGAGAAAATGATTTTCTTAATCTACTTAGTCAACGGTTATGGCAATCCTAGAAAACTAATAAAATATACTATTATTCTTTTGCATTTTTCCAATCATTTAAATATGATAAAATTATATTTAGTTCACAGATCACACAAAAACAGATGATGGGCTGAGCCCTTATCTACTGGTTCTTCCAGGTTTTATTTTCTAAAACAGACTATGTACTCAGCATCCCTACTTCCTCAGATTTCTCATATTCAACTCGCCCTAAATAATTTCATCATGACTTGGCCTTCACCTTCTTCTCCTCTTTTGTCCTTACCTAGCTCACTAGAACCACCATCTACCTAACATTAGATCTGGGGCTTATCGTAGACTCCTGCCTTCCTTCATTTCCCTCTTCTGATAAATGACCAATCCTAAATTTAGCTCTTGACATTTCCTTTTCTGTATGGCATCTTCAATCACATACTCTGTTGTAGCACTGCACCTTGTCTTGACTTTTAGTCTGACCTGCTCCATACTCCTGTCCTATTTCTGCCAGCAGATAATTCAAATTCTAAATCTAATGACATTGCTCCTCTGCTCAAAGCTGTTTACAGCTTCTCTGTTATCCAGAACTGAATCTTTGGAACACAGTGCACATTGTTTTCCCTTAGCCCCACTTCACCATATGCATTCCTCTCTGGACTCTTCTTCCAACACCACTTACGTGAGATACTCAGTATTTTCAGGATGGGCCACAGATTATTCTGCTATAACTTATGCTGTTCTCTTTGCAATGAGTCCCTTCTCCCTCTTTAGCTGATGGACATTTGCTCTTCGATGATAGGAATTATTTCTCATCTTTACCTTTTACTCAATACTTAGCAAATGGTAGGCTTTTTGCACATATATTAATCAATGACCTGGGATCAAAAGAGCTATGTGAGAAATGCTAGCATGCATATATACATGCATATATAGTGAGGTGATTGTGTGTGGGAATGTGTGTGTATACATGTGTGTTTATCTATGTAAGTGTATAAGCATGAAGTCTCTGCTTTATGGCCGAACAAATGTGCCAGCTTTGAAAGCTGGGTTGAAGGACAATTGGGCTGCAAAGAGTTTGGGCTCAGAAACCCCTTATCTCAAGAGGCATACAAAGTAACTATTGTTCCTGTTCATTTCCTGTACTCTTTCTCCTGTAGCTCTGTTTAGAAGTCTCCCCATGCTACACTTATGTACTGTGTTCTGATTTCAAATATGCAAGTCTTGCATGTCCTCTGAGTTATCTTCCTTTAGGCAGCCCAAAACCTGTTTCCTTATTGCAGGATTTATCTGCCATTTTCGACTCTCCCATAACATGCAATATCCCACTGTTTAGCACTGTTTTAAAATTGCCTTCTGACTCTGAGGCCTGCATTACTTTGTTTTATAAACCCAATGTTAATGTTCATCTCAGCACAGAGCTCAGTCCTAAGCATCATGTGGCAAATCAAAGGACTTGAAACAGAGTCCATTATTTAAAATCACCTTCTAGCTCCGAGAGTCTGCCCTGTTTGCACACAAGAATTTTAACCTATTGAGGTTACTGAACTTTTTGAGAATCCTGAAGACAATTCTCTTTTTCTAAGAAAAAAATTCCTACTGAATTTTCAAACGTAGCAATGAGATATAAAACAATAAACCATTTATTCAAGAGGAATAACACACATACATACACACACATGAATGTGTCACCCACCTGACTGTAGGTTGCTCTGTGTGCAGGAAATGTGTAGCTTTTTTTTCGAAACTTAGCATAGTACCTAGCTGCTCAATAGATCTTATCTGAAATAAATAGAATCAAACTTGAGCCTTTACTGGACCACAGTTTCTGTATTTGTATTCCATGCAATACTTATCCCAGCGTCTTGACTCTAATAGTAATTTAATAAATATTTGTTGAATTGAATTGAATTCTGCTTTCTTTGTATCTCAGAGAAACACCAATTACAGTGATACAGGTAGATGGGGCTAAATAAATATTTAGAATGACTCTTTCAACACTTAATCGTATTGTTTTAACATCCTACAGACCTGGGATCCACTCAATTAAGGATATTAGTGTTAATAGATACACTCTTTTAATCTTTTTTCATGAGGTGTTTAAATTTGAAAGCATCTGGTTTATTAAAAAAAAAACAAAGTATAACTCATTTCTCCTTTTATAAATGTCAGTATATTCTATTTTGGGAGTAAAGTGAATAAGGACCAGGTCTCAGAATTCTAAAATAAAGCATTTCTACTAGTGAAGGGAAGGTGTGAGGCACCTTTTTCTTCCACAATCAACCCAAATGTCTCTCCACTTAAAACAGATTCTCTTCTGCTTGGGTAGCAATCCTGTTCTTAGCAGTTTTTGGAATAATGAACAACCCTCTTCATAATGACAGAAGTTTTGAGGTTTAAAAAATAAAATAAATAATTAAAAAGGAGAAGGGAGAGCTGACTGATTGGAACGACACCAAATTTTTATTTTCAATGGCATTTGTAGCTGCTAGAAGTGACACAATTTGTGTCAGTCTAGGAACTCGAGGTAACCAAACACAAATTGTAATTGACCAAATTAAAGTGGGAAGAATTGTAATTACTTCGTTAAATAAATGATGTGAAGAATTTTCAAACTTAGTGGTGAGATATAAAACAACAAACCAAGAGGAAACAAGATGAACAGGGATAAAAATGAGAATAAATACCTAACTTTCTCTTCAAAGAAAGCAAAAGACAAGTCAATGGAAAGAAACATTAATTTAAAAAATGGAAGGTTCAATTAGCAAGGAAAAGGAAAAGGAGAGAGATCCAAGTGGGAGGCTCTGGTAAGGAAGTGAACATGAAAGTTTAGATCATAATCTATAAATAGGTTTTTCTTTTATAAATCCTTCATGAGATGGATAGACTCCATGGAGAGCCTCTCTTGTCTTTAATCCAACCTCTCATGGCACCTACCTTTTAAGGTGATCTGAGAAAGTAAGCACAAAGAACCAGGTCTGGAAGTGACTTGGATTTCTATCTTTCAAAAACCAAGAAGAAAATTGATGAGGAGAGAATCTGGCAACATTGCACAAATTGTCAGGAGGGAAGAGGAGGGTGTAAAAGTCTTAGTAGACAATGAAATGGTTCAGAAAAAAAAATAGTGGGCCCCACTTCTGACTGTGAGGGAGATTTTTAAATTACTGTCCTATAATGAAATTTCCTCCAAATAACACAGACAACCATCACACCTGTCATTCTTCACAAATGTGTCAGGTCCTATGATCTGTTTGTTCTCCTTCTCATTGTGCTGTTATTCAAATCTAGAAGTTGCTGGTGGTGGTTAAAGGGGGTTGAGGATTGGAAAAGTGAAGCATGTGAAAGAGAATATACTACAATTAATTTTTAGATGTGTCTTGCCATATTAACAAGATTCTTTTCCATAGCATTTTAAAACAGTTGAATCAAAAAAGTCTTCGAAATCCTATATCAGATTATCCTGTGACATAATACTCTCTTCCAGTATTTTTTTATTATCTGAGAAACAATTGGCAAATGGAACTTTCACAGTAATATTCTTTAACACTGGCATTTTGACTCCCCACTCCCCAAACCAGACTAGCCTGTTATTTGTAAAGAGAAATTACAATAGATTCCAAAACCCCTGAGAGGGCAATGGGTTATACTCATCTGCATTCTCAGCCCTCTTCCCATCTGGCAGGAGAGCCTCAGTGACTGAGGAAAAGCAATCACCATGATTTGAGGAGCCTGGTCTATGGATGTCTCTTTCTGTCAGACAGGTTTCAAGACATTTAGAAATCTAAGCCTACTTTTTTAAACATTCACAGACTACTTTCCTCTCTTCTCTTGCAAACCATTGTCTTCTCATTTCTTCCAGCAGGAATGAAATGCAGAGCTTTTTCCATATTTTTTAAATATTTGTTTTAGTTCTTGATAGACCTTTATTTTATTTATTTATATGAGGTGCTGAGAGTTGAACCCAGTGCCTCACACATGCCAGGCAAATGCACTACCACTGAGCCCCAGCCCCGGCCCCATATTTTTTTTTATTATATTAAAAAATGTGCACTGTTTTTTTCAGGATTTAAGAAGAAATCTACATTCTTTTTATAATATATATATATATATATATATATATATATATATATATATATATATGCTGAGGGCCATTACCAAGTAGGAAATTTCCTTGCCAGCGTACCCCATGTTAATTTCGCTGTTGACATTGCATGTTAGGTGACCCTGCCCAAGGACGAGGGTGGATCCAGGATTAGGGTGTATCCTGCAGTTTGAGGAAGTATCCCAATCCTTGGGTTTAGGGCGTTCCCGGTTTAAGACAAGTTTAAGGCGTTCCCAGTTTAAGACCTTGGATTTTAGGGAAGTTCGATGTTGAGGATTATTGCTGCTGGAATTAGGGCGTTCCTGCTGCCTGAGCTCCTGTTGAACTCTCGTGAGATTCAGAGGGCATTTTGGGAAATAAGCCTCGTGGAGTAGGTGAATTGGGTGGCAGGAGAACTGGGATTGCGAGAGAACGTGTGTGGAGGCCGGTGTGAGTTCGGGAATAAAGAATTGCTGTTTGAATCTACAAAGCTGTGTGGTGGCTCGTGATTCTGTGCCCAGCCGAGACTGCGGCATATATATATATATATATATATATATATATATATATATATATATATGATGCTGATGGACCTTAATTTTATTCATTTATTTATATGCAGTACAGAGAATCAAACCTAGTGCTTCACACATGCAAGGCAAGCACTCTACCCCTCAGCCATACCCCACCTAGAAATCTACATTCTTGATTGGCATTTTTTTTCACTCTAACTCTTTGTTATAGTTTGGATCTAAAATATCCCCCCAAGGTTTCCAGTCAGTGGTGCTATTGGGAGGTGGTGCAAACTTTAAAATGTGAGCCTAGATAGAGGAAGTAGATCACTGAGGGTGTGCATTGGAAGGGTACATTTTTTTCCCCCAGTGCCCCCTCCTTTTCCTTCTCTCTAGCCACCCTGTGGTGAACAGCTATTTTCTACCATGCCCTTCTGCCATGATGTAGTAGTGTCTTGCCATAGACCTAAAAGCAACTCGGCCAAGTAACTGGGAATTGAAACCTCTGACTGGGAACTGAAACCTCTGAAACCATAAATCAAGGTATTCTCTTCTTTCTTTCAAATTGTTTATCTCAGGTATTTTGTCATAGCAACAGGAAGCTGACTAACATACTCTTTCTGAGTCTCACTGAGTTTTCGAAAAAATCCATGGAAATAACCATTTAATATAATGAACTAATATGTGCCATAAAATTTTAAATGTTGCATTTTCTTTCTTTCTTTTTTTTTTTTTTTTTTGTTACACATGCCCAGGCTCTTATTTTGAGACAGAGTTTCGTTAGGTTGTTCACAGCCTCGCTAAATTGTTAAGGCTGGCTTTGAACCTGGGAACCTCCCACCCGCCTCCCAAGCTGATGTGACTGCATATGTGCTCCACCACACCAGACAAAATGTTGAATTTATTTAAGGAATATATTCCTTTTTCAGAATAAAGTATATTTTTTAGAGTCACATCTTAGTTTTAATATTCTTGTTTTCATTATCTAAATTTCTTTTGCTGATCACAAAAAAATGTCTTTTGTACATTTACATTTTTGACAATTTTGCCATATTTTATATGTTCTCTGTATGGAATCCCATTCTTCAATAACTAAATTTTTTTTCTTCTATGAAATAGCTCAAAAATCTACATCTCCAGCTCAGAACTCAACCCTGAGCTTTAGTACTATAGAACATACCCACCTGCTTGTTCAACACATTCTTAAAGATCATCACTTCTGGTAATCTAATCCAGACCAGCTCATTCTCCCAGATTTCATTTCTCAATTAAGATCTCACAATTGACCCAGGTGTCATTTTTAACACCTTCCTCTGTTTCACAATTTCCTTTCATCCCTGCCTCACATAGTGACATTCAATAATTCATCAAATCCTGCTAATTTCCCTCTGATATGCCTCTCAAAGTTATTCCACTCTTACCATTCACATTACTAGGTTCTAGTACAACGTCTTACCACTTCTTTTCTAGGATATTGTAAGTCCATACTAAATGGTCTATGTTATTACAATTCCATCTGTATATGCTTTCATATCTTTAAATTTTAAAAATAAAATCTTATTACCCTGCTCCCTTTAATAAAATTTTCTGATATATCTTTATAAGTTCATTTTAGATCTGACCCTTGTCTAGCTGTACAGTTTTCTCTCTTGCTATTCATTGTTTGTTTAACTGCACTGGACATCATTTCACATAAAATACTTGAGTATTTAAACAGATGATATTAATGACTACCTAGTTTACATGGTATATAGGAACCAAAATGTGTTTTAGTAGTTCACTGTTAATACAAAGTCTAAATTTTATCATTGTAAACAATGCTTCAAAGGCCATCCTTGTGCATAAAACTTTACACATCTAAACACTATGTGATTATCTCAAGATAGACTCTGAAGCTCAAATCCATGGGATAGATGAAGATGAGGACAAATAATACCCATGCATACAAATGTTTGCATTAGGGAAGAGTAACCCTGATGTTTTTTAACCTAAATATTTTAAAATGGGTATGAAACATGCTTTCTCTTTGTCCTATAGGACGTTATCTTTGCTATATTGGACAGTGAATGTATGCATCAGCAAGTCCACTCTTTTCTTCCATGTTTCTAAACTACCATTGTATCTGGTTACTTTTCCTGTAAGAACACAACTCCATCAGCCATTCTCATTGATCTGATCAACTGAGGTTAGAAACAAAGTCCTTTCAGTTTATCTCATAAAATTGAATCAAAGCTGAAACCAATAGGACTCCAAATAGCCAAATGAGGTCACCCTGAAATACTGACTTCAACTATCCTCAGAGTCCTGCACCTAAGCAACTGAACAAATCACATAAAGCATGTGGCTTTCTCCTTAAGTCTTGGTTTTGACATTTCTACTTAGAGGCATTAATCTAGTATCTTAGTACATTGGAGGGAATCTAGGGTACATTGTCTCATCCATAATAGTCCTAGTCAGTGGAGTCATTAATCATTACAGTTGATATCAGGGATAATTTTCATGCTATCTTTTGCAATTAGCTAATTTTCATCAAAGGAATAACTGCCTGAGGGCATATACAAATGATTAAGCAGTTATCACTGGAGAAGCTTCCCCCAGGTAAAGCAGGGTGACCTCATTTTGGAGAGATGTCCAGTTATCTGATATCAAAATGAACTTCTGGTGGGATTTCTTGAGGCCCACTTAGGACACCCTCTCTAGATGAAAGTCACTCTATTTTGGAGAAGGACATAAGTAAAGCTTAGCTTCAATATAAGGATATAGTCTAAGGGGTACAGAGTCCCTGTGGAAAGAATATGTTATTGACAATTGGTGCATCACCCAGTGGTCCCTACACCGATTGGGAGCACAGTTTTATAGTAATCAAATATGAAATATGGCTTCTCACTGACCAGTAGTTGTTAGGATTCCTACCTCTGTAGGAAGTAGTTCCCAGGCAGTCCCTCCCCCCTGTTACATTTACCCAGAACACCAGCTAAATGACACTCCTCTGCCCCATAGGATGGCTGATAACTATAAGAAGGGGAAGAGCAACGTACCCCAAATTTGACATTTTGTGTGAAACACAGAAGAACCGTCTTCTGCTCTGTCTACAAGATTTATTAGTAAGAATACAAATAAGAGCAATCAAATTGTAGTCAGGCCCTTCTAGCAGACCGTGGCAGAACTGGCAGGTGGTTATACTTAAGGTACCAGCCATACCAGGGCACTTTCCTTCATGAAGATAGCTACAGGATGATTTAAAAATACAGACATTATTAATTTCCTCTTCCCCCTATACCTTCTGGTATCTGAAATATTTCTTTCCCAGAGGGTAGGGATGTTGTCTTTCTCCCATCACCACAAAATCAGTGCCCCACTAAAATTTTACCTTTTCTTTTTTTAGTTCTCCCCATTCTTACTCAAGAGTTTTCATACAAAAAAAGTACAAATAAAAGAGGAACACAGCCTTTTTTTAATAAGTTCTTTGTAGTTATATATATATAACAGTAGAATTCATTTTGATACAATTATGTAAGCATGGAATATATCTTATTCTAATTAGGATTCCATTCTTGTGGATGTTCATGATGGTGGGATTCACTACGATGAGTTCAAACATGTACATAGGAAAATTATTTCAGATTCATTCCACTGTCTTTCTTTTTCCCAACTCTCCTCCATTCCCTTCATTACTCTTTGTCTACTACTGAATACTCTTCCACTCTCTCCCCTTATTGTGGATTAGCTTCCACATATCCCTTGGTTTTGGGGGACTAGCTTATTTCACTAAGCATGAGAGTCTCCATATCCATCCATTTACTGGCAAATGTCATAAATTCATTCTTCTTTATGACTAAGTAATACTCTATTGTGTGTGTGTGTGTGTGTGTGTGTGTGTGTGTGTGTGTGTGTGTATCACATTTTCTTTATCCATTCATCTGCTGGTGGGGACCTAAGTTGGTTCCATAGTTTATCTATTGTGAATTGAGCTGCTATAAACACTGATGTGGGCTGTATCACTGAAGTATGCTTATAAATCCTTTGGATATATACCAAAGGAGTAGAATAGCTGGGTCAACTGGTGATTCCATTCCTAGTTTTTTGAGGCATCTCCATATTGCTTTCCAGAGTGGTTGCACCAATTTGTAGTCCCACCAGCAATAAAAGAATGTACATTTTTCCCCACATCCTTACCAACATTTATTGTTATTTGATAATGGTCATTCTGAATACAGAGAGATGAAATCTCATTATAGTTTTTTTTTTTGTACCAGGGATTGAACTCAGAGGCACTCAACCACTGAGCCACATTCCCAACCCTATTTTATATTTTATTTAGAGCCTGGGTCTCACTGAGGTGGTCAGTACCTCACCCTTGTTGAAACTGGCTTTGAACTCATGATCCTCTTGCCTCAGTCTCCTGAGTTGCTGGGATACAGGCTGTAACATTACACCAAGCTTCAGTGTAGTTTTAATTTGCATTTCTCTAATTACTAGAGATGTTGAACATTTTTTCATATATTTGTTGACCATTTATATTTCTTTTTCTGTGAAGTGTCTGTTCTGTTTCTTTGACCATTTATTAATTGGGTGGGTTTTTTGGTGTTAAGTTTTGTGAGTTTTTATATATCTTGGAAATTAATGTCCTATCTGATGTGTAGGAAAGATTTTCTCACATTCTGTAGACTGTCTTTCATATTCTTGATTGTTTCCTTTTCTGTGAAGAACTTTTTTAGTTTGATGTCATCCATTTATTGATTCTTGATTTTACTTCTTGTGCTTTACGAATTTTGTTAAGAAAGCTAGTTCCTGAGCTGCTATGTTAGAGTGCTTGGCCTACATTTTCTTCTAGTATGTTCAGGGTTTCTGATCTAATTCATTGGTCTTTGATCCACTTTCAGTTGAGTTTTTTGCAAGGTTATATATAAGGGTTCAATTTCATTCTACTATATACAGATTTCCAGTTTTCCCAGCACCATTTGTTGAAGAGGCTATCTTTTCACTAATGTATGTTTTTGGTGCCTTTGTTTAGTATGAAGTAACTGTATTTTTGTGGGTTTGTTCTTATCTGTTTCATTGGTTTTCTTGCCTGTTTTGGTGCCAATACCATGCTAGGAGCACAGATTTAAAAAAAAAAAAAAACTTGACAAAACCATTATGTTTCCTATTTTGATTCATATTGGCCACCATACACAGATTATCCAAGCAGAGCATTCAACCAAGTGGTCATTATCCTTATGTTCTTGGGCCATGTCAATCTAACAAGTTAAACCAAGTGACTAATCAGAAGTAAGTTTGAATTCATTAGGTCCTTTTTGATTAGGCTGCCACAATGAAGGTACTATTAGCATCAAGCCTTCCTAGGGTTGCTTTTAGGGGAAAAATATTCAACCATTCCAGGAGTGGTTTGACAGAATTCCAAATTTTCAAAATGGATCAAGATAACCTGATTTCTCTCCTTTTTTCCTGATGGTTATTTGAGAAAGGTCCAAGGGAAGATGGTCCATTTCTATAAAAGCCATATTCAGTAACCCAGTTTTTTTATTAAAGTGTTTGCACAAAAAGGAAGTAAGGGAGGTAGAGTTAGATAACTTTTGGAACCCATATTTTATGAGACTATTTCAATACTCACCAATACTAGATGACTGTGAATAGTAAAGTACATGGAACATCATCAAAAACTTTGATGATTAACTCCTTATTCAATGACTGATGTAAGAATAGGTATATAATAGAAACCTGAAACATACTAGTGGACAGAGTTGACTACTTGGACTGAAATACCCATAACTGGAAAAAGGGTCAGTGGTGGGGAGGCACCAATATAACCCTGGGGGGAGGGTCAAAGGTCAGATGTAGCCAAAATGGTAGAAAGGAATAGAGATGTTTCCTATGCAATAGAACCTCTTCCCTTCCATCAAAACAAAAGAGTCCCCTTGTGTAAGAGTCATAAGTCAGCCTCAGTGTCAACCTCTACAGCAGAAATAGACTCCTTTACTTTGTGCTCAACCTATGATGGTGACTGTACTGTTCTTTTTGGTTCAATAATGAATCCAGGCAGGAAAGAGCTGCTTTGTGAAAGAGTTAGCAACAAACTGGGTACCATTCATGCATCTGTCGTTATTCTACATCCTCATCCTTGACATACAACAACCTCCCCAATGCTTCCTCATTAAGAGGTAATTCAATGGAAGACCATTTGCTTCCAATTAGCTATACAATTTGGCTGATAAGATTCCTACTGATTGCTAGGGACTTCCCTCAAATGATGTTAATTGCCCCATGAGGCTTAATCTTTCGTCTTCTGAAAATTTTGTCTTTGCCAGTAACCCATGTTCAACACCCAATTTTAATAAACTCTGAAATGCCTTAGATTATACTGTACTTGGGGGCTAACAAGTTAACCTGACATAAATTCTTGGATGATTGCAATAGATATAAGACTTCTTTGTCAGAAACAAAGGACTTCATTTCTCATGGCATGAGAATCAGCATATGTTGGTCTGGGTGTCTGAGCCCTAATTTTCACAGGGAAAAACAAATAGCCTCACATGCCTCACATACTGTGGGATTTGCTCCAGGGAATGAAGCATGGGGGTGGGAACCCATTTTTTTTTTTATTATTGGCAGTAAGAATGTCTGCTTATGCCTTAGAGGGAGGCATTATCCTTGTTTTACCAGATAGTAAGCAAATCTGCCTCTTCCTCTGTAGGGAGATGACTTCTCTGTCTTCCAAGGCTGTTTGCCATAAAAACATCCTTAGAAAGACAATCTGGAGCAGAAGACTTTGTACACAAGACATTCAGGAATGTGAAGACCTTGGAGGTTTTCTCGTCTCACTTTGCTCTCCATGTATTCCACCACAGCTCAGGATCCAGGTGTTTGATTCAGTGATTTAGGATGTTTATGTCTATTTCATCACACCATGGTTAACATAGTGCTTCAATCATTTCCTTTCAAAATCCTTGTTATATTGGGAAACATGCCAGTTCAAAAATCATGGCATTTAAAGTAAATAATTTGTATAACTAGAAGTCTTTCTGCCTTCCCTAGGTTTCCTACTTTCTGTTTTTACTCCTTCTCTTATCCTTTCATGGAAAACATTGCTTACTTAATAGATTATATTCCCTAAATTTGAAGTGCTGCATTAATACATGAAATAGGCTTTAATTTATTTTATTAAGTAATCTACTTGGTATATTTAGAATTCGACTGGAGAAAATTTTCATTTTATCTGAACAGCAATTTAAAAACCTAGAAAAATGTGGTCTATAGTCAAATAAAGATGGAAACAATGTTGTTAAGATTATGAGCAAATGAAGATTTACACTCTGTACAGGATTTAGTATTTGCCATTTCCCTCTAATCTGACAATTGCATTATAGAACAAGATTGAAGAGTGAGCAATCTGCCTCATATTCTGTTTAGTTAATTAAGTTTTTACAGAGGAGATAGGATTTCAATCCAGTACCTCTGTGATGTGTGTTTCAGCCCCTTGCCTTAATAGCTTCATTCAAGTTCTACATAAGATATTTACACAAAAGAAAAATGGAAAACCAGTGTTCTGGTGGAAAATATCAAGTAAATGTGAGGCTATCCCTATCTTCTTGACTCTAATGGTTCAGACAGATTCATTCCACTGGGGTGCTTTAAACTGGGTCTAACTCAGAACATAAAACACGGGAAGTCTGGAATATATACACATCTATCAATACTTGGTCAAAAATATTCTTCATAAAATACAGAACCGAGAGAAAGTTTCCTCTCATTGTCCTGAAAGTATATGGTTATTATAATTTAGAGTATATAAAAAATCTTAACAAGATAATATCAATCAATTTCCTTTTGTTAAACTATCCACAAATAGGTTGCCCATTACAGAGTATAAAGGTTCTAGAAAAATTGTTTCAGATTTTTTTAACATAGTGATAACATTTCTGTCATAAACCTATAAGTAGAATCACTTAAAGAATTTTAATGGAGATGAATTTTAGCATTTATTGATAGAGATGGAATAAACTATATTTTCACACTACAAAATTTGCTTCATTTTCCTGAACAAAGGGCTATGAAAGTTGAGGCCTATGACATGTCCTTTAAGGGTACACTGACAGAAAGTCTTGCGTTTTATGTGAATTTTAATTGATCCTCTGAGCAGTAATTTTCCAGCTCACTATCAAGGAAGAGCAAAACTGTAAATTGAGCTCTTATGTATAAATCCATCCTAAGACCAGCGGTCTCCTTCCTCTCAGTCTTCAGAGTTTACCTGAGTCCCATGGAGAAAACTATTTGAATTCATGAATGGATTGTAAAGTGATCTTGTCTGTCACCCTTTTGAGGTTCTTTTTGCTGGCTTTGGCCTTAATTGTTCTCTGTTTTCAAGGAATCTGCAGGAGAGCAGTAGTCAAAACAAGCTGAGAAATAGAGTATTATGGACTTGTTCGTGTATGCTTTCTCACCTGACTTTCTGCAAAGCTAATAACAAAAAAAGGTGGTGTTGGCTTGTTAATAATTAATAGCACCCAGTGCAAATGAAGCACTTCTGTCATAAGGCTTCATCAGTAAGGTCATGGTACAATAGGGGTTGCAGGTTCTGTAAGTATGAGTGGTATTTGCATATGTCATAACAGCCCATGCATGCTAACAGCACAAACACTTCACATCTGCTTCTGTTTACTCCCATGCTAACACCCCAAAGTACAGGAGTCCTGTGTTAATTGCTCAGTTATATACTGACTGTTGATGTGTTCTCCATAGAGCTTTTCATAAGTGCACTGTTGCAAATAAACTGCTAATGACTTTGCTTATTCGGCCACCCTTTTAAGAAAATCTACAACATACACACAGATTAATGATTCCTCTATTTAGCAGTGTGTCTTGTGACTAGGTTTGCATAGAAGCAGTATCAATTAAGTAGCAATTATCTGCAAAGTGGAAAAAAAGAGGAAAATATAAATAAGTAATGAGCATGATGCTAAAATCTTTGAGAACAACTGGAATTGAACTCTGAGGCAAGGGCACCGACTAGTGAACATTTTCCCCTTGTTTTCTTATACTGAAACCCATAAAGCTCCCAGAAAAATTTGAACAAGATGAAATGTTAAATTTCATAAGTGAGTTTTTAAAATTTGATTTTCAAGATGACTACTATTTTGAAAAAGCAAAGAAACAAAAAAAGTGCTACATCTAAACACACTTAACAAGTGGTTTACAAAATCAAAACAAAGGAAAAGTGACCCCGTTAAATGTTTCTGAAAGCTTGATTAAAACATCAGAAGTATCACAGAGTCCCAATTTATCTCTCTTTTCACATTGTCAAGCTATGACCTTTATTAGTACCTCATAAAAGTTTTCCATAACACTGTGCATTTTCTGAAGATTAAAAAAAAATGCCTAATGGGTTTAGGGATATTAAGGTGTCCAAATTGGCAAAATTCACAAGAAAATTCATAAGCTCTATTTTTGTTTTTAATCTTGGCTTGTAACAGCCAAATAGATTCTTTAATATTCAGAGACAGAAACCACAACATTCAGGCAGGATGAATGAGAAGCAAAAGACTAGGGTCGTTTGTCTTTGGTTCTTGTCAATCAAGAAAATTTTGACCCCAGTATCTTCCATCAACAGCAATAGGCTGGGTAAAATGTGCATTAGAGCAGAGAGCCAAATGTTTCAAGGTTTCTCTGAACTAGATACCAATAATTCCTTTGATGGCTTTTCTCTCAGGGCTCAATGACCACAGTCAGCCAAACTTTTCCTTATTTTACTCAATAGTAATCATATTTTCCAAATTCTAAATCAAGATTATGGTTACACACACACACACACACACACACACACACACACACACACACAGAGAGAGAGAGAGAGAGAGAGAGAGAGAGAGAGAGAGAATTAGAAATGAGAACTATATCAGCTAGAATGAGATTAGGCTGCTATAACAAAGAAATCCAACAAAACAGAAGTTATCAGAATAAAGCAATACATTTTCCTGTAATATTACACTCAAAAGTGAAGGTTCTGGTTGCTGGCTGCTTTGTTTTCTGAGGCCAGTCAGAGGTCCACCATTCAGGTCTTCTTAAAGAAAACCTACTAGAAACCAGCTTCTGCACCTTTGGATCTGTCAAGATTTTGTTGTTGGGACAATGCTACCTACAGGCTGCTCCAGCCAAAAAATAAACAGAGGAGCCAGAGCCAGGCCATTTCTGCCTGATGTAGGACTCTTTGTTCAGGGATTCCACACTGGCTTGTCTGAGACCTCTCAGATATGCTCTGCAGTCTGGAGCTCCAGCCTGCCCAATCCTGCTTCCCTCCTGCTCTTCTTTGGCAAATGTTTTATCTGTGTTGCAGCCCAAATTCTCCCCTACCTCTTTCCTTTCTTTGTCTCCTTTACCTTTCACAGATGTTCCTCTGGTATTTGCTGTAGGTTCAGACTCATTTAGGTGCATTTTTTTTCTTGTAAAGGAAAAATCTTAAAACAATTGCAGTTACTCATGCCCTAATCTGAAATCCTTTGGGCCAAATGTACTTCCAAATTCAAAATATGGTGCCTCTATTGTATATCATACATGAACCCCATTTGAGCTATCACACAGAGGCTATTCTGTGAAATACAGAGGTGAACATAAATAAAGGATTATTCTAGTCAGATTTTTCTCTGCTGCAACTGAAAGACCCAACCAGAACAATTGTAGGGGAGAAAAGGTTTATTTAGGAGCTCACAGTTGCAGAGGTCTCAGCCCATAAGTGGCTGGCTCCATATGGGGGCTCAAGGTGAGGCAGGACATCATGGAGAAACAGTGTGGCAAAGGGAAGTTAGCCCACATGATTAAAAGAAATCAGAGAGAAAGATTCTAATCACCAAATACCAAATATATACCCCAAAGCCATACCTTCAGTGTCCTACTTCCTCCAGCCACACCCTACCAGCTTTCAGTTACCCCTCAGTTAATCCTTATCAGGGGATTAGTTCACTGATTGGGTTAAGGATCTCACAACCCAATCACTTCTTCTCTGAACCTTCTTGCATTGACTCACACATGAACTTTTGGGGGATACCTCACATCCAAACCATAATAAGGATAAAGGTTAATATTATCCCACATAAATAAGGATTACTTTTTTTTCCAAGAAAGAATAAGGGTTACTTTTTTTCCAAGAAAAAAGTAGACTAGACTGGGAATTTCCTCTAAATAAATTATAAAAAGTGAATTTTTGTTTTGTTTTGTTTTCAAAACTTTATGGATTTCACAGTTGTGAATCTGGGCTAGAAAACCCATTCATCTTTTGCACTATTGTTAATAGATTATTTTACTCTGACATTTATAATTACCCCCTTCTTATATTATTAACCAATTAGACCTAGTGGTTCTCACACTTTGATATCAATAAATATATCCTGGGTGGCAATTTTTCACTCCTAAATATTTATTCAGTAAGGTCAGTGTTAGGTCTGACTCTTCATTTTCAATAAGCTTGGCAAGCCACACTCTCTCCTATGAAGTTTTAGGATCTGAACTCTGAAACTATCATCAAACTTTGAGTTCACATTTCCCTTTTCTAAATCACTGATTATTCTTAGTTCCAGGTTTAACCAGACTTTAAAGAATTTTGGCTGTTAAAATTAGAACAAGCTAACTAGCTTATTTCTGATTCTTCCTCAACTCTGCCTACTTTTGTTGTTAGCTCACACAGCCATTCACCTCTCAGTATGAAATTAACTTTACCAATAACTCTTCAGAGGTGTTTATCTTGGAATGGCCAAAGTTAGCTTTTTGAACTGAAATAGAGCTGAATAAGTTTCCTCTTAACTTTGAGTACCTGTCTCAACAGAGTGTCAGATCTGAGATTATAGTGTTGTGCAAGAAGTCCTCCTATTCCCATTATAGATGGAGCTAGAGGTAGAAGAATTATAGATAAACACTAATGGGTAAATGGATCCACAACTGGTATAGCACAGCAGCTAGCATGAAATGAATTTAAGTGTCCTCTCAACTCAGTGCTACTTTTTAGCTTGGTTCTCTTATAGAACCAATTCCCTTTAGAATAAGTACAAAAGTTGTATTTCTAAAGTTTTCTTTCCCTTTGCAATGGTATTACTGATTTCCACTTGAAGCTGTGTGTTTCCTGAAACTGGACATCAATCAAGACTCTAAAAGGTATGGTAAGATAAAAGGACCTACCAATTCCATGTTCTGACAAAAGGCTCCAGATCTCTGGTTAATATATTTTCTGAAAACAAATTTTTGCTGCACTCTGAGTAGGAATTTAAACTCCTCTGGTAAAAACAGCTTAAATGGTTATGTACTAAAAAGGAAAACTTAAGAAAAGCCAAGTCCAAAAGCATCTTTTAGAATTACACCAAGACCATGGTTTCTATAGGTTTATAATGATCAAACAGGGGCATTTTGCTGCCATTTAACTGGAGTTAAATGTGGCACATATCCCTGAGGAAACAATTTTAAGAAAAATGTTAGGGAAAACTCATAATTTTTATGCTAATATAAACAGAAGCATTATGGTTTAGAATACAAACTTTGTGTGTTTTAATTAGTAAAACACAAGCCTGTTAAGAAACATCATAAATAAAAATGCCTCTTTGGACTAAGACCTCATATCCTACAGGGGTCTGTCTTCTTTCTCAGTGATTCAGAGAAAGCTGGTGGGAAAGTTTAGGGAAACACTGAAGTTGATTGTGACATGTGTGGTTAGGTATTTCCTGTAAAGAGCCTAAACGTGCCCACTTTGTTATTCTAGTGCCTGCCCTTGAATTCTCCATCTCAACTTGCAACATCTGGAGTTGAAAGCTATATGAAAATTGTGCGTTTTAGTTTTGCTACCAAGGATATGCAACAGGATGTTAAAACTGAACTATTTCTGACTCTGTTTTGGCTAAAGCCCCAAGACAATATTTGCCAACTATTCCACTTTCTAAAGTTAGACCACCTATGTAGGAATTGCAGAGAAAGAGAGGAAATAGAGAAGGAACCCACAAGGCTCCATTCTCCCTGCAGGTTACAACCTACAGCAGCCCAATTGGGGCCAACAGGCTCTAAGTGTAGATGAAGTTTGATGTTACACAGACAGGACATTTTAATTACTGAAGTGAGACTTTCTCTTTGTAACTTGGTGTAAATAGAGGATTTAAAAAAAAAATTACCTGAATTTCCTTTCCATTTTATCTGGTAATAGAGAAATAACCTCACAAAGTGGGTTTGAATGGGCAGGTGTGGAACTTTTGTTTTAAACTTTTCACCATTTACCCGTGACTAGGACATGAATCAGGAACAAAGAAGATACATAAAAAAAACATTTGGAGAGTCCTACCAATTCTTTTCCTTTTTCCTTGTTTGTTTGAAGAGACTAGGATGTTACATTGATGGATCCTAAACTTCCATAAAACAGGACTTTTCTTTCCCAGTGTATTACACAGTCTCTACTTATCTTGGTATGTGACTTGAAATCCTTGCTCATTGCTCAATGCTGTTCTTGGTATTTATTTTGACTCTATTTTACATGCTTTAAAATATTGGGAGGATACTTCGTATCACCTTTTTTACAGGGTTTGTATTCTCCCATTAAATGAGGCTCCAAGACTTTATAGGAAGCATCTGGCATTGCCAGAAACACCTAAGGACAAACACAGAAGAAAACTAATATTGTAACATCAACAACAACAACAAAATCATAAATAACTAAACTACAGTTCTACCTTCAAAAATCAAAGTGTTCCCGAGCTACTTATCAATCAATCTAACTCCTTTGTGTCTATTTAAGCGAGTTTCTTGTTAATAGCATAGAGTAAGATCTTCCTTTTAAAATCCAAACTGATAAGCTCTTTTAGTCAGTGTTTAAATGATTTATATTTAATGTTATAATTTATATGTTTGCAGATAATGTTATCACAGTTTTCTTTGATTTTTTTGTCTCAACTTGTTCTTTGTTTTTGTTTTTTTTTTTTCCTTTCTTTCTATCCTGTCTTCTTTGTTGTGGGTTCGTATTAACTACACAGAATAGTGAGTTTCATCATAGCATATTCTTTTGGATGGATTATTTTGTGTTTCCATTTCATCTCCACTATTAGCTTATTAGAGCTCAGAATTCTCTCCCTTTCTCATTCTCTCCTGTCCCAGTTCCTTCTCTATGGTTTACAAAATGCATTTTTACAGATTGCATGATACATGGGAGAATTTACAAGCTCATACTTTCACTTCTTTTTAACCTCCCATTTATTACTGCTGCCATGCTTTTGACTTTTGTGTATTTTATAAACTCCAAAGAACAATTTCACTGGTTTTGTTTAGACAATTGTGTACAAAAAAAAAAATCTCTAATTTTTACCTATTATACTTAGAATCTCCATTATTTTTTATTCATTTGTTCATATTTAAATTTCTACCCAGCAGCATATTCCTTTGGCTGAAAAACTTGTAGCCTTCTGTGTAGTACATTTTATCTTTCATGTATTTTGAAAAAATTTGATTTCATCTTCTTTTCTGAAGGATGTATTCAGAGTATTGAATTCTAAATTGAGAATATTTTTGTTTCTAGTTTCTTTGCTTGAAGACGTCTGTCCATTTTCTTCCAACTTTCCTTTTTTTAAAGAGGAATCTGGTGGTTCTTATCTTCCTCTTCTATATGTACTTCTGTCTTTGTTCTCTGGCAGTCCTTTAGTTTTTCTAACTGTCATTTTCAGCAGTTTGATTATGATGCATTTAGTTGTGTTTTTCTTTATATTTCTGGGATCCATGGCTGGTTGTCTTTCATTAATTTTGAGAAGGCTTTACCATTATCTATCCAAATATTTTTTCTTCCTCATCTGTTTTCCTTCTGCATCTCCAATTACATACTGTATTATTTGATGTTCTCCCACAGTTCTTGGGTGCTCGGGTTCAGGTTTTCTCTCTCTTCTTTCTTCTCTTTTTGTGTTTTAGTCTAAATAATTTATCGTTCTATATTTTGAAATTTACTGATTATTTCTTCTACTGTGTTTAATCTGATAAAAAGCCTCAAGAAATTATGTTCTTTCTCTCTCACTTTCTTTCTACACACACACACACACACACAAACACACACACACACTGTATTTCACTTATAGTATTTCCACTTAACTTTTATGCTGTTTCTTCTACTAAAATCTCTCTGTTCATGCTTATTATTTATCCTTCACACTACGTTTTATAGATATATTATTGTATGTATTTCTGTGATATTTCCAACACCTAATTCTGGTTCTGTTGACTTACATTTTTGAAAATGTTTTATGCTTTTTTTGCTCTTTACAATATTTTTATTATTGGACAACATGTATAAAAGAACAGTAGAGATCAAGGTAAGTTATATTTATGTTTGTAAATAGAATCATATCTCCTATCAAGTTATTAACATGGCCTGATTTATTGCAGTTGGTGGTTTACCTAGATTCTGTTACTCTAGTTACCTTTCCGTGGGCTTCCATTTACCATCATAGTAGATTTCTACTCCCTTGAGATTAGTGTAGGGGCTGAGATGCCAGCTTTTCCCATTGTTCCTGCTCTATATTCAGCTCTTCAATAGAGCTGCACACCATGCCTCTGTGTACTTCCTTGCTTTTGACACTCCTCAAGATATAGATTGTTACTCAAGCGATAAACATAGCTCATAGGGGAAGAGAAGAGTTTTACGTGACTCCATCCTCAGTATTATGCAAGGCCTGAACACTGGAGCTTGAGGATAAGATCTTTCAGCGTTCCAGCTTCTCTTCCAATGGCAGACAGCTTCTCCCTCCAACACTGCATAGGCTCTTGAGGATGAGCAACTTTACTTTCTTCATAAGTACCTCATCCTATCTCTTCCTACTATCAGGAAGAGAGTTAGCTTAAGTGTTTCCCACTCTCCCCAGTAGCCTCAGACATCTCTTTTCTACCAGCACAGGATCCTGAGTATGAATTTACTTCCTATTTCTCTATAAGCCACAGATTTTTTCCTAGGATGAGTAAAGAATGTAGGTGAGAGTTAGGTTTTCTATCCTCTTCTCCTCAGTGGTGCAGAACAGGCAGCTAGGAGATTTTTGTGCTCTTTTCACCACAGCAAACCACTGGGTCTTTAAATATTGTATACTACTTCCACTTACATTCTTTTGGCCTGAACCCTATCAAGTGGTCACATAAAACTTTGAAGGACAGAGCTAGGAAGCATATTTTTCCTGTGTACATAGAAGGAAATTGCATGGTATGTAAATATGGAACACTGTCCCTGAATTACCATAATAATTGGAAAGAGACTAATTAAGAATTCTTAGTTTCTTTTCTAAAAAATGTATTTATGTATTCTAATTTGTAATACATGACAGCAGAATGCATTTCAATTCATAGTACACATATAGAGCACAATTTTTCATGTCTCTGGTAATTCACAAAATAGAGTCACACCATTTGTATCTTCACACATGTATGTAGGGTAATGATGTCCATCTCATTCCACCATCTTTCCTACCCCCATGCCCCCTCCCTTCCTCTCTCTCCCCTTTGACCTATCTAGAGTTCCTCAATTTCTCCCATGCTCTACTCACCCCATCCCCATTATGGATCAACATCCACATAACAGAGAAAACATTCAGTATTTGGTTTTTTGAGATTGGTTTATTTCACTTAGCATAATATTCTCCAGTTCCATCAATTTAAATGCAAATGTCATGATTTTACTCTCTTTTAATGCTGAGTAATATCCTATTGTGTATATATACCATATTTTATTTATCCATTCATCTACTGAAGGGCTAAATTGGTTCCACAATTTAGCTATTGTGAATTGTGCTGCTATAAACATGGATGTAGCTGCATCACTGTAGCATGCTGTTTTTAAGTTCTTTGGGTGTAAACTTAGGAGTGGGATAGCTGTGTCAAATGGTGATTCCATTCCAAGTTTTTTCAAGTTTTCAAGGAATCTCTCTACTGCTTTACAGATTAGCTGCAGCAATTTGCAGTCCCACCAGCAATACATGAGTGTACCTTTTTCTCCACTTCCTCACCAACACTTATTGTTGTTTGTATTATTTTTCTTTTTTATTTTTATTTATATAAGACAGTGTAATGCACTACAATTCTTATTAAACATATAGAGCACAATTTTTTATATCTTTGTTTATATACAAAGTATATTCACACCAATTCATGTTTTCATACATGCACTTTGGATAATAAAGATCATCACATTCCACCATCGTTTCTAACCCCATGCCCCTCTCTTCCCCTCCCACCCCTCTGCCCTATCTAAAGCTTGTCTATTCCTCCCATGCTCCTTCTCCCTATCCCACTATGAATCAGCCTCCTTATATCAAAGAAAACATTCGGCATTTGTTTTTTTTTTGGGATTGGCTAACTTCACTAAGCATTATCTTCTCTAACTCCATCCATTTACCTGCAAATGCCATGATTTTATTCTCTTTTACTATTGAGTAATGTTCCTTTGTATATATATGCCAAATTTTTACCCATTCATCTATTGAAGGGCATCTAGGTTGGTTCCACAGTTTAACTATTGTGAATTGTGCTGCTATAAACATTGCAATGGAAATCAATAAATGTAATCCATTACATCAGTAGACTTAAAATAATAATCATATGATCATCTCAATAGTTATGTTCAAAACACTAGAACAATTAGGGATAACAGGAACATATCTCAACATCATTGTTGTTTGTATTCTTAAGAGCTGCCATTGTGACTGGAGTGAGATGAAATCTTAGAGTAGTTTTGATTTGCATTTCTCTGATTATTAGAGATATTGAACATTTTTTTATATATTTGTTGATTGAATGTATATCATCTTCTAAGAAGTGTCTCTTCATTTCCTTGACCCATTTATTGATTGGGTTTTTGGGGTTTTTTTGGTGTTAATATTTTTGAGTTCTTTACATATCCTAGAGATTAGTGCTCTATCTGATATGTGTGTGGTAAAAATTTGCTCCCATTCTGTAAGCTCTCTTACCTCACTATTTATTTTGCTTAGAAGAAGCTTTTTAATTTGAATCCATTCCATTTATTGATTCTTGATTTTATTTCTTGTGCTATAGCTGTCTTATTCAGGATATCAGGGCCTAATCCAGCATGATAAAGAATTGGGCTTATTTTTTCTTCTCTTTTAGGAGCAGGGTCTCTGGTTTAATTCCTATATCCTTGATCTACTTTCAGTTGAGTTTGTGCATGGTGACAGGTAGGGGCTTACTTTCATTTTCCTGTATTTGGACTTCCAGTTTTCCCAACACCATTTGTTGAAGGGGCTATCTTTTCTCCAATATATGTTTTTGGTGCCTTTGTCTAGTATGAGATAACTGTATTTACATGGGTTTATCTCTGTATTCCCTATTCTGTACCTTTGGACTGCAAGTCTATTTTGGTGCCAATCATTTTTCTTACTATTGCTCTGCAGTATAATTTAAGGTCAGGTATAGTGATGCCACCTGCTTTGTTCTTCCTGCTAAGGATTGCTTTGGCTATTCTGGGTCTCTTATTTTTCCAGATGATTTTCATGACTGCCTTTTCTATTTCTATATGGAATGTCATTGGGATTTTTATTGGAACTGCATTAAACCTGTAGAGTGTTTTTGGTGGTATGGTCATTTTGACAATATTAATTCTGACTATCCAAGAACAAGGTAGATCTTTCCATCTTCTAAGATCTTCTTTGATTTCTTTCTTTAGTGTTCTGTAGTTTTCATTTTAGAAGCCTTTCATCTCTTTCTTTGAGTTGGTGATAACTCCTAGTTTCTTGTCTCCTCAGCTCTATAATTAAGCCTCTGTCTTCATTTTCTCCTATATCCCACATGCATCTTATGGGGCAGCATAATTATTTATGTGTATTTGAAATCCTGTGCTCTCTCTTGAAGGGTCTTTTTGCATATGCTTTCTTCTTTCTTCACTTGGATTCTCTTTTTACATTATAAATCCAGGGAATCTTCTCCAACCTTGCTCTGTGACCCTATAGAACTCTACATTTTCCCATTCTAGCATTTATCAAGATATAACATAATGAACAGAGTAAGTTTTTTGTTGTTTATTTGGTTTTTTTATATATATGTTTGTTTGTTTTTGGTGAGACAGGATTTTGCTAAGTTTCTTAGGGCCCAGGCTGGCTGGCTTCGAACTTGTGATTGTTCTGCCCAGCCTCAGTCTCCCAATGCTCTGGGATTATAGGTGAGAGCCACAGAACCCACTGAGATGTTAGTTCTTTGAAGATAAGACAGGAAGTTGGAGATATGTATGGGTGTAAGCAATTATTATTTTCATTCGAGATGATTTCAAGATAGTTGTTCCAGTGAGAAATCTGGTTACCCAACACTAACCATGACTTACTCAACTTCTCTATTTCTGCAGTTCTCTCATTCTCTTTCTTTCATAATCTGCTACTTTATTAAGTGATTTTTAAAAAATAGTTCATATTCTTCAAAGAATTATTTTTTAAAGAGAGAGTGAGAGAGGAGAGAGAGTGAGAGAGAGAGAGAATTTTTAATATTTATTTTTTAGTTCTCAGCGGACACAACATCTTTGTTGGTATGTGGTGCTGAGGATCGAACCCGGGCCACACGCATGCCAGGCGAGCGCGCTACCGCTTGAGCCACATTCCCAGCCCCAAAGAATTATTTTAATAAATGTCATAGAATAACACTGATGATTATTCTAAGTATTTCATCTGTATCAATTCATTTAATCCTCAAAACAACCTTATGGAATAATACTATCATCCTTTTTTAATAAATGAAGGAAAGAAGCACAGAGAGCTTATGTAACAATTTTACACAGTCAAGGAGAGTTAGACTTGGGATATGGAATCAGGAACCCTGGCTTTATAGCCTGAATTCCTTGGGATAGATGTCTATTCTTTGTTCAGTGAACTATGGAGATCATGGTGGCATTATTTGCTACCAAAAATGTGATTGTATAAGTCAGGATCAAAATAGAAAAACAGAAATCATTTAATACAGTTCACTTAGAGCAATTCTAGTACAGGGTATTAGTTAAACAGTACTGGAAGACTGGAAAGAAAAATGGGAATCACCTAGTTTGCACAGGCTAGGCTCTCTGTCACCTGACCCCTACCTCACACACATCCGTCTCTACATTCTGATGGAGAAGTTAGTAGAAGGCAAAAAGGATGGCCAGAACCATATCCTAATAATGGTGGATCAGTCAGAGTCCAGCCAAGCAATAAAACCACACTAGCTATTTGAACAGAGGAATTTAATATAAACAGTTATTAGCTTGGTATACACTATGGGGTAAAAGAGAACTTTAGGGTGACATTGGGCTAGCAACTGCAATATGAATTTTTAAAGGGGAAATGGGAAATGGTAGAAATCACTATGACTTAGCAGAGGGGTTCCAAGAAGTGTAAACTTGGACTGCAAAAGAAGTTCTCCAGAAACCTGGGATCAAAACTTCTGAGAAGTGGTGCCAGACTGCTGGTGTGTTCCTCTCATGATGGTAGTGAGGTGGGGTTGAGGAAATATACCATAATGAAGCCTATTTTGAAGTGTTTGAAAATCTGCAAACTAGAATCATCTGCTTTTACAGGAAGGAATCACTTCTTCTTAAATAGCCAGTGCTCTGGCATTGCTCAGGGGAGTAGAAAAGAAGGAGACAGGAAGCACAAGGGAGTGCCAGTCTGTAGAATTCCTCCAGTTTTCTTATTGGACAGAACTTAACAGAAATATTACCATGGAGTGAAATGCAAGAATGAGCTTTGCAGAGTTTCAGCACTATCACCACAAAGCTAAGTATGGAAGAGTGGGTTTGGGGCAAAACAATAGCTTAAGAAGCAGAACAAATGTACATGGGAAGTTCTTGGTTTCTATTTTTGGAGAAATGTACTGCTAGGATAGTACTTCTGATTTCAGTTGTAAATAAGTGACCTGAGGTGTTTGTCTCCCAGCTTGAGTTTCAAGCAGACACTGAGCAGTCTTTCTCAGTAAATCAGCAGGTGTGGCAACTTAGGGAGGCCCTAAGCAACTACCTAGGGAGACCCTGTCTCAAAGGAGGAGGAAGGGGGGCAGAGGAGGAGGAAGAGGAGGAGGAAGAGAGAGAGAGAGAGAGAGAGAGAGAGAGAGAGAGAGAGAGAGAGAGAGAGAGAGAGAGAAAGGTAGGTCTGGGGTTGGAATGGGAAAATGTATAGTTTTACAGGGTCACAGAAGAAAGGTTGGAGAAGATTCCCTAAATATATGATATAAAAAGAGAATTCAAATGAAGAAAGAAGGAAGATTATAAGCATCTTCTTAATGCTTCTGTATATTTCAAAAAAATAAAGTAAAAAATGCTTTTAAATTTCAAGGGGTGTTTCTAGTAGAGGGGGATCTCATCATAAGATGCAGAGAATGGGAGAGTTGGGCTACTCTTTGGCACACATTGTGTCTCTGTAGGGATGCTTATGCTCTTGAATCTTCTTTGGATCCTGTCTCAAGAGATCTTCTCTCAGATCCTGAAGGAAAGGGGCTTTGGAGAAAAAAGAAGATAGACTCAGATTTTTTTAAAACTAAGTAGCTGATAGGATTAAAGCAGTCTATTAGAAAGAGTAATTGTAGTAGTGATGAAATGGATGAGAAAGGGAGAGAATCCAAAGACAGGAGGACCAATTGACATTTAAGCCTATTGTCTGACCTATGGTTGTGACAAAGATATCAGAATGACAGAAACATAAAACCCTGTAAGAAGGAAAGAGAAGCAAATAAGTTCCAACAAATGAAACCTGCCATCTTATTTTATAGCTTGTTGTTATTATGTCCAATCTCCTTTTCAGGATTGTGAGCTATGTATAGTAAAGAAATTTTTCTCATATATCATTGTAAAGGGGTGGTGGTGGTGGGGGGAAACATTCTCTCTCTCTCTCTCAAAAAAAAAAAAAAGGACTATACCCTTGTTAAAAAAAACAAGACAGCAAGACTTCTCTGTGAGCAGATAAGCAAGATAAGTATACTGGTGGAGACTTAGAAGAGGCTTGCCAAAATAAATGTGAGTGGTGTTGGCAGCTGCTGGACAGTAACTTGAGTGACATTAGCTAGCTTCACTTTGGCATTTGGCAGAGTCACGAGGTACAGTGTCATCAGCAGTTGTCCTGCAGTAATAACTGAGTCCTTCCTGGTACAGGGTGGAAAGAGAGGGACACACATTTCTGTAGAGTCCTTGGAATGCCTGTGAAAGAGAATGCATCTGCAAATTCCAAGAACCTGTTACTTTAAGGGACCACCCTGGGGAAGAGGCAATTATAGTCATGGTGGTGCTAGCTCTATAGCTAAACTTTATTAAGCTTCTATGTAACAACTTGCTGGATGCTACACATGCATTATCTAATTTAATTCTACTCTAAAACTACTCTAAAAACTAGTATCATTATGCCCACCCAACAGATTATGGTATTTTGAGTTTAGAAAATTAAAATGAGTTAGTAAAGGGCACACAGATAGAAATGGAAGATCCAGGCTTTCTGTCTCAAAAGCCTATGATATGAGCTACCAGGTTTTGCATAGACACTCAGGACCAGTAATGACTTTCATTACCTCAACTGATGCTGCCATTGTTCATTGTTTCCTCCCAGATCCATCCAAGCTAGAAATTGAGAATTCCATCTAACAACTAAAAGAAAGATGGACCGGATTTAATAAAACCCAAATTCCTAGATACATTTGGAATTATTGTGAAAAAGAGTATCATAAGTATTTTAGTACCTCCCAGATTTTGATACAAAATGAAAACAAGCCTTCATTGTTTAGTTTTACCTACAGTTAAGTGTTCTATGCAAGCTATGAAGTGCAAAACACTTGAAAAGAACAGTACTTGTAACTTACAGAGCAAAACAGTTGGACATAAGCTAGGAAATAACTTTAGCCTCTTTCTTTTGACCTCATAATCACTCATGACCATGCACTGGCTCTACGCCTTCAAGTATAAACTGATTCTCCCTGGTGTGTGATTGCCAGCTGCTGGCCTCCATTATGAATATATCATTTCTTATCATCTGTCAAGGGGAAAAGGCAAAGGAAGGATTAAGGAGGTCACCAATGATACTTCTTTCTGCCTCAGATTTTCTATGTACAAATTATATATTCTGCAAAGGTATTGCCATAAGACCCCGAAGAATAAACAGTGGCAGAACAGGGAGGAATTCTGAGTAGCGACAAGGAATTTATCACTGATTGCAGCAGAAGAGGCACTTAAATCTGAGAATCAACAAATCACATTGGTCATCCCCTAACAGAGCAGAAGGCCTTTTTAAATTGGAAATTGTGTTCTTTCCACACAAGTGGATCACAGACTTCGTAAGAATTACAGAAATGGTTCCCCTCTAATTTTGAAAACTTTCTCTGGGATGGAAGAGAGAAAAACAAAGAGAGATTAGTGTCCTCAACTTGTTTTGTGTGTGCGTGCGTGTGTGTGTGTGTGTGTGTGTGTGTGTGTGTTTTTCCTTCAAATTCACCTTTCTTAATATTTACTTCCTGAAAGATTTTGTGGTGACTTTGAACAAATTATTCACTCTTGGTTCTAATTTTATTGTTGCTAATGCTGGGATGGTTGAATTTGTGCTTCATTTCTATTACCTCATCTGCTATCCTGTGATTTCCCTTCTGCAAAGCTGAAATTGATTAAAAAAGAAAAAAACAGTACAGGAGTTAAAAAAAACAGAAAGAGAACAAATACTGCAACTCCTTAGTTCAGGATAATATTTTGATCGTTAAGCAATATTTGTTTAAAATATAAACATATTTTTTTCTAATTTTATAGATAAGAGGCTTCTCTTATTAACTTTTTAAAAAAATAATTATCTTTGAGAATCATACTTAAAGTCTCTTTTTGATAATTCCAGTAAATCTGTTTCTTCAGGTAAAAATTCAGGTAAGTAGTTTTATTGTCCCTACCTTCATGATGTCATTACATCGTAGGTATTTGTGACTTTTGATCTTGAAACTACCTTTTCCTGCTAGACCGGTCAACTTGTCAACATAAATGTTTTTGTAGGGTTTTGGTAGATTAACTTTTGTCTGGCTAAGAAACAATAGTCTCTTTTTTATTCCTAAGAATTTTATTGTTAATTTAATCTATTATGCTTTTATTATCATTGACAATATTTTCATTTTTATAAGTTTCTCCTGAGATGCTGACTCTTGAAAGTATAATAAAAGTTCATTAAGTGCAGAAGAGGGAAACTCTTTCTAAGCAGAGGGAACAGTATTGCCAAGAAATATTCACAGCATGTATTTGCATAGTTACAAAAGGCTCACTTGGGCATAATGGAAAGATCATGGATTTAGGAATCCTAAAGGATTAAAAATACTTGTTCTGCCACTTCTTTATCCACATCCCGGGAAATTAATCTCTTAGACCTGATTATTGTCAAATGTTAAATGATGGTCATCAATTTTTGTAGACTTCCTATGAGTGTCAAATAAAATAATATTAGTAGAGTATCTATCACTTGTTCATTGGGTAGTAAGTTATAGCTCATGTCATCAGGTCTGGAATAATAGGTCTGTAATAACAAAGAGTGGTAGGAGAGAATGGAAAATAATTCTGAGCCCATAGTATGAACGTCTCTTTATGTCAGAAAAAGGAAAGAAAGAAAAGGAACAACAATAACTTTTTCTTCTGGGCTACGTAGGATAAGAGAACCTTTTTGCTTTTCTCTCTTCAAACATGCATTTCTGGGATACACCTCACTTGGTAGTATATTATCATTTTTATATGTTGCTGAATGTGATATGGCAGTGTATTCTTGAAGTTTACTGCATCAATTTCAATGAGGGATAGTGACTAAAATGTTCCCCTTCTTACACAGTCTCTTATTTATCTTAGACTCTGGGAAATACTGACCTTAGAATGAGTGGGGCAGTGACCTAGTCTTCAATTTTGAGAAATGATTTATTTGAAATCAGTGAACGTTTTTGTTTCTTTAAATGTTTGTTAGAATTCATCTGTAAAACCATCTGACCTGTAGTTTATTTTTCATATATGTAACTGTTTTAACTAAAAATTATGTTTCTTTCATATATATTTATAGGGACATTCAAACTGTACATTGCCTTTTGAATGGGGTTGGTAGTATGTGTCTTAAATTGGTTCATTTCTGCTAAAGTTGTTTAATTTATTGGCATTAAGTTACTATAAATAGTTTCATTTTATAATTCAGTAACTATAAATTTTACAGTGATGTCATCTTCCTCATTCCTGATGTTTGTATTTTGTTATTTTTCTGTTTTATTCCTGATCAGCTTTGGTAGAAATTTATCACTTTCATATGTATTCTTAGAAGGCCAGCTTCCATTTTTGTTGCTTTCTTCAATTGATTTTGTTTTATGATTCATTTATTTCTGCTCTGATCTTTATTATTTCTTTCATTTTGTTTACTTTCATCTAAATTTTATTTTCTTTTTATAATTTCCTGAGCTAGAAATTGCAGCAACTGATTCGAGACCTCTCTTCTCTAATCTGCGTATTTAATACTATAAAGACTTAACTAATATTGAATACCTCTTTAGTAGCATCTCACAAATTATGACCTGTTGTGTTTTCATTTTTTTAAGTTAAGAAAATAGTTTCTATTTTTTTCTTATTTCTTCTTTGTTTAAATGGGTTATTTAGAAGTATGCAGTTTAGTTTTCACATCTCTGAAGATATTAACATTTTCTGCTAATGACTATATTCTGCTGCAATAAGTAAACATCCTTTGTATGGCTTAAATTCTGTCAAATTTGTTGAAATTTGTTTTGTGATACAAATTATGGTCTATCTTGATCCATGTTCCATGTGCACTTTAAAACGTGTATTCTGCTTTTATTGGGTGGAATGTCTACAAATGTCAAACTGGCTTAAAGTGTTGTTCATCCATACTGATTTTTGGTCTACCTGTTCTATAAATTATTGAGATTGGTATTTAAATCATTTCTTAGTTGTGGATTTGTCTATATCTTCTTGCACTTTTTGTAGCTTTTTTTTGTGTGTGTGTGTTTATGTGTGTGGGGGGATTGTACCTCTGTTATTAGATACATAAATATTTAGGATTGTTTGGTGCTCTTGAAGAATGGCCTCTTTATCATTATGAAATGATTTTCTTTGTTCTCATTATCATTTTTTTTTTTGTTTTGGAATCTACTTTGGTGCCAAGAGAGCTATTTTATCTTTTCTTAAAACTAATATTATTGCAGTATAACATTTTCATATTTATTTTCATATATGTGGGCTTTTCTATTTAAAGTGCATTCCTAATACGCAGCATATTGTAGGGTCTGAATTGGGGTGGAAATGATATTTTCATTTTATCCTATTATTGGTGTAGTCAGATCTAGTTTATTATTTTGTGTTTTCCTTTCTATTGTTTCTTTTATCCTTCTTTTCATTATTGATGTTAATGGCCGATCTGATTTGTGATAGGAATATGAAACTATTAGTGTAAATAAATGCTTTTATTCAGGTTGAATTGTTATTTTATTTCTTCTCATATTTTTTGTGATCACTGCACATACCTATAAATTTTTAAGTTCCTGATTTGGTATTAGTAAACTATGATTTAAAAAAGAACAACAATAGTTGTAGTATTATTTATTATGCTTAATTGAATAAAGGTATATAAAATCCTGCATAATTTAAACAATAAACCCTGGTTTCAACAGATAGCTGAAGAAGTCAAATGAAAATTTTTCCTTATTCTGGGAATATTTATGGATATTTTACCACTCACATGGCTGGAGTCATTTCAGGGAATCTTCCTGAATGAAGGCAACCAGAGCAGAAACTTTTCTTCAAATTTTTGCTTAGGCTGACAAGAACAATGGCATCCTAGGCAAGGTGTTTAGACAAGATAAGAGAACAGGTATTTTGGGGGTACAAGGTCAATAGATGGAATATTTTTCTTGTCTTCTTGGGCCTGTTGTATCTCCTCTGGAAGAACCAAATGTATAATTTTAATTTCAACTTTTGGAAGATATTGTTTTAGTTTAGTTTATGTCACAGAGAAGTGATTGGTAGGATAATATTTAAGTCACCAAGATAATGCTATAATATTCAAGTTTTTTCTACTTACCAGTGAAGATAGAAGGAGAGAGTAAAACAGTATAAGTAACAATATCAATTACAAATGTTGGTCCAAGTTCACATTGTGGAATTAATTCAAACATTTTGTCAATATTAAATTCTTGACATTTTTTGCAGTTCTGCTTTATTATTTTTTCTGTGTAGTCTTTTAATGTCACCAATATATGTTAAAATAAAAATTCACTCAGATAATTTTTAATACATAAATAAGATACATTAAAACTAAAATTTACAACTATTAATAAGCAGTCATGCAACATTCCTAATATTTCTGAAAATGAGAGGCCATAAGATTAGCCTACATATTAAGTCCTTTTGCAAATCAGCACATTTTATTTAAAGCAATACCAATGTCTTCTATCCAGGCTTCTTAATATGCACCAGTTTTTAATACCTTTGTAAGGTGAGTATTAGAAATAATGTGAAGACATATAAACATCACCCATTCCACACACCCTATAAAGTGAAATTTCCCAAAACGCTGGTTTAACTTGGACTATACTCAGTGTATTCGTTACTGTCAGGGGCAGAAAAAATAAGAATACCAGAGATGTCATCCTCCTTAATATTGATCCTAAGATTACAGCATGATAGCAAGACTCTTTATACTATAGTCTCTAACTGAACAGTGCACATATGTAATAAAGGTAATAAAGGAGTGGTCTCTATTAATCTTAAAGCACACATTTCATCTCATTGCAAAACATACCCCCCACTGCCTCCATATATCCAGATAAGAGAATTTATCCAACCCTGAAATTAACATCCTGGCATGGTAATGAAATAATCAAGTTAAGGAAATTTGACAAACCACCAATCCTTTCCTAATTCTTGTAGGCTCCTAGTCTGTATCACTGATATTACCAAACATTTGATATTATATATTAAATAGGATACAGTTCTTAATCTCAAAGATCTTAGTATCTATAAGAAGGGCCTACAGGCAAATATTATATGTCCAGAATATATTTCTAGCCTCTATTTCAGAACCTGGATTACTGAAGGCACTCTTGATGAAATAGTATTACTACTTCTAATGCCTCCAACAAATGTTTGCTCTATACAGTACCAGGTATTTTCCTAAGCACTTTATTAATTTATTCTTCTTAAAAATGCAATGATGTAGATGCATTACTTGTCCATGATCTTTGTGACAAAAGTAAATCTCAGATACCCATTTTACCAAAGTTTTTGATTTGGTACCATGGGCAACTCTATCTGTTACTATCAAGGAAAGCTTCATAGATGTGCTAAACCATGAAGAGAGAACACCTATTCATTCAGCAATGAACTGAGGCAGTGAGTGGGCAGAGGGAAAGCCAGCAGAAGGAGGCAGGATGGGTAGAAAGAAAGGGAACTAAGTATTTCAGGCAACTGCAAGTTTATGAAGATGAGGTTGGACATCAATGGTCAACGTAAGAAGGAAATTATTATTTGCAATGCTTAGGGTTTGAATAGGATCAAGAGAAAGGATTAGATGTAGGAGACAGTTAAAAGATAAGGGCCACAGAGACTATTGATATAAAAGGCAAGGGAAAGGGAGAAGTCTGAGGAATCCCAAGTTTCTAGCTTGAGTGAGTGAGTAGCTGAGTGATTTGAAAAGGGTGAACAGGTTGAATGGGATATGTAAGTGGCAGGCCCAGTAAACATAGATAGTTCATTCTATAGCTCAAAGAGAAAGCTAACAGGAAGCACATAGAAGTATTGGTACTGTATATATGTTATTAGTAAAACCCATTGAAATAGATGACAGCATTGTGGACTGAGAATGGATAGGGTGAGAAGAGGGTGGCAAAGGGCAACAAAACAGGGCAGGAAAGACAAGAATTATAGAAGCACGAAATGTGAAAAAGCAAGAGAAAATGGTGATTTTGAAGGCAAGTGGACATTTCTCCTCTCAGTATGAAAATACATTACCATGTGGAAAATAGATTAATATCTAAGTGGAAGTGGTAAAAACTTTAGAAAATTGTATTCCTATTTTATCCTAAAACATATTTTTTAATTCAGTTATCATTACTCTGAATTGATTGATGATGGAAAATATGTAATCATTTGAATGTTTATATCTCCTTAGATAATTTATTAGACATTAGGTATGTCTTTAAATAGTTAGAATTTCTTTTTCTTTTTTTCTCATTTCATAATGAAGTGTTATGGAAAGAGAAACAGTAGTGCATTCAGATGCTATAGCACAGCATTTTGTCATAGATACTCTGTTAAAAACATATCATTGAAGAATTAATAAAAGAATAAAACAAGGATCTATTACTATAAACCCTTTGAGGAAAGAGTCAGTCACAGCGGACTTGTTTAATATTTGAACATTTAATTTATATGTTGTATTAACTTGGCCTTAAAAAAATAAAAGCCATGCTTCCAGATGGAGTATATTTAGGGCAAAATGCACCCAATGCCTGCTTTAGAATGGTGGATATCAAATACCCTCTAGAAACTAAAAGCTCACATCTCCTTTAGGAAAAAATAGAAAAGCTAATAGGAAAAATAAAATGGCATTTTATGCTTTTTTTGTTGACCAGAAAACCAAATGGATTTTAAATTTAGATATTTTACAGGGAAGAGTTGCATATCTGTGGCAGGATTAATTTTTGCTCTGTCAGAACTGACCTGGTCTGGTGCTGTAGTTATTTTAAGCTCTAGAAATAAAGTGTTATGGTTGCCAAATGCTCGGTGCCATCTAGTGGCCATTGGGAGTTAAGACAAATGGTCAGAATTGAAAAGTGATTCTTCCCTTTTTTGTTGTTGTTTTATCCATTGTATGGTAAGTCATATTTATCTCTTTCTTAATGATATAATCCAACTGTTACAAGGCTATAAATATTTCAAGTTTACACTCAAACAACTAAATATCCTTCAGGAATATTACAGTCTTTGAATCACGATTGATTTAACTTTCAGCTTTGAGTCAATAGACTTTCTTACTTGATTTTTGTAAAAGTAATATTACCAATCTAGTACAACTTAATTAAAATGAGTTTTATAGACATTTATCGTTTTCCAAGAGGATAAAGTTTATATTTTACTTTTCTTCCCTAATTTAGAGTTGTGTATATCTTGAAGAAGCATTTCCAAGTTAGACTAAGAGCCAACTAGAAGTACTTGAGTAATGTTACTAATTCCATAGTTAATCATTTTGATTGTAGAAAATCAGTAACCTCAGACTTATGTAGAAGATAGATTTATTTTCAAGAAAACCTTTAACATTTTGGAATTAAATAGGACAAATTCAGAGCTAGAAAGAAATATGGACAAAATCCAGTTCTGGTGCTTGTTAAGAATTATGTTTCCAAGAATTTGTTGGAAATAACAGATGAATAAATCATAGTATATATATAATATTGTATCTTTGGTAAGCATAATAGTTTTTCAATGCATCATTTTATACTCATACTTATCCTGATAATCACAAAAAACTACAAAGAAATAGCAAATGAGACTACAACTCATTTACCAAAGTAAAAATTGGGGAAAATTATTATTCTCATCATCTGAACATTTGGCACTTACCCACTTACCACTTACATAAATTTACTGTATAGATTCGATATAACATACATGTTCTTTTGGCAACAGTTTTACTTTTTTTTTTTTTTTGAGAAGCCATATCCAATTTGGAAAACTGCACATTTTCAATGTGCATGATAAAGCCAAGGTTTAATTAGATTCGCTAATCTGGTTCAAGAGGTCATCAATTTAGTGTACCAATAGTAGTGAATATAAGAGAAATAAAATAATTAGAATTTATCAAATATCATTTATTTAATAAGGATTTTATAGATTATGCTTGGAAAAATTACCCTGTCAATCAATAAATATTTATTGGATGCCTACCATAAACAAGGAACTGTGGATATATCTCGGAATAAGACACAATGTTGTCAACTTTAAGAGGATAGTATTTTAGGAGTAATATTTTTCAAAGATACTTGATAAGCATGTTAAAAATAAGTAAATAACAACATTTTAGTTAGAAAAAACAAACTCATGGTGGATTGGAGAGAGAGACTATTTAGGTGCAAAAATAAAAAAAAAATAATTAGGGGAGTCCTTTAATAATGTACTTAATGACCTCAAAAGGTTGGAAACTGCTTTCGTAGGCACTTCTATAAGTACATAGGGATTTATATTCAGACAGGAGTTTGATGCAATATCTTTTCCTCTCATAACCCATGCTATTTATTAGCAAACACCTGTTTCTGAGTTTTAAAAATTGAATACTAATGAAAGCAGTAACCTATCACTCTAACTCTTTGCCTCATATCTTTGAAGAGATGTGCATAATTGGGTTATGAAAATAGTCAACTCAGTGAAATGTCACACAAAATAATTTTGTGGTTTTTCATCAATCCCTGCACTCACAAAGAATATATTGAATCTTACTTTCCATCTGAGTCACAGACCAACTAAGAACTTTTGAGCAAATTTCCTAAGCTTTCTGGTCATTTAAAGTTACTCAATTAGGTTATGAACTCCCATTTTTACCCCAAATACAAATTGCAAAATCACATCGGTTACACACTCACATTTTTACATAATGGCATATTAGTGACTGTTGTATTCTGCTACCTTTCCTATCCCCCATAACCCAATTGAGTCAAATGTATGAAAGATGATATATCATGAGCTTTGTAATGTTTTGAACAATCAATAAAAAATATAAAAAAAATAAAGTTACTCAAATCTCAGTCATTCTTAGTTTAACTTTTCTTTCCTACCAACTAGATACTGAGTCGGGAAAGAGGAAGAAAATTGGCTTACCACTTCACTCTTGTCCTGCCTCTGACATGAGCTTTTTAAGGTTGGGGTCAGGGAGAAAGGATCAGGGAGAAGGGCAAAAGCCTTTTGCCCTACCTGGGCTTATGGTTGGAATGCTCTGAAGAGTGATGCTACTTTCTTGGGTTATCATGAGTCACTATTGCAGAAGTCACCCAAGTTGATCCTCTTGTAGGGTGGGTGCCTACGCCCCACATCTGCTCCAACTCAGTCATGTCTGAGTCCTCTACCTGCAGAAGAAAACTCCGAACAAGTCCGCTCCTCAGCTTCCTTTTTCTGGAGTCCTAGCAATGTAGTTCAAGCCAGTCGCCTCCACCTGTGATCATTCAATCAGTAGAAATGTCTGCATCCTTGCCAGGACAAATAGGGGGATGGCAGTTTTGATAGAACTTGGTGGAAAACAGTTGCTAAATTTAAAGTGCAAGGAAAGCCTGATTTTAACAAAAATTCCAAAATTGAGGGGAAAATAGTGGTAGTCAGGTTTTGTGTTAGAGATGAGTATACGTGGCACATAAAATCATTGCCCAAGATATAATCAAAATTGACTCTGGTCTCCAACATTCTTCAGACTTAATAGCATGCAGTGTATTTAGACAACACGAGGAGGAGTAAATTGTGTCATTTTAATTTTAAGTTGATGACCGACCAGCTGTTTTCCAGGTACAGAATTCAAGATAAGAGAAACTGAAAGAGGCTGAACAAAAAAGAGAGATTATTGAATGAAGTTAAACAACCAGTTAAAGTGGTACTAACCTATTAGTAGCTGGTTACTTTAAGCACAATTGGTTATGTGGATGCTACATTATTTAGTATTCCAAGTCATTTTTAGAGACTAATTAAAATTTTTGTTATAAAAATGCCATGGGTTTGATTCTTAGCACCACATATACATAAATGAACAAAATAAAGGCCCATCAATATCTAAAAAAAATATTTCTTTAAAAAATGCCATTTCCCTACTACAGAGTTCATGAATAATAAAATCACTCTTTGATACCATATATTTTCTTTTTTATCATGTCTATTGTACTTGTGAAACATGCATATTAAATTTCCTCTAGAAAGTACTTCTAGTTCCTTACAGAAAATCATTCTATAAATACAAGGTTATATTATTATATACTGAATGTTAGACAATCAAAAGTCCACATGATTCAGTCATATTTGCATAGCACTCATTATTTTTTAACACAGTTGTCTTCATAATAAAATAAGATATCATTGTGAGGATAATGTTCTATTGAATCAGAGCCTACAAAATTCTGTGTAAAGATGCACTTAAAACTCTAGATCACACCTGACTAATGAGAGTATAAATGTTAATACTGCTTTATAGTAGTGCAAAATGTTGACTCTACTTATTTATCTTTATAGTTTTTTTATGATGGAAGCAAAAGAAAGATTAGGTATAGGTAAGACTGATTATGGAGGTTTTGCTGGTAAAATATTAAAATTTAAAATCTTATCATTGTTACATTACTTGGTCAAGTGAGGAAACATGTGATCCCTTTATTCTGAGATATCTTGCCTCATTTAAGGAGAGAGAAATGAGGAGATCTTATAACAGCATTTATAAATTTGCTAACAAATATTACTTATTTTGTCTATAGTTCAAATCCTTCTCAAGGCAATTACTATGTTTCATGATTCTTAAATTAGGTTAATACAATAACATTTGCCATGTAAAGTAAAATTACTAGAGCTGTTTATGGGAAGGGGAAAATCTATGCCAGAAAGTAAAAAAGGAATGCTATGGAACTGTTTAAAATAAAAACAATAAAAATTTAATTTTTAAATGAAAACAGCTGCTAGAAAGGAAAAATATGACAGTAAAGGTAGAAGAGGTAGGTAAAAAAGACAGAACATATTATAGAAAAACTTTTTAACAATTTGTTTTTCTGTGTGAATGCCCTTTACTCTCTTCCTTTGGGTATACTAGATAGAAAGTATTTTGATTTTAATGTATTTTAAAGTATTATGAAGGTTTAATCTCATCTGTTCCATTTCTTATAAAAGTTCTAGGACATCTTTTAAAAAGATATTTATTTTTAAATTGTAGTTGAACACAATACCTTTTATTTTATTTACTTATTATTATTATTTTTAATATTTATTTTTTAGTTGTAGTTGGACACAATAACTTTATTTCACTTTGTATTTTTATGTGGTGCTGAGGATTGAACCCAGGGCCTCACCCAGGGCCTCGCACGTGCTAGGCGAGCGTTCCACTGCTGAGCCACAACCCCAGCCCATTAATTTTTTTTTTTAATGCTGGGGATTGAACTCAGGGCCTTGTGCATGTGAGGCAAGCACTCTACCAACTGAGCTGTATCCCCAACCCTGACATCTTAAAAATAACAGACTTGCATTTGTGTTTTTTTCCTGTACCTCAAATCCCATTAATGTGACAGTAAAGACAATGGTATAGTGTTAGGCCAAAAGGAAAACAAAAGTTAGATAGAAGGGCTGAAAAAGGAAGAGGAGGACTGGTAACTAATATAAAGCAGAACTGAGGCAATATAAGGTATATACCTAAGAAGAGAGAAAGAAAAACACAAAACAAGTGAAATGCAAGGCAATATTCTTCAAGAACCTTGAAAAACATAGTGAGTGGATGCACCAACTATGATAAATGATGGGGTATTCACAGTAATTAGATCCTTGGGGCTCCTCATTCTTCCTATGAAGCTCACTAGGAGCCACCTTGTACTTAGTGGGTAGATTACTACCTAATGCAAGGAATGAGAACAGACCCAAAGCAAGATACATGTCAGGAAATTTTGGAACAAGATAAAGTTCTGCAGAAAAAATAGAAGATTCAAAATTTCATGGCTACAAGACAGGCTGCAAACAATAACTGGAAACCAGAATGCTGCTAGAGTTATCTTAAGAATAATGTTGGATATTAGAAAATAATGGAGCAGTATTGCATTTTTTAAAAGACAAATAGTTTTCAATTTATAATATAGCCAGAATATCAATCAAGTATGGGAGAGGAATGAAGACACTTTCTAGTATGCAAGAACAAAAATGTTGATTCCCATAGCATCTTTCTTTGGAATCAAATAAAAGGTAAATGTCCGCAAAACATAAGAGAAAAACGGAAAAACCTAGGATTTAGGAATGAGTGACCCAACATGTGTGTGCACTAGGATAAAAAGATCTGTGAGAAACAATGCAAATTTTCTAAAGTTTATATGTCACTTATCACTAAAAGTCAGGGTAGTTTCCCTAAATAAATAAACATATGAGCAAATAGATGTTCTCTGTGAAAAAGAAATAGTACTCCATTACTTTGCTCAAGTCAACATCTCACAGTCTTAATAATGTAAACACATTAGCTAAATATATTCATGTCAAAAAAAAAAAAAGGAGTGAGGGAAGAGGTATGTATGTAGTGGTAAAATAGAATCAGTTAACTAGCCATAAAGTAGGAAATTCAATTGTGAATTAGTTAATTTCCATTTCTATAATGAAATGCCTAAAGCTGCATTACTTTATAAATCAAAGAGGTTCATTTAGTTCACAGTTCTGGAGGTTCGAGGACATTGAACTAGAGTCAGTTTGGCTCTGCTGAAGGACTCATGGCAGATGAAGCATGTGCTGGAGAAAGAGATCACAATGGCTGATAGAAAAGCTAAGAGTTAATTCTTGCTCACAGAGGAAATTACCTCACAGTGTCCCATAAGAACTATCTCAATTGCTTCTGAGGGCAGGGCCCCCAGTGACCTAAAGACCTTTCACTGGGGTCCACCTCTTAAAGGATTCCTAACCTTTCATGTTACCACACTGAAGAGAAACCCCCCAACACATAAACCCTTGGGGAATAAACCACATCTGAACCATAGCAAATTAATTCAGCATAATAAATAAAGCAAATCTAGTGTAAATATATTATTTAGGAATATTCATCTTGATTCTATAATTAACAGCAAAGAAAGTTAGAAGACCCTACCTTTAAGAAGTAGGACTGGTTGTGATGGTGATGTAAGAATGGGTATGGAACCTAAAAACTGTAAATATAAGTACATTGATTATATTTATAGTTGACTCTGTATTCATTGTGTTGATCCAAATAAAACTTCATACAACTGCAATTACTAATTCAAGTATCTCCATTTAAAAGACTTTCAATCACAGATTCAATGGAATATTCCTTGTATATGTTTAAACTTTGTACTTTAGAAATTATAACCACATAAAATAAGTCAACAAATACCCAGATGGCAAGAGATGAGGCAATAGTTTTAGTAGTTTAATATTATTGTAATTCTTTTCCTAGTCTTGAGGAAGTTCCACAAAGGAGAGTTGTTTATTTTTAGATATAACTTTGTCTGAAAATGCAAGTACTTCACAAGTACTAGGAATTGACTTCTGGGATTTTCGTCTGTATCTCTTATTTTAGAGCAAAACAAGGAAGCTAGTGTGAAAGGCATAGTTGTGCTTGAAGATACGTTACTCCTCAGACTTCCAAGAATTTCTCAAAGTCTACATTCTTGAAGGTCTTCCGTACCTTTGATTTCCTCAAGTGTTTGCTGAGCGTGTGTGGACAAACACCTTCACTAGGAGCTGGGTCTAAGACGTGACTCCTCTCTCAGTCACTTTAAAGTTTCGTTCGGCCAAGTTCATGATCAACAAAATCATTCCATTTCCTCTAGGTTATCCAATTTTTTACCATATAATTGTTCAAAACAGTCCCCATGATGTTTGTTCATTTTTGAGGCATCCATTCAACTTTCTCCATTTTCATTACTGATTTTACTTACTTGAAGTTTTTCTCTTTTATACTTAGTTCATTCAGCTTAGGTTTTTATAAATTTGTATAAATATATAACCCACCAAGATTGAATCAAGAGAAAATATAAATGCTGAACAGACCAATAACAAACGAAGAGAATGAAATGGTTATGTAATAACTCTCAATAAAGAAAATCCCAGGATAATATGATTCCATGGCTGAATTCTACTAAAATGTCCAACAAAAATTAATAGTAATTCTCCTTAACATTTTCCAATAAATGGAACTAGAGGGAATACTCAGATTCATTTTTTGAGGACAGTATCAGAAGTCAGATCACTGTAAGAAAAGAAAAATCAGGGGCTGGGGATGTGGCTCAAGCGGTAGCGCGCTCAACTGGCATGCGTGCGGCCCGGGTTCGATCCTCAGCACCACATACCAACAAAGATGTTGTGTCCGCCAAAAACTAGAAAATAAATATTAAAAAAAAAAAAATTCTCTCTCTCTCTCTCTCTCTCTCTCTCTCTCTCTCTCTCTCTCTTTCTCCTCTCTCACTCTCTCTTAAAAAAAAAAGAAAAGAAAAATCAATAAAACATCAATCTCCGTTGTACATAAAAACAAAACTCTCCAATACAATGTTTTCAAGCCAAATTCAACAACACATTAAAAAAAGATTATACATCACAAATAACTGCAGTTTATCCTCGGGATGAAAGTTTGTTTTAATATAAGCAATTCAATAGTGTGATAGATCATATTTTAAAAATAAAGGTCAAAAACCACATGATCATGTCAACAGATAAAATGCATTTGACAAAGTGTAACATCCTTTCATGATAAAAACTCTTAAAAATTACATATTGGCAGAAATTTGCTCCAGATACTAAATGGCATTTATCATATCAAAGAAGAAAAATTTAAAGTTTTCATCCAACTTCTTGTACAAGACAAGAATGCTTACACTCATCATTTCTATTTAAATAGTACTGAAAATATTAAGAGAAATGAGGCAAGAAAAATAAAAGCCAAAAAAGTAGTTAAATTATCCCCATTTTCAGATAATGTGATTTTATTCATGGGAAATCCTAAGAACTGCACACAAAAAAGTTTAAATTAATAGATGAATTCAGCAAATTTGCATGATATAGAATCAACATACTAAAATCATTTGCATCTTTTTCGCCAAGAATAATTTGGCTGAAAAGAAAATCTCATTTACAACAGTATAAAAGAAATAAAGTTTTTAGGAATAAATTTAATCAAAGAGGTGAAAAATCTGTATATTGAAACCCAAAAGGTTGATGAAAAAAACTGAAGAAACATAAAATGAAAGTCGTCCTATGTTTATGAATTTGAAAAATTAATATAGTTTAAATGACCACACTATCTAAGGTAATCTACAAACGCGATGCAATCTTTTCAAAATTACAATGGTATTTTTCAGAGAAAGCGTATAATTACTAAATTTTTTATGGAACCACAAAAGACACTGAGTAAGTACCTAAAGTCATCTCCAGAAAGAAAACCAAAGTTGGAAGCAACCAACCTCCTGATTTGATTTCAAACTGCATTATGAAGCTATCATGATCAAAACAATATACTACAGGCATAAAAACAAACCAGTGAAACACAACAGAGAACCCAGAAATAACACACGCACATACATCAACAGATTTTCCACAAGGGCACCAATAGGTCGAAGAGAGTCTCTTTGATAAATGGTCTGGAAAAAATTAATAGTCACATGCAAAAGAAGGAAATTGGATCCTCACACCGTGTGTAAAACTCAATTCAAAATAAAGACCTCACATAAGACTTGAAAATCCTGACACCCACTTGAATCTAATGTATGAAATATGATATGTTTAGAGCTTTGTAATGTTTTGAACAACCAATAAAAAAAAAGAAATACAAAAAAAAAAAAGAAAAGAAAATCCTGACACCCAGAAGAAAATGAAAGACCTTGACAATGGCTTTTTGTTTCTCCTGTCAAAAGTTCACAGTCAAAAAACCCCCAAAATAAAAAAAGTGGGATGATATCAAAGTAAAAATAATCTTCACAGCAAAAGAAACAATCAATAAAATTAAAAGATAACCAATAGATTGGAAGAAAATATTTGTAAACAAAACATTTTTCAAGGAATTAATGTGCAAAATACATAAGGAGCTTATACAACTCTATATCAAATTAATGAGTTAATTAAAAAATTGACAAATATTAGAAGTGACATTTCTCCAAAGAAAATATAAAAATAGAAAACAGAAATATGAAAAGGTGCTCAGCATAACTAATCATCAGAGAAGCTCAAATCAAAACCACAATGAGATATTTCCTCACACATGACAGAAAGTTATCAAAAAGATAAGAAATGAGTGTTAGTGAGGAAGTAGAGAAAAAAAAAAAAAAACCTTGTATGAGGTTCCTGGGAACATAATTTAGTGCGGCCATTATGGAAAACAACATGGAGGTTTCTCAAAAATTTAAAAATACAACTACCATGAGAACCAAAGACCCTCTCCTAGATAGTTACCCAAAAGAAACAAAATAAGCACTTTGCAGAGATAAATTCCCTCCCACATTTTTCATGATAGCCAAAATATATAATGAACTGTGTCTGCTGATGAATGAATGGTTAAAGCAACTATGGCATATATAAATATAATATACATATGTTTTATATATATATATATATATATGTGTGTGTGTGTGTGCATGTACACACACAATGTTGTATACACACACCATATATTTCACATACATATGAAATATAATGGATGTATGTGTGTGTGTGTGTGTATAATAGAGTATTATTCAGCCTTTGAAAAGAAGGAAATTTTATCATTTAGAATAACATGAATAAAACTTTTAATACATACCACTAAGTGAAAGAAGTCAGATAGAGAAGAGAAATACTGTATGGTTTCAACTGTATTTGGAAACTTAAAATTAAGTTAAATCCATACAGAGAGTAGAAGAGTGGTTACCAGGAGAAGAGGGTAGAGAATAGAGTACACAGTTGTGGTTTTGTATAGATCTAATACCAGAATGTAATTACAGTTAATATCATATTGTATGCCAGAAATGTGAGAAGAGAATAGATTTTGTGTATACTTGCCAGTTACAAAAAGGTAACTAGATGAAATGATGAACATGTTAATTTGCTTGACTAAATATTTCAATATGTATGCATATTATAAAAACATGTTGACTACAGTAGAGTAGCATCTTCTCCAACTCTTTTCCACAGTTTCATTTCTGTGGTTTCAGTGGTAAATCTCTTATGAAAACAAAACCTTAAGCTGGGTGTGGTGACACATACCTGCTATCCCAGTGGCTCAGGAAACTGAGACAGGAGGATCACAAGTTCAATGCCAGCCTTTGCAACTTAGTAAGGTCCTAAGCAACTTAGCAAGACCCTGTTTCAAAATAAGAAATAAAAGGGGCTTGAGATGTGGCTCAGTGGTTAAGTGCTTCTGGATTCAAATTCTGGCACCAAAAATAAATAAATAAATAAAATAAAACATTGAGACATTATAAATCATTTTAAATGATAAAATGAAATGTGCCTTTTGTTTATGGGCTAATTTGTAATGTTTGGTGAATTACAATTTGCCTTTGAAAAAATAGATGCATTACTCCCTGCTGAAGGGAATCAAGCTCAAAAAAATATATCCAACAACTTGCTTTACAAAGTAATGTTACAATGTAGAAGAAGGTCTGATGTCATATTTTTGTATTGCTATTTCAATAATAGATCTGCTTGCTTTTAAAAATGTTTATGGTTTCTCTGCTCATAAAACAATACACTTTTGAATGCAGATAAAAAATAGCTAAGTTATTAAAAACTAAACTGCAGTTTTGTGTGAAGAGAAGACAAATACTGATATAGAATGATTCAGGATTACTACCAAAGTAGACTTGGACATAATTTATTGAACAACTTCATTGAGTGGGAAAGATTAGGCGTGAATATACCAAAAATGTGACAGGGCTTGAAAATGCTATTCCTGACAATGGCTTAAACATCCCACTTCTTCTCTGAAGTATGGCAGAGTGTTTAAAAATATTATTTAGCATTACCACTTAGAGCCAAGGGAGAGCAATAGGGACTGCTTCTGGAACATTTTGTTAATTTAATAATTACAAAGTGGGATATGATTGTATTTCAGAAGATGTCAGATTAATCTATCTTTTCTATTTATGGTTATTTCTGTTACTTAAATAGATGGCCCTAATGGCTGTGGCCACCTTGGCCAGACCTCGAAAAGTGTGCTTCATTCAGTGACATGGAATCCATCAGGTTTCTGGTAAGACTGCATTTCAAACCCTAAAATTTTGTTGTTCTGGTGATGAAAATTGCATGTTGGAAGAGAGTCCATGAGTGGTTCTAGTGTGTCTTCTTTATTTAAACCCATGAATCCTTGAACATAATTTGAATCAGATACTCTGAGAACCCCATTGGTGAGGAGACCTTGGGGATACCTAGTACAGTTATTTTTGTCCAGGGATAAAATCTCCTCCAAGAGTCCCTGGAAAGGCAATGATCAAACATATCTTTCATGAAATGCCTCCCCATGGAAAAATATATTTATTCATTTCTCAGTTCCTTCCTTTCTTTGTTCTTCAAGTACTCTGTCTCATGATGACAGAGTTTGGTACTTCAGAATTTTTCAGAGTATTTAAACAATTTTCTCTCATAGGTGATATTCTTCACAGACCATCTAAGATTATGGGATTATAGTGTGTATATTTTAAGGGCAAATACAAAAGATAATAATAAAAGTCTTAATTTTCCCTGTTGAAAATAAGGGAAGATACTCCCTCTCCCAGTTTTTAAAGGATTTTCTCTTGCGAACTTGTAATTGCAAATTCTTTCTCTTCCCCTTTGGGACATATGTAAATCTTTTTAAAAGCCTCTTGCCAGTTTTACAAGCCAGAAATATCTTTTTCAGGGGCCTGGGAGCGATGTCTTTGAAAGGTAAACATCAAGGGAAATAGTTCCCCTATTTCCCAGAGTCTGTGGAAAGCTAGGAGGCTACTGGGGTGCTTCACGTGGAGTTCAGAAGTACCTCCTGTTACAAAAAAATATGAGTTTGTTTTTCCTTTGTATAAGTCCAGTTACTAGGTGAATTTACAATAAACTGTCAATGACAAATATCAATGTCGAATCCTCTTATGTGAGGATTAGTTATTGCTTACTTTGAGAACATGTATGCAATGGGTTTTGTCAGTTTGGCTATTTGAGAGTAAGATTGCTTTCTTTCTTTGCCATCTCCTAGGGGTTAACTATGAAGGACATGGTATTCTGATTTAATTCTTATTTAACAATAAAACTGTATTTTTCTCTTCTACCCTTTCTCCAGTTGAGATAATCTGGCTTTTCATATTTCACTACCAATATACAAATGTTTTCCAAGTAGAATTGATGATCTGTGTCACGTGTGTGACTTGGAAACAAATTCCCTCCTCAAATTTGCTGAGTGAGAATTTCTTGGGACCTAAGAATATGGAGTGTGTGTGTGTGTGTGTGTGTGTGTGTGTGTGTGTGTGTGTTTGAATATATGTAATGATCTCTCAATAAATCTTGAATCTCTCTCAGAAAATCACTTCAATTTCTCTTCCTTTTATTCATAGTTAGACACATATCCTAAACTTCAAATCCTTCCCTTCAAGTCCTTCCTTTCCAGTCCCTTGTTAGTTTTCAAAATTTAAACTCTATAAGGAATTTTTATTACCCAGGTCTATCTATTTTTATATTTAATTATAATAAGAAAGCAATTAAAAACATTTGAATCATTTTTGTTAATTTTTTGTAGTTGTGAAATGTGATAGTGCTATGACATATTTTCAGTTATATGATACCTTTTGTAAGATATTAACTCATTTTAGTATAATACTATATTTCTATATTCATTAGACTTTATATTCATTGTATGGGTGAGTAAATTTTTCTTACACAGTACCCTTTGTTTAGAACATAATAAAGAAGGAAGTAATTTATTTAAATATTTAAACTAATTAAAAATTTTGAACTACCAAATAGCAATCAATTTTTAAGTTCATTCCTAAGTTTTTCTATCTTAATACAAGCTTTATTACAACAAAGTTTTCCAAAGTAATGTCTATGTTTGTCCCTGGGTTTAGTATTAACAATAATGTTTATTATTCTGCCCTAGTTCTTTTTAAACTGTGAAAGATTAAATGTTAAAAGGAAGATTGAAGTGTCAAAACCATTTATTGATTAGAAATAAAGCTATCTTATGTAATTTTTGTCAGTTTCTCTTAAAGTTTTCCTGGATTGAATTCATCAGAATTACTTATTGTGAAAGCAAAGACTCAAGGTTTAGTTCTCAGACTCTTATTTTTTTTTTCATTTATTAAAATGTGAGTTCATATGTAGAAAGTGCTAATTATGAAATTTGTGCTGATATCACGTGTGTGGGTATGCATATGTGTTTTATAAACTCTGCTCGCTCATGCAACTTCCAAAAAGCTCTTCAGATGCAGTATAACCAAGTTGAATATTATCTAATTAGCCAACAAGGCCTGACAGACTGGGAGGTTATCAGGAGATAATCACAGCCCTCAGGTGCTATGAGCCACTGGATGCAGCTAAGTGTCTCTAATTCCCCAAGGGTATGATTAGCTCATGATAACAATGCTTCCTTGAGTTGTTTTATTGCTTTCATAAAAGTCTTTATTGTGGAAAAATGTTTATTTTTATGCAGGAGGAAGATGGAGTTGACAGTTGAGACTGTTGACTGAATAGCAGTTACTTTTGACTTGTGGGACACCCAGGACCAAGCTACTCATTTAGAATCCTTCCCACCCAATCTGGATGTTTTGACTGCCTCAGTATTTCTGCAATAAAGCCCAACTTCTACATTGTAGAGTTGTAAAATTATATCTTCAAGTTAATGGTGTGGTTCCTCTAAAATTAGAAAATAACCTGTTTTGTACAAGAGCTGCATGTGAAAAATACGTCTATTTTTCTGTGATTCAGTGTAGGAAAATTATTAACCGTATTTTTGTTACTGTAGCAAATACCTGAGATAATCAGCTTATAAAGTCAAAATGTTTATTTTGGCTCTGTTTTAGAGGTTACAGTCCATGAAATGTTGGCCCAGTTTCTTTGGCCTATGGCAAGAACACATATCAGAGTGGGTATGCATGGCTGCGTACCTGACACACACAACATAACAGGGGAAAGATTTATTTTGGCTCATGATTTCAGAGGTTTCAGCCCATGGTTGGCTGGCTCCATAGCTGTGGGCTGCGGTGAGGCAGAACATCATGGTGGAAGGGTGTGACACAGGAAACTAGCTCAGCCCAGGGAAAGTGGTGGTGGTGGTGGTGTTGGGGGAGGAGGGTAGACACAGAAGGCAGAGGTTTCCCTAAGGTGTGCCCCTGGGAACTTACTTCCTCTAGCTAGGTCCCACCTCCCAGTAGTGTACTCAGCCATTGATGAATTAATCCACTGATGAGGACAGGTCCATCAGGATCCAATCCTTTCCCCAAAGTTCCCATGACATTTTGGGGGACACTCCAGGTTCAAACCATAACACTGGCAGAGCAAAACCACTTACCTCATGGTCAGGAAGCCAAAAAGAAGAGGAAGAAAACAAAAACACCACCACCCAGAAGACACCAGGTTCCACAGTTCTCTCCAAGGGCACACCCTCAGTGACCTGCAGACTGTTCACTAGGCCCCACCTCTGAAAGTTTCCACAACCTTCTGGTAGAGTCACTTTGGGGTCAAACCTTTATCACATGAGACTTTGAGGGATGGTCAAGATCCAAACTACAGAGAAGATATTTTGAATCATTTGCATATTTCAGTGAATTTCCTTTAACCCCATGGTTCTGGAGATCAAATTTGAGAAATACATTAGAGGTGAAATGATGAGAGTTCACCTTCCTCTGATGTCTCTTGAATTTCTGACCTCAGATCCAACCCCACCCTCCACCCATTTGGGTGTGTTTTGGAAGTATCCATCTGACACAGTTCCATATAATGCCCAGCAGCTGCCCAGGTTAACCACAATAAAATCCAAACTCTTCTCTCTGACTTGGGAATCTTTACAAGAACTGCTCCTGATGACTTCTCCAACCTCACCCTCTGTCTCTCTTAAGATGCTCCAGGGGAGCCAGGCTTCTTCTCTTTCTTGACAAGGCCAAGCTTTTCTCCAGGACGAGGCAATTGTTATTCTCTTTGACTGAAGCATTCCTTCTTCAGATCTTCACCTCACCATGCCAGTGTCAGCTCAAGGATATCACCTCAAACAGGCCTTTCCTCTCCACCCTCTCTATAATGAGCATTTTACACACAATCTACTTACACTGTTTTAATTTCTTTTTAAATTAGTATGCAATGTTTGTAATTATTTATGGGGTACAGTGTTGTAATTTGATACACGTATAGAATATGTAATGATAAAAGAGTAATTAACATTTGCATCTCCTTAAATATTAACATTTCTATGTGTTGGGAGCATTTAAACTCTTCTCTAAATATTTTAAAATGCATAATAAACACAGTAGACTACAATTGCCGTATGGTGCCCCATATAGCATTACAACCACTTCCACCTCTCTGTTTTGCTGCCCAATATTCACCCTTTATTTTTCCCTTTCCTTCTTCCTTCCCTAATCTCTGTGACCTCTAGTCTACTCTTTACTTCTGTGTCATCAACTTTTTTAGCTTCCACAAATGAGTAAGGACATGCAATATTTGTCTGACTCACTTCTCTTAACAATGTCCTCCAGTTTTTTAATTTCTTCATAGCACATATCAACTACTGTTTTTATATGATAAGATCACATTTACCAAATAGAATGTAAATTCACAAAAGCAGAGAATATCCCTATTACATTTATAAACCCAGATTCTAGACCAGTGCCTCATAAATAATAGTCACATGAATATATGTTTAAGTACTATATATCAAACTTGCCAACATAATATGCAGTTTTGATTGACTATTCATCATTTTTCCTCCTTCTTTCTTACTAGGTTTTGCTGAGGTCCTGCTAAGTTGCTGAGGCTGTTCTTGAACTTGTGATCCTCCTGTCTTGGCCTCCTGATTACTGGGATTGCAGGTGTACTACTAAACATGGAAAAAACCCCACTGTTTAATCAGGACTGTTAATATCATAGAATAGATATTATTTCTCCATGGGAGAGATAGGGAAATTGGATTTTTATGGGAAAATAAATTTATTGCTGTGTTGATCTGTGCATATTTTAGGAATCCCACATTCAGAGATGCAAGGAATGGTCATACCTAGAAGTCCATTCTACACAAACAGACAAAACAGGCAAATCAGACCACACAAAGATCATTGCATAGTCACCCTTCATCTATGCAAACAGTGTTTAATATTCCATTCTGCAAACTCATAATGAGCTTATTTACAATGGTTTCATTTCTCATTTTTATTAGCAGAGTAGGTTACTAAATAAACTACTTACGTGTATTAAATAAGTGGTTTTGACTGCAATGGTGTAAAAGAAAATAAATATGAAATGCTTTAGAATTTCAAAACCAACTTTTGAATCTAAGTCAGTATTAATGGGGGAAATGTTAGGTGCCCAGGGACCCAATATCTGAAAACTAAACATGATGTGAAAGTTAGTGAAATAAATTAGAACTGAAAGAAGATTGTATTTTAAAAGTAAACACAAATTTAGTCTTAAATAGGAAACTAAGTGTTTAATTTGAATTCTAAAAAAATACCCATAATGAATGGTATTAAAAATCAAGTTGGGCAGGCTATGTAAGAGTACTTTTGTTTATATAATGCTTCTTTCTCCTTAAATAGTTCTGTGCTTTATTTGTCCATGATAAAATATGATACACTATTTACTAATGAAGCCTTATAACTTTGAATAATGATAGTAGCTAATATTTACTGAGAATTCACTATGGCCAGGCAGTGTTGTTCCAAGATGTTGTATATATTAACTCAACCTAATGTTATGAACCCTAGAAAAGGAAAAAAAAAGAAAGTTGGGGGGGGTGTGTTCTCATGAAAATTGAAGGGAGATCAGAAGAGTACAGGAAAGAGACCAGGGTAAAGGAGAAGAGGTAAAGGGAAAATACTGGGGAATGACACTGGCCAAATTGCATTGTTATATTGAGTGCATGTATGAATATGTAACAACAAATCCCATCATGATAGAAGCCCCAATAAAAATGTGGAAAAAACAAGAATGCTGGAAGAAGAAACTACATAGCAAGAAACATGATTTGACAGCTAGAAGAGAATTAGAACCCAAGAAATCTGCAAGTCCAAAATCTATTTGCCTAACAAACTTGTGTGAAATCTGAGGCTGATTTGTAAACAAAAATTTTAACAAAGCATATTTTCAGCTAATGCAGTGGAGTATAAACGAATCTTTGAACACGATCCACTTGCTATATCAGGTTATGTTAAATTAATCATTGTCTTTCTTCCCCTGTAGAGACTATCTGGGAGGGCATATTCAATGAACTTGGATAATAAATAAGTAGTAGGCAACATAAAATTGTCGTTGATAATATTTATTCTTAAGTTGAAAAAGAAACAGGAGAAGTCAATATGTGTGTCCAATTTAAATATTATAAAATTAACTCTGGCACTCTTAAGCATAGTTTTCAGAATTTCATAGGCCCTGCTTAGTCCACGAAATTGTCCTTCCTCCTAATTTTTAAAATTAATTCCTTAGACTAAAAAATGCAAGCATTTTACTATATTTACATATCCAAAGTCTACATCATCAAAATACATTTTCATGAAAATGAAATTAAGTTGAATAGAAACAGAAAGTGTTGACTCCAAGTGGTACATTGAGAAGAGCTCATTACCTCTGTGGTATTCTATCTCCAAATCCTACACGCTCAGTCCAATCACAAGAAAAGATCAGTTGAACCCAAATTGAGGGGCATTCTACAAAACACTAACCAGTACTCTTGACAAGTAATAAGATCATAAAAAATATTCAATTATCACAGAATAGACTGAGAAAATATCAAGACTGGGATAATGTGGTTACCTGGAGTAAAGAGTAGAAAATAAAAATAAATAAAAAGGAAAAGTGGACACTATCTGAATAAACTCTCTAGTTAATAATTTTATAACAATGTTAATTTTTTTATTTTGATAAATACACCATGGTTATATACAGTGGCAATAATAGAGGAACTGGGTGAAAGGTATATGACACCATATTTTTAACATACCTGTAAATATAAAGTTCTTTTAAAAAAACATTGAAATGAATGAATAGATATGTAAGCAAATAATATACCTCTACCATCTCTCTCCGCCCAAAGCAGGAAGGAGACTGTATGTGAAGTCTCAAAATGACCTGCGTGACTGGAATCACACACAGTAACTGATATTACAGTAACCTGATCACAGTGGCTAAGATGATCAGTCCCCAGCATATGATCAAAATGAGTACTACAATTCAAGTGCAGAGTAACAGGTTGATGCTGAAAAAGATTTCTTCCACAGTATCAAACTCTTTTAGTATCCCCGACCCATTAATACACTATTCTTTGAGCTTTCGATTTATACAGTCTTTAAGCAAGAAGAATGCTTATTAAAATTAAATTTTCCCTTATGTGTTGGGCTCAAACAATCAATTTGATGATCTGATTTATTGCCTAGCTTACTGTGAAAATGGTATAGACATGGTCAAATTGTAAACTTCTCTATATGGTTCCAGCAACTGATTTAAGAATTAAGCACTAGTTTTATTGTATGTCTCCAAAACAGGCTACTCTGAACAACAAGGCTAGGCAATGCTTTTCATTTACTCTTCGTATTTGTGCTTCATTTGAAAGTCAATGATTTAATTATTTTGTTGTTGCTGTTAAGGATCTAATAGTACTGTCTTGAATCTTCCATAAAGTAACTGTAAGATCTGATATACTCATTCATAAGACTTGCACAAAGATAATACTGAAATACATTCCTATCCTTTTTCTTCCTCTGATAACAACTCACATCTAAATGCATATTTCTGCTAAATTACCTTGACTTCCCTTGCTCTCACTCTATTCACAGCTATACTCTTTCTGTAAGAAACCATTTCCTATGAATAATCTAAGAGTACAATTTTTGCTTTCGATTTTGATGTTATTTATACATTTTTCTTATACTTATTTTCTTCTTGTAACACTTAAAAACAAATGAAAATACTTCTTAATCACTTAATAGCTAAAAACAATCAAATAAAATATAATGTTGAACATTTATTATAAGGGAATAATGGTTCAATTTCCAATCCCATCAAGTTCTCATTTCTGAAATGCTGTCACTGAAAGACTGTTCCCGGCATTATTGTTAAGTGACCCATTTTTGCTTCATGGTTAGTCACAATTTACATCTCTTTTCTGAAAATGGCATAAAATAATGTGCAAATGCTCTAATGCATTTCCAAGAAAAATATTTTCTTTTAATGACTCCTAATGAACCCCTGTTTTATGCAGGGTGTGAAAAGTTGCCAAGATGTGTAAAACAATTAGGATGACAAAAAGCACGAGTTTTAAAAAGCCATTTCGCTTGTGTAATGTGTGTGAAAATCCAGAATAAGTCCTAAGGGAAAAATTAATTTTAATAAGCTTTTCTTCTTGCTTAAAGACTGTATAAATTGAAAGCTCAAAGAATAGTGTATTAATGGATCAGGAATACTAGAAGAGTTTGATACTGTGGAAGAAATCTTTTTCAGCATCAACCTGTTACTCTGCACTTGAATTGTAGTGACAAGTGGGTAATTACTACAGTTACTATCTGTTCTTTCTCCTATAAGTACAATACAAGGTAAAAGGTGAAAAAGACAAAATTTTAAGTAATTCCCAATGTATATTTATTTACGATTGAATAACATTGGGGTAAGTAGGCGCCTGGTGGGAAGTGCCTAGAATAGGGCATGAGAGCCTACTACAGCTCTCCTAAAGTTCTGCTTGCCCTTGATGAAGGTTACATAAGTGTGTTCATATTACAGAATTCATAAGTGTTCATATTGTAAAAATTATTCACACTTAACATTTGGTGAATTTTTCCATGTTTATACTTTGCACTAGCAAAACATTTATAGTTTGTGCTCCTGACTACTCTTTCTTCTTGCATGCTTTGTTTTCCCATTCCTATCTCATTACAAATCATCTACTTCTCCTACTAGCATACTAGCATGTCAGCACGTCAGTTCAGTACTATAAAATCAGTGGTTGAGTTTCCCTGAGTTCAATCCTTGGTACCAAAAAAAAAAAAAAAAAAAAAAAAAGAAAGAAAGAAAAAAAAAATCTGTATTGTTTTTTTTTTCCCCCCACTATATCCAGCACTTGAAAACAAAACAACAGACAAAAAATAAACACCCTGGAATACAGTGGCATTTAAGACATATTTATATGTTGATATAGAATGAAGATACACACATAGCTACTTAATGTTTTGGTATAAATATTTTTCATTTTTATATTTATATAAAAGAAATAATACGGAACTGGTGCTGGGGCTCAGCGGTAGAGAGCTCACCTAGCATATGCAAGGTACTGGGTTCAATCCTCAGTACCACATCAAAAAAAAAAAAAGGTATTGTGTCCAACTAACAAAAATAAATTTTAAAAAGAAGTAATAGAATTTTCAATGATGGACAAATATATATACTGAATATAATTTAGTACGCATTAAAACCTCTAGTTAAAAGCAAGTTTTGGCACTGACCAGTGGAATACTTTCTTGCAGAAGATTAACTTCTGCTTTGCCAGAACCTCAGACTACAAACAATTGTTTTAGGCAGTCATGACATGGTTCTGATCAGTTTTTGTTATGGTTTAGATCTGAAGCATCCCCAAAAGCTCATATGTGAGACAATGCAAGTGTATTCCCAGGCAAAATAGTTAGATTATGAAAGCTGCAATCTTAGCAATGGATTAATGCATTTGATAGTTTAATAATTTAAATGAATCAATGGTAACTGGTAACTGAAGGTAGCCATGGTGTAGCTGGAATAATCATTAGATTATTCCTGGCTTCTTGCATTTAATCTCTCTGCGTTTCCTGACTGTCATGAATTGAACAACTTTCCTCCACTATACTCTTCTACCATGATGTTCTGCCTCATCTTGGGTCCAGAGCAATGGCAGTGGCCAACCATGAACTGTACCTCTGAAAATATGAGCTAAAACAAACTTTCCCTCCTCTAAATTGTTCTGTTCAGATCTTCTGGTCACAGCAATGAAAACTAACACAGTGTCAGTCTCCAGTTCATTAGATACTCAGGTAAGACCTAGATTGAAAAACAAATATTAGGATCAAGTTTTTTTTAAGGCTTTTTAATATAGCTGTATCCTCTTGTGTACTGAAAATACTTAAAGTTTTAATTACTGATTAGCAGGCCTACCTTTTCCAAATTGTTTTGTGTTTTAATGTTGAAAATTCTTACAGATGTCACCTGCTAAAGCATGGATCTGCCAGTAACAATGTCATAAGAGAAAGCAAGAAGAGATGGGTATAAGACATGGAATGTGGTTAAAATAGCAAATGTCTATTCTGGTCAAACAAGAACAAAGGAGGATGTACATATAAGAAAACAAATATCCCAATACTAAGGTAAACTTCATGAATTTCTCTTAAGAGTCAGAAACTGTGATAATTACTAGCATGTATTTACTATCTTATTTCAACATAATTTCAGCACTACAGAGTCAGCATTGTCACATCTATCTGAGAGGAGGAAGGGATACTCATGCAAAGTTAGTAACTTAGTTTCTGGTCACATAGATGGGAAGTGGCAAGATCCCAATCTGGGAATGTCTGATGGTCTGTAATCTTATCTTTCCTTATAGTACTTCTATAAACATGAAATCATATATATCCATTCAAAATAATTTTCTAAACCTTCAGGGTGATCTAGCTTAATTTTCTTCTTGAAATCAAGAAAACATAAGAACACGAACTAATAGTGAAAAATCGGAGATATGAAGGTTAATAATATAATTCTGTGTACATTTTATGCTAATGAATTTGCAAATGTAAGTGTAAGATAATTTTGAGAAAATATGTTTTATAAATTATCATAATTAAATAAAGAAGACTTCTGATTCCAGTCCTACATGTAAGAATCTTGGAAGTTGTCACTATCCTCAGAACAAGTAAAATAAGCTGAACAAACTGAAACCCCACAGCCCTTCTTGGGTCTGTAAGGAAACCGAGGACACAGGAAAAACTAATGCACCAAAATTGGAGAGACAGAGAGGTGAACACAGAGAGCCACCGCTCACTGGGGCAGAGACTTATGAGCAGAAACCACCATGGGAACCCATGCTGGGCAGGAAAATCTGGGCTGTAATTGATGAATTAATTGCTGGAGGCTCAATGAAAGCTTAACAATTCTGGGGAACCCAGTCAAAAAGGGACACCCTCACACAGATGTGTTTTACCTCTCAGAGTTCAACTGGATTCACACAAGAAAACATCAGAGAAAAATCCTCTTGAAATTTAGATAGGGAAAGGCAAAAAGTAATACTTCAGAATATATCAGAGCATACTGTTCTTTTAAACAAGGCCTAACCTGAAGGGAAACTAGTTAACAGAACCCACATGACCTGGGAAAAGGGAAATACCCAGGCTCAGTGAAGTACAGTCATCCTGTTCTTCTTCGAGGGGAGTCAAAGACCTGAAAAATGTTTGTGATGTCAACAGTCCAGAGGCCCAGGGTCACCAAGAGACCTTGGCACAGGAACATAGAAAGTTTCCCCTCCCAGTGCATCTCAACAGCACATTACCAAATATATTATAAGCACTTTCTTTCATCTGTTCATATGGTGCCTATGTTCAGCTATCAAGAAAAGATTGTAAGACATAATCAAAAGCCAAAAGTATAATTTGAAGAGAAAGAGTCAACACCAGAGCAAGACATGGCAGAGACATTGGAATGACTGCACTGGGTGTTATGCTTTGGATGTGAGGTGTCCCCAAAAAACTCATGTGTGAGACAATGCAAGAAGGTTCAGAGAAGAAATCATTGGGTTCTTAAGAGTCTTAACCCAATCAGTGAATTAATACCCTGATGAGATTAACTGGGTGTTAGCTGAAGGCGAGTAGGGTGTGGCTGGGGGAAGTGGGGCTTGGGGGTGTGGCTCTGGGGCATATATCATGTATCTGACCAGTGGAGTCTCTCTCTTTGCTTCTGATCATCATTTGAGCTGCTTCCCTCCTCTATACTCTTCTGCCATGATAATCTGCTTCACTTTAAGCCCTGAAGAATGGAGCCAGCTGTCTATGGACTGAGACTTCTGAAACCATGAGCTCCTAAATAAACTTTTCCTCCTCTACAGTTGTGCTGGTGGGTCTTTTAGTGACAGTAGCAAAAAATCTGATTAAAACACTGGGAATTTGACACATCTGTGCAAAGTGCTCTCATGGACAATGGAGCCAGCAGGCAAGAGCATATGGTCAATGTAAGCAGAGGAATGAAGAGCCTAGGAATGAACCAAGAAGAAGTGCTAGAGTCAAGTAAATGTAATAGAAATGAAGAATGACTTTGTTGGGCTTATTAAGAGAATAGACAGAGATGAGGGAAAGGATCTTGTAACTTGAGGATATATTAATAGGAACCTTCAAAACTGAAAAGCAAAGAGAACACAGACTGCCAAAAATAGAACAGAAGAGCCAAGGAGCTTAAGAGATATGACATGCATCTTGAAAAAAAGAATCATGAGTAAAGCCATCCATAATAAGTTGAGGATCTTCTGTTCTAGCATAAAAGCAACAATAATTTGACTAAGCATTCTAGTATATATTTATATATCTATGTGTGTATATATTCATGTTTACTTATATATAAGTGAAAGGAGTGATAGCAATGATTCAAGATACAGGGGAGAGGAATTAGGATTAATTTTTGTTAAAAGTTATACCATCAGTAAAGTGGCATTTGGTTATTTGCAAGTGATAAATGCACATTACAAACTTCAGGTAAATCACTATTTTTTTTTACAGAAGAAAGTGTAATTAATATGCTAAGAAAAGGAGAGAAATGAAATCATAAAAGATGGTTTATTAAAACCTCAAAAGACAGAGACTGGAAGGCAAAAACAGGAACAAAGAACAAGAAAGAAAATACAGAGGGGCTGGAGATGTGGCTCAAGCGGTAGCGCGCTTACCTGGCATGCGTGCGGCCCGTGTTCGATCCTCAGCACCACATACAAACAAAGATGTTGTGTCCGCTGAAAAAACTAAAAAATAAATAAAATTCTAAAAAAAAAAGAAAATACAGAACAGAAATAAATATGGTAGATTTTTATCCAAGCATGTCAGTATTCATTTTGAACATCAATGATCTTATTGCACCAATTAGAGATTTTTAGAGGGTTTCAGAAGACAAGATCCAAGTTACCTAAAATGTTGAACAAAAAAATAGCCAATAACCATGGGAAAAATAAGGTATCAAAGACTGAACTGTTATGGATTTATTTTGAATTAAAAATTTCCTGCACTATCTTATCTAGATGACTTACAGACAACTGTATCAGGTATCATAAATTATGGCCACTTGGACAAATATGACTCATTGCCCTTGTTTGTAAATAACATTTAATTAGAACACAGTCATACTAATTTATTTACAAATTTCCATGACTGACTTTGTGCTACCATGGCAGAATTGAATAGTTTCAATAGAGAAAATATAAACCAAAAAGTCTAGAACAGTAATTTATAGAAGAATTTTCTTGGTCTCTGTGTTAGCCTGTGTTCTGCTGCTGTAACAATACCACAAAATGAGGAACTTATAAGAAAAAGTAATTTATTTCTCACAATTCTGAGAGGTGGGAAGTCCAATATCACAGTACTGGCCTCTGTAGAGGACCTTCATGCTGCATCACAACGTAGGGGAAAGTGTCACATGGCAAAAGAGCAGCAATACCCAAGTTCAGATCTCTCTTCCCCTTCTTATAAAGCAACTAATCCTGATGTGGGGATCCCACCCTCATGACTTCCTCTAAGCCTGATTACCTCTTAAAGGTCTCACTTCCAAATACTGTCAGTGTATGAATGAGTAGATTATTTCCAAAATGTGAACTTTGGGGGCTACATTAAACCATAGCAGCTTCTGAGCCATATCATCTATAAATCTAAAATGTGGCATTGTATATAACAAAAAGTAGAACTAACACATATGTTTAACAGTAGGGGATATTCATGGGTATACATGAAGAATGAAATATGATGTAGTCATTAAAGTTAATTTTCTCAAAACCTATATTATGGATCTAAAATTCTAAGTGAAAAAAGTACAAACTTTATGTCAGTTATTTTCAATGGAGAGGTGACAGTGAGGCACGTAAGGCAAAAAGTTTTATTAGAGATATTAAGAACATGCTTTGAGAATGGACAGTCTATTCAATAAGTGGGTTGAGAAAATTGGGAATTCACATGTAGAAGAATTAAATTATACCCCTTTCTGTCACAAATTACAAAAATTAACTCAAAAGACTTTAATGAAACAGCTGAAACTATGAAACTACTCGATGTACTTGTAAGGGGAATGCTTCAGGACATTGGGATGGGAGAAGACTCTTTTGGACATGACCCCCCCAAACACAGGAAACAAACACAGACAGAAAATGAAAGTTCATTAAACCCAAAAGCTTCTGCACAAGAAGAGGAACAACCAAGTAAAGAGACAAACTACAGAATAGGAGAAATTGTTTGCAAACTTTACATCTGACAAATGGTTAATATCTAAAATATATAAGGAACTCGAAAAACTAAGTAGCAAAAATATAAACAAAAAAGAAAGAAAAACACTTATCCAATTTTTAAAAAAATGGTTAATAGACGTAAATGGAGATTTCTCAAAAGAAGGTATACAAATGACCCACAGGTGTATAAAAATGCTTAATATCACTAATCATCAGGGAAATGCAGTGCAAAACTTTAGTGAATTACCACTTTGCTCCATTAAGAATAGCTATTATCAAAAGGATTCAAGGTACCAAGTGCCCGTGAGGATGTGGAGAAAAGGGAATTCTTGGACATTGTGATGGGAATGTGAATTATATTATATTATTATAGCACTGTGAGAAAACAGTATGCAAGTTCAAGTCCCACAAACATTTAAAAATATAACTATCCTTTGATTCAGAAATACCACTACTGAGTATTTATCTGAAGAAAGTAAAATCAATATCTTGAGGAGACATCTGCTCTCCCATGTTTATCAGACACCACTTCATAGACAAGAAATAGAAACAGCTGAAGTTTGTCCATCATCTGATGAATGGATAAAAGAAAATGTGGTACATATACCTAAGGGGATACTGTTCAGCCACAATAAGAATGAATTGGAGATCATTACGTTAAGTGAACTGAGAAAAGTACTGCATGATCTAACTCATGTAGAATCCAAAAAAGTTGATCCCACAGAGTTGGTAGTAGAATGATGGTTGCCAGAGTCTGGAGAGAGTAGGAGGAGGGTGAGAAGGTTGATCAGTGGGTACTAAGTTATAGTTAGTTTGGGTAATAATTTCTGATGTGATTTTGCACTGTAGGTGACTGAAAAGAACAATAGTGTACATTCCATCTAAAAAAGAAATGATTTTAAATGTCTTCACTTTAAAATAATGATAATATTTGAGAATATTTTATTGAATTTTATTAAACTTTATACAATTAATAGATACTATAATATCACATGGTCCCCAATAATGCATACAGTTAAAATTTTAATTAAAAACCATTTTTATTTTGAACAGTTGGTAGAATAGAATGAAAGAGAGGAAATAGTTTTGCTTGACTCGAGCTTATCACTTGCTCTCCATTGGTTATAATTTGTTCCATAGGGTAAAATTCCAGCATTTCTAGGTTGCATGATGCAGCCCCATATGCTGTATGTAGCTCCAGGGTGCAAGGGCTCACACCCTATCACTCATTGTTCAAATTTGGAAATGGTGGGCAAAGCCCGAAATTTCAGGGATATATTATATTGGTGGGTTTGAATTGTCACTGGCCAAGGGTAAAACTCTAGAGCTGTCTAAGGGAATCTGAAGTGATGCATAAAATTGGGCTAATTATGGCCTTGTTGTTTCTGAAGCTATAATAATTGTTGTACTAAGATCAGCACAAGACCACCGCTATTGCCACCTTCTACTACTCCTGGTGCCGTTTGTACGCTGGTTTGGCGAGGCCCTGTTACCTGTTTAGTGAGGAGACTCCTGTGTTTGCCATCACCAATAAAAAGCTCAAGGAAGGTGTCAAATCTGAGAACAACGATCATATTAATCTGAAGGTGGTGGTGCAGGATGGTTCTGTGGTGCAGTTTAAGAATAAGAGGCAAATACTACTTAGTAAACTAATAAAAGCATATTGGAAATGACAGGGTTATTTCAATGAAGCAGGTTAGATTCCAATTTGACAGGCAGCCAGTCAATGAAACAGACACATCTGCATGGCTGGGGACTGAGGATGAAGCTACAATTGATGTAATCCAGCCCCAGACAGGAGGTGTCTGTTAAAAATTGGAACCTTCTACTTGACTCCAGAAGTCTATTTTTTTTTTTTTGGGGGGGGGTGGTTTGCTGAGGCTGTTTTTACAGTCCAAGAATGCATTCTCAATTAGAAAACTGCAATTCAATTCTAACCACATCCTAATCACTATAGTATTCCTTTCTGTATACTTTCATTTTTCTCTTTCCCATTCCTTTATTGTACATTAATTAATTGGTGTTTCTGCACCATTTTATTGCTTTAAAGAAAAACCATTGCCTGATGATTCATTCTGATTGATATCAGGTGGAAATGGAATGGGGAAAATAATGGTCATGTGAAAATATCTCATTTCTGCAACAGTAGCATGCTCATCTAGTTCTTATCTCTGTATTCTATAAGGTATTGTGCTCTCACTGCTTTAACAACAAAAACAAAAAGAAAATACTTGTATGCCCTGTTCGATTGCAGACCTTTAGTGTTTTAAAATTTATTATTGTAGAATCAAAGGCAATTTTATAATTATTTTGTACATAGTTGTTATGTACAGGGCAATCTGACTTTAAGTAGGGCTAAATCACTCTAAAAAATTCTAAATAGTTTTCCTCTTAAGTATCTTGTTTAAATAAACTTTGTTTTGGTATTATTAGGGATTGAACTCAGGGACACTTAACCATTGAGCCGCATCCCCTGTTTTGTTTTATTTTAAGACACAGTATCACTGAGTTGCTTAGGGCCTCACTAACTTGCTAAGGCTGGCTTTGAATTTGAAATCCTCCTGCCTTAGCCTCACAAGCTGCTGGGAATATAGGGGTTAAACTTCTTGTCTCTTTTTTCTATTAGCACATGAAAGATCATAAGCAAATTTACCAATTAATATGGAAAATGTATTTAATAAAACACCAGCAGAGTCTAACAAAGTATTATAATTATTTCTATGTACTTCTATATACATATATGTATCTCTGTGTGTGTGTGTGTGTGTGTGTATATATATATATATATATATATATAACTATATACCTATGTATGTTTATGTTTATATGTATAGATATGTTTATATGTGTAGATACATTTAAACACATACCAAGTTGTGTTTGCATAAAGAGATAATTATTTGTTATTGGAAAGTCTAATAATAAAATTTAATATTTTACTGCACCAAGAGAAAAAAAATATATCATTTCAATAGATGTAAAACATTTTGATCAAATTCATATTCCTTTCTTGGTTTAGGAAAAAAAACCCCAATAAACCTAAATAAATAAATAAATAAATAAAAGGAAATCTCAGCAATATAAATATTATCTATAAAAATACATAACAAACAAATCTAATGTTGAAATGTAAAAATCATTCTCTTTAGAATGAGACAAAGTGACACATTATTGCAGTTTCTATTCAGTACTTTTCTACCTTCCTAGTAAAGTATTTTGAGTAAAGAAAGAAATTAAATTTATAAGATTTTGAAGGAAGAAACAAAAGTTTCTTTTTTCTTTAGTTATTTAAAAATGACAAATTGGGATAAGTAAATAAAGTTCACTTTTGTCATATGGAACTGTCATTCTCTTCTATGACCTCCCAAAGGCAGGAGGCAAAACACATGTTTCCAGGTTCTGTTGTAGCTAGGAAACATCATATGACTTGTAAGTAGACCAATATGAAAAAGAATCCCATCTGAAATGAATTATGAGGAAACATATTTTTTTAGGGAGTGTTCCTTTATGCTCATGATGGTAGTGGCAGAGGTACCAAAACCACGTAAATTTTGCCAAAATTATTTTACAAATTCAATGCATTTCCAATCAAAATACAGAGAGTTTATTAAATTTGATAAATAATCTCCATATCATATTCAGAGCCAAGTTCTAATTTTGAAGATGAATAACAAGGTAAAGGTATTTTTCTTCCTAGCAAGCAAGACCTAAATTTATTATATTAGGTTTATAATACAATTATTAAAACACAGGTGTAGAAAAATAAGACCAATGAAATGGAATAGAGAATTGTAGAATATGCCTATATGAAACACTAGCAAAGCAATACAGAAAGGATGGGTTATTCAATAAATGATGTTTCATAGAAATTGGTTTATTTTTCTGTGGAAAATGTATCTAATTGGTTTATTATGTTGTAACATGTAAAAAATTAATTCCAGGTAGAATAAATATGCAGATAATAATAATATCAAATACTTATTTGTTGCTCATTATGTGCTGGGTATCATAATAATTATTTTATATATGCCAATTAATTTAATCTTCATAACAACCCTGAGAGATATACCATTAATATCATCATCATTTGATAGGTCAAGAGATAGAAGCAAACAATATTCACCTTATCTCAGGCTAAGAAGAGCTGGCTATGATTTGACTCAGGTAGGCTGCCTCTTGAGTGGGTTTTAAATTACTGTACCGAATTGCCTCCTTTTTGTGCTGAAAGTAGGGACCTTTCTTAAAACAAGATCCAAAAAATGCAAGCCCCAAACTGATAATTGGATCTCATTAAAATTAAGAACTTCTGTTTATCCATGGAGAATAAAGATGGTGAAAATACAAGCAGGAGAAAATACCTAAAGAGTTCCCAGCTGGATGTGGTGATGCATGCCTGTAACCCTAGTGACTTGGGATGCTGAGACAGGAGGATCACCAGTGGGAGGCTTGCTTAGCATTTTAGCCACACCCTGCATCAAATTTTAAAAAAAGAAAAAAAAAAAAAGAACTCCTAGGATCCATAAGAAAAAGACCAAAAACCCAACTGAAATATTCGAAGTGACAGAAAGTCATTTCACAAAAGAGGAAACTTGAATGGCCAATAAAAATTTACATATATTCAGTTACTATTATTCAAAGAAATGAAAATGCAAAATTTTTTTTAAAGAGAGAGTGAGAGAGGAGAGAGAGAGTGAGAGAGGAGAGAGAGAGAGAGAGAGAGAGAGAGAGAGAGAGAGAGAATTTTCAATATTTATTTCTAGTTCTCGGCGGACACAACATCTTTGTTGGTATGTGGTGCTGAGGATCGAACCCGGGCCGCATGCATGCCAGGCGAGCGCGCTACCGCTTGAGCCACATCCCCAGCCCCAAAAATGCAAAATTTTTAAATGACAAGGTTTCATATTCATAAGACTGCCAAAAATTAAATATCTGTCTTTCCTAGAAATTTGCCAAAATCTGAAGCACTCTCATATCTGTTGTTAAGAGTATAATTGTTACAATCATTTTGGAAAGTGTTTTGGCAATAATTAGGAAAGTTGAAGCTATTAAAACTTTGTGACCTAATAATTGCACTCTGGTCTCTGCTATTAGAAAATATCTATCATGTTTTTGTTTGTAAAAAAAAAAAATAAAGAAGGGGAAAGAAACATAATTGCAACTCCCATTGGTGGAAAAATTGTAAATGGCAGTGTCTGCTACCACTTGATATTAGTATTATTTCAAAACACTCTGGAACTATTGAAGGGGATCAAAAAAGGAGAAATGACAATAAGGAAGATTATATATTTGAATACAGCTTTAATCTCAGCAAAGGTTTTGCTTTGGGGAGGCTGGGGTTATTTCTAAATGATACATATGTTGCCGTGGCTCAGAGGTTTGCAGTTGAAATTACGATCATCAGGTCAGCAATTCATATGTCACATGGACCGGGAGTAGCATGAATGTACTTGGCACCTTAGGAGAGAGTAAAAGTGGAGCTGGAAATGGAAATTTACCGAAGGCAAACCATATTTTTTCTTTTTCAATTCTGCTTAGACTTTTCTCAGTCACAGAGCTTTCTGGATAGGGAGAAGTTTTAGATAATGTAATCCAACCACTTCACTTACAGATAAGGAAACTGAAATTCAGGAAATGTCAGGTATTATCCAAATCTGCAGTTAGGCAATGGTAGAGCCACAACTGTACTCCAGGCTGGCTAAATCCAGCTAAAAGCACTTTTTATTGAACTAAACTTCAATTTGGTTTAGGCTATTAGTCATAAAAATATGCAGTCAACCACAAACCCAGAGCATAAAAGGACTCAGAGAAGCCTTAAATGAAATTGAATTGTTTACTTCCTGATAATTATTTATAATAGATATTTATTTGACTTCTTTAAAAACTTATTTTCATGAATATACCCTTACTCTGTTAATGCAGGAAGTGGTTATAGACAATGGGATGACCAGATAGTGATAGGTGACAAACACTGGAGAGACAAACCAAAACCATGACTGTACAGTTTGAAATAAATGTAACATACACTGACATTCATCAGATGCAGAGGCCATTACGCCAGGTCATCTTAGAGGGCATCATTCCTTTGAGCAATAACAACTTCAACCAAGAGATGATATGTTGAAAGAAATTTTAAAAACTAACTATATGTGTGTATATACTTATTTATTTTTTGTTCTTGGATATGCAGATTATATTTTAAAAATACCTGAAAAAAGAGAGGTAGAACCTGATAGCAAAATAGCTGTTTTGACACTGATAACAACTATGACTTTATCCTGAGGAAAAAGCTCAAGGGTGTTGCAAAGACCTCTAAACTAGTAGGTCAAAGGAACCAACAAGGGAAATGTTAAATTGCTTTGCTCTCAACTGCCCTAAATTACTATTCACTGCACCCCACAAGAGAAAACATCTATTAATAGTTTTTTCCCATTATTTTCAAAATAGCCTAAATATATGTTGGGCTGTCTTTGTCAAGTAACGTAAGTTATTTATTGGATGTGTATTAGACATTGAGAAAATGCTTTAACTCGGTAAAGTTTAATGATCACACAACAATCTCAATTGTTTTAGACTGTAAGATGTTCTAAAGATTATACCCAAATGGTAATATTAATAATTTAGAAAATATCTAGTTTAGTCTTTTAGTGTTCAAATAATGGAAAGTCTTTAATGTCCCTCAAATAAATCCTCATTAATGTTAAAACTCTTATTCACTCTTTCGTAGCTGCATGTCAAGTTTATTTAGGCAGACATATAGCTACAAATTCACCTAAGCCAATAGATGGGTTGCAGCACCAAATACCAAATGTTACTAGAGTTGCTTAAATCTTGGTAAGTAAAAATGAGTCCTTAAAAAATGATCCTTCAGGCAGTACAGGTAATTTGAGTGGAACAACCTGATGGGTGAGTCTCAACTTTTATTTTCATAAGCTGGAAAATTCTGTTCTGATATTGATGATAATCAAGGAAAGACAGTTGAGAATCAATAGTGTTATAATATGAAACACAGATATTACATTTGTTAATTAAATTATTCAACTATTTCATTTTCTTTTAGTGTATATGCACATTAACAATAAAATGATAGTTAATATGGGGAAGTAAAAAGGAAACTGGAAAGATCAAACCATCAATTGATTCTCTGAAAATAAAAAATATGACCAAGGGTTGCGAGTATAGTCATTTATCATGTCAGCTCACTTCTTGTAGTTATATTCGTGAGACAGAATGTTAAGGTCACCATTTGATATAGAAGAAATTGGAAACCACCAGTGAGAGCAAATGTTCAGGAGGTCAGTGCACATTAGATTTAAAGGTCTTTAACAACTGTGTGCAGATCACATGTAGAAAGTGATGTGATAGCATCTCTCGTGAGGTTACATTAGTAAAAAGTCAACCCCCAGAAGCAAAAAACTATGTAGTGGTATTTCAGAAATTGTAATTCAGTTCATATGTAAGAGATCCATTGTGGTATTAGGTACATTTTATTTTTTGCAGTGTTCCTCCTGCTTATTTGTTTTTAAGGGTTTTAGAGGACATGCACTCTTTCTTTCTGGCTCAGCTAATCTCTTGCATGCTACTGAATCTAACCTCATAAATTTCCAAAGCAGCATTATTTCAGAAATGGGTAAATGTTCTGGGTGGGTTATCTGGAGGAGAAACCCTGTTTCTGTGATATATTTGATTTAGATTGGAAACTATATGCTTGAATGTTTTTGTAACAGAGTTTAGGTATGTACTTGATAAATTAGAACCTTCATGGCTTTAATGAGATTTTACTTTGGCAATTTAGATTATTTACCTGGAACATTTTGAAGTTTATCATTCATAACATAGGGAGTTTTAAAATAATTCATTTTAGCAATTCCTGAATGCATATTTACTAGAGCTGAGGATCTGAGTAGGGATTTCTGAGATATAAACAAGAATGAGAAAACAATTGCTTCTTTCAGGGTGCTCCCCATCTTCAAGTCAGGGAAATGAGATAATACAGAAATGCATGCAGTGTCAAATTATGGTGATTGTCTTCCTAATAACATTTTATGTCTTTTATTATTTTCTAGTAATTTTTTTTGGTATTAACTAAGTGCTGTGATCAAATTAAATATGTAGCCAAACAGAATTATCGATATATTTCACTATGACATATCATGTAGGAAAAATTCAAAATACTAGATGATTTAAGAACTACTTATATTTTGTTCTAGAAAATATATATGTGCATAAACAGTCCTCCTGTACCTGCCTTAGGAATGCATGAAATAGCATACAAAATTAATAAAACCACATCATAATACCCAACCCTCAAGATGATTGATAAATTGCCCACCTGTTTGCTTAATTACTTTCCCTTCACTCATAGAGACAGCAACAACTTTGATATAAACAACATTTAAAATAACAGTGTGTGATCAACATTATAATTTAAAAATTATGACTTATAACACAAACTAAAATTGTGTTTTAGTTTCATTTGTTTGAGCTATTGGTAACAAGGAGTAGTAAAAGGAAGCCAGAGAAGAGTGTTAACATACTGAAAATTAAATTATAATACTTTGAACCATAAAATAACTATGATTATTTTATTTTCACAGAATTAGTGGTATAAAAAATTTCCTTGTAAATAAAGTTAATAATCTTGCAATATAATACAAGGCATTAAGGCAAAGGACTCTATCTTAATGAATTTGCTAATAATGCCAATTCCAGAAACAACATATTGAATTATCAATATATCTATATATTTATCTAGAAATTTGAAGATCTAGAGATTCAAAGGTATTTAAAAAGGAGATATTCCAGGTGAGGGACATTCCATAAGCTTATAGCCTGATGCAGAATCTAGTTTGGTTCCTGGATGCTTTAAACATTTAGCAAGAGCAGAAGGAAATAGATTTTTATAAACAAAGTAACTCATAGGGAAATACATGATTCTACATATCTATACATAATTATTAAAATGGATACTAAAGGTCTGAATCTTAATCCTTCCTACATCTTACTTATTCAGATCTGATTCTCCTAGATGGGTAGAATGGCTTCCTGTATCACATCAGGGGTTTAGACAAAGGAAGCACTTCAAGAGGGTTTTTGTATATTTGGTGTTCCACGTGTTCCACACTGTCTGGAACATTTCATGCTCCTGGATTTATAGTTTGGGGAGGCATCATGAGTCCTGTTCTTATAGTTTCATTAGATCACATACAATTTCAAAATTATTATTCATTCTCAAATTCCCAGAGTTGAATTTCCAGTTTGAGTAGCTGCCTCATATTACATTTTCAAGGAGATAGCTCAGAGTTCAGGAATCACATTTTAATTTTTATTAAATATCTACTTCACCACAGTTCTAATCTCATTTTTCTGTGCCTAAGGGACTCTATTGATTTGCTAGTATGTCCTACTTCAAATTGATTTTAGAAACAGAGTAATTTGTTACATTTTTAGAAACTAGGTGAATCTGGAGAATTGGGCCAGAGAAGAATAACACAAATGACTTATCAAAGTGAAACCAAGAGACAGTGAAAGGGACACCCATCAAATAACAAATTAAAATCACTCTTCTTTTTAACTCTTGTCTCAACATTCTCTCCTATAGTAAAATTATAGTATCATTTCTTTTTCTTTTCCTTAATGGAAACATGAAAATTTGAGATTTTTTACTTTCCATGTAGGATGTAAAGTCTTATACCTGGGAGTCTTACTATGGAGTTGGCTTTGGGATTGGTGATACAGGACTGACATATAGATGAACCTTTTACCTTAAAATCAGTTTCTTAAAACACAACAGAAAAGAAATACCTTCAGAGAGCTTCAGACAAACTGTTGGTTTCTAGTTTTTGACAGAGTTTTCAGTATCTTTTAAATTAAACTTATTTTTTTGCTGATACATAAAAATAAGTATTACCATTGCATATCTTAATAGGATACTATATAACGTTTTGATACACATCTGTATCTGGGCTCTGCTTCAAAGGAAAGCCTTCAGAATCGCAGAGAAGGCTTATGAGATGGCTGTGGGCAGCTAAGACACCTACGTGTCTCCTGAGCTGTTGGAGTGTGCCTGCCCTCACCAGCAGTGGGACACGGAGCATGCAGCCATGGCTGCTGACTACACAGGTTTCAGAGATAAAGTAGAGCATGTGGACATTTAGGCGCTGACTCCAGCTAAATTGGTTAATGACTAGTATCATCTAAATGAGGTAGCAAGCCGAAAGACTCATAATCTCTCCCCATGCGCATATTTTAATTAAATAATTATAATGTCCTTGTTGTAATTATTTATCAGTAACTGTACTCATGAGTATTGCCTCTTTCGCCTTCATCTGTTCTGTCAGCTCAGCTGAACAATGAAACATTCACTTAGCAAAGACAAGGGGAAAAATGAATGATTCTTATTCACCACAATATAACACTTGAAGAATTGTGTCAGTGAGGCAAGATTCTAGACTCTTTATTTATAACGCTGTCCATGGAGGAGAGGAAAACTTAGTTTCCTCATCTACAAGATGTTGTGGTTAGATGACATAGACGCAGTTCATTTTCTAACTTTCAGACACGAAAGTCTCTGTGAAATTTCAAGAACATGATCAGAAGGCGTGGTTTTTAAATATCTAACTTTGTAACAATTATATCCCTCAAAGAATGGTATTTTAAAAAATGGTTATTTCCTCTTTGGGGACCACAGAATCTATATCCTGTAACAAAACATGAGTCTCAAAGAGTGAAATTCATAAGAAATTCAGAAAACAAAAATGACTAGGCAACAACCTTGTATCCCCAATATCTATGATGATTAAGAAGACAGTTTAATTGATTTGTGAATTGAAAAATGGGGTGAGAGAGGAGACTACAGAGGGATTTAATCCATGTAAAAGAGAGCAAGATCTCTATGGCTCTTTTTTTTTTCCTCTGGAAACTTAACTTTTTAAATAGGATTTACTTTTCTCCTTTTCTTCTGGGGACTCGAAAAGTAGGAAGTGGTTTAACTGTAATATGTGAGAATTGATTGTAGTAAATATATTTTGTGTGAAAGCAGAGTTTGTAGAGCATTATTATGAAAACCTTGTCTTTAAACTGCTCTGCTCTTCTGTAATCTTCCCTTTTCTGAGTACTTATTTCTGTTAAAATGTATTTGAAAAATACAATTTTAGTTTGTTTTGCATTTAGTATAGGAATCTGAAAAGTGAAACAGTTCAGTAGTCAAAAAATAACTGGGATGGATGTTTTCAAAAAACTTGAGTAGGTGAATATGTTAGTCCAAGAAGTTCTTCAAGTGTCAATCACAAATCTGACTAAAGAAATTTTAAGATAAGTCTGACTTCTAAGATTATAAGGAATAGAGAAAACAATAGGAAAAGTTGTGAAATTTTATTTATATGCCTATTATTGTCGTGTGTCTGTATGAAGTTGAACATGTGAGAGATGTAGGTCCTTTAGTTTCTCTTAACAGTGCTTTGTACTTTTGTGTAATCTTGCTTATCTTATGGATTGCTTTTTGGACACATGGATGTCCAGTTGTTCTAGCACCACTTGAAAAGATACCTTTTCTTTATAGTATTGTCTTTGCTTGTTTGTCAAAGATCTGTATTTACTTAGGATTATTTCTGGCCTCACAGTTCTCTTCCATTGATCTATCCCTCTGTTCTTCCCACATCAGCATACTGTCTTGATAGGTACAGCTTTATAGTAGGGCTTGAAGTCCAGTAGTGTAAGTCTTCCAAGTATGTTCTGCTTAAAGTGTCAAGTATAAAGTTGGGTATTCTGAGTCATTTGCCTGTCCTTATAAACTTCAGAATCAGTTTCTTAACATCTACGACATAATTTGCTGGAATGCTGATTTGAATCATATTAAATCTATAGATCAGGTTGGAAAGAATTGATATCTTTTCAATATTGAAACTTCTTTTTCATGAACATGGAATTATTCCATCCATTTAATTCTCTGTTTTCCTTCACTAGAGTTGTGTGATTTTCTTCTTATACATTTTGTACATATCTGGACAGTTTTATAATTATGTCATTTTTCTAAGTTGATAATGTAAATGACACTGTGTTTTTAATTTTAAAAAATTTAAAAAATACAGTTGATTTTTTTATATTAACTGTGAATTCTTTTGCTAATAATTTCTTTAGAATTGTTGTACCTGTTCTTAAAAGGTAGATTAAAATAGATTAGTTTATAATTTGGTATTCTTGCAACGCTTTTATCAGGCTTTTATATCAAAGTTATTTACCTTAGAATTTGAGAATTTTTTTATTTTTCTATGCTATCAGATAGTTGTACAAATTCACTGTTAATTTTTATGTTGGAATGTTCAAAATATTATAGCAGCAGTCAAGATAGCCTAATATTTTCTTTTAAGAGAGGCTTTGAATTATATATGTGCTTTTTAAATTTGATACATAACTCTTTATTTTTCTATTTCTTCCTGCATCCATTTTCATAAACTCTATTATATCAGGAGTTCTTCATTTATGAAAAGTCTCAGATTTATTGGTATAAACACACTCAATTTATCATTTTAGATGTATCTCACAAGTTTTGACAGATTGTTTCATTGTCATTTAAATATTTACTAACTTTCAAAGTATTTCTTTTGTTCAGTAATTATCCAGAAATAATTGCTTAATATACAGCATTTGAATTTTATCTAATTGCTTGGTTATTGATAATCCAAGTTTATTTCATTGTGTAATTTCAATATTAGGATTTTTAATAATTTTATGTTTCAGAATAAAGTAAACTTTATTAAATGAGTCTTATATACTCAAAAATATTTTTCAGTTGTGTTCAATGTTCCATCTATATTCATTATAGTAAAGTTGTGGGTAATTTCCCTCTATTACTTGTGAGTCCTCCACAGTGCAGTAAAGTTCTAAAACAAAAACGAAGGCAGCCTCTCTTTCAATAGTCAACAGCTAAGCAGCAATACTCCAGGGTCTATGGCTAATTATTACTACCAATACTATAATGATGCTGGTTACTGTTACTTCAGCATTATCTTACCATTGTCTCCCTCAATAAGTAATTGTAAGAATTGGAAAATAGGCATAAATAAGATTGAACCAGAATCTACAAGAATCTGTAACAATCAATGTTGTTGGAAGGAGAAAAATATAGGGCTCCTTGACTTGTATTCCAGGTAAAATATAAAACTGGAAGAAGAACCCACTTTCTATTTTTCATTTTCTAGGGATTGCTGCAAAATATTATTGTAATGTCATGATTTCATGCAGTTCTGATTTCTTTTTAGGAGAAGGGTGAGAAATATAGATAAACAGTTAAAGGGACAGACAAAGAAAGGAAAGCTGAACATGTTTGGCCACTGGAGGTGTTGGCTGCCAATGGTAGAGTGACAGTGAACTCCACCTTAGGATTTAGTGTTGAACAGAGAGAGCAAAGGATGGGTGGAGAATTTTCCATAAGCTCTGGTTCATACCTCTCTTAGCCAGAAATTCAGAGTAAAGAAATCGATGTTCTTCCCAGAGCTTGAGCCCTTTGCTTAAGATACCAAGAAAAGAAGTAGGAAACATTGAATTAACCAAGTTACTTGGCTTAACACAGAAAAAACACACTGGAAAATTTTGATTGCATGGCGAAACTGAGCTTCCTTTAAAGACATAAATTCAGACTAACCATTCCTCTCATCTCCATTTCCAAGGGAGTAACTGGAGAGACTGGCAGGCTGCAAACTCTGGTGAATGATTTCCTTCATCCTCCACAACTGAGGCAGAGAAAATGCAGGTTTTCTGCTCAAAGTGGTGTGCTCATGTTTTTCCATCTACTTTTCCTCATCTACTAGCTTTGATTATTGCAAACCATGAGGATAATAGCCAATATTGATCAATCACTTTGAATCCAGCACTGAACTCAAAATGCTACATATTGCCTGATAACAACACAATGGGGTGAGTTCTGAACACTACATTTTAGAGAATGACTCTCAAGTTCACACAGCTAGAGCTGGGGTTGTGGCTCAGTGGTAGAGTGCTCACCTAGCATGTGTGAAGCACTGGGTTCAGTTCTCAGCACCGCATATAAATAAAGTTCATTGACAATTAAATATATATATATATATATATATATATATATATATATATATATATATATATATTAAATCCTCTTTTATAAAAAAATTTAACCCATTAATAAGGGCTCTACACTTAATCACTCTCCAAAGTCTCTACCTCTTAATACCACCACAATGATTGGGATTCAATTTCATCATGAGTTCTATAGGGATGCTCTTCATGGCAATAGTTCTCCCCACCACTGTGCCTTTACGGTTTTCTGAATCCTTATATTTAGGGTGAGTCTCTTGTGAGTAGCATTCATTTACATCTGTAATCCAGTACGACAATCCTTGTGATTTGTTTCAGTTTTTAATGTATTGAATTGCATCAGATGGAATGACTATTTAATGGACAAATAAAAACAAATATTTGTAATTTCATGTTATTTAATCTAATAATTACTAATCTGTTTGAAGTTATATGAAACCTTTCCTATTCTTTAATTTACAGGGTAGTGTTGCCTTCTGAATTCATCAGTCTTAACTATTTTATTTTTAATAATTTTTCTCCCATAAGAATCTGTTACTGATTTAGCATTTTTTACCCGTATGCTTAAGATGGAACCCAGGGCCTTATGCATGCTAGGTGCGTATTCTACCACTGAGCTCCATACTTATAGCTTTACCTAAATAGTCTTTCAGTCTTCTTTTGATGGATAACCCAGAGATTACCCTTGACTTCTAAATGTCTAATATAAGTCAGTAGTTTTACTACTTCTCAAAAGATACACAGACTTAGAGAATTTGACTCCATTTGCTCACCATCTTTCATACTATTGTTCCCTAGTAATTTATGTATTTTTGAAAATCTTATAAACTTTTGTTTTAGAATAGCTTAAGTCAACACAAACATTACAAGAATATCACAAACTTCCCATGTACTGCAGTCCCTGTTTCCTCTCTTGATACCGTCTTATACTATGCTACTTTATCTCCATCTATGAATCAATGTTGACACACTGTTAAGTCTGTACTTCTTCAGATTTTCTTAGCATTTGCCCAAATCATTTGCTTTTCATATTCCAAAGGCTTTTCTAGGAGCCACATTATATTTACTTGTCTTGTCTCTTTAGACTCCTGTAGAAATTTTCTCAGAATTCATTGTTTTTGATGACCTTAGAGATTTGAGTAGCACAGGTCAGATATCATTTTTAATGCCCTTCAATTTGTATTCACCTGACAATTTTCTCGTTATTAAACATAGTATGTAATTTTGGACAGGAATAATAGATATAAAATGCCATTTTCATCAATGTCCAAAGATTATTATTAGTAGTGGTATTGATTATTATTATTATTAAGAATGCCGACCTTAATAATCCTATTAATGTACCATTTTCCATGTTTCTTTGCCTTTTCATACCTTCTTTAAAGAGAGGATATCATGCAGAGTGAACATATAAGGAATAGGCATGCTTCTTCTTTAAAAGGCAAAGCTGTATGCAAATTAATTTTTCTGAATGGGAAATTGCTCTATGATTTCACATTTAATTATATATTATATCAGCATGAGCTCCTTGACATTTATTTTACACTTTGGATTATCATCTAATATTGCATTACCTTGTTCAAGTTGTTTCAGCTATGGTCATTAGGAGCTCTTTTAGTTGGTACCTATGTCCCTCTTGACATATCCCACTGTTTTAATCTGAATAATTCCTTAGTTTCTGATGTTACAAAATAATTCAGACTTTTCTTATATAATCTCCACTCCATCCCTAGAAACAGCCCTAGAAACAGCTGTTTCTTCAGTGACTTCTATTCCTTTTATTGGAATATGACAATAGGAAACAAGATCTTCATGCTGGGCATGGTTGTAGCTACTAGGGTGTTTTTGCTTTCACGCCTTCTCAACAGACGGGTAGGTGATATCTGTGGTGTGAACACACGTCATAACTATTCACGCTGCCTAGGTCATCATCTGTGTCTATATTAAGCTAAATGCGAATTCATACTGATGTCTCTAACTCTTGACTGTACCATATGGTTCATTCCTAGTTTTTGGCCCTTCCTTATCTAACATCCCTTTGCAACAGTAAGAAATTTGGCTCTCACTATCCCTCATCTATGTGTTTATTTGCTCAATCCCAGTATACATGGATACTAGTATCAGGCTTCTTTAACTCTACTCCCCTAGGAAAAAAATAAACTTTTATCAATTACCACAGTGCTTATGTATAGATCTGATATGTATAGATCCAATAGTGTATTATGTACAGATGCAATAATCCTTTGTCCTACAGTTAACCATTTTCCATTGCTGCTCAGGTACTACCATCTTCCTTCCATGAAGTTATCACATTCATAACAAACTTACTTGGCCACAGTCTAAATTCCAACTTGAAGCCCATGATATTGTAATTGATTTTTTGAATTGCATGCATCAAAGATTTGTCCTTGATGCTGTAAGGTTCTATGAGTTTTGACAGACAGAGTTCCCTCTCTCTTAATTATACATGTATTTTAAAATCCCACAAAATACTAATATTATTTTTATATTCAATATGCATTTTCATTTAGCCATATATTTACATTGCCCCTTGCTGTTTAATTACTAGATTTCTTTCTTCTATTTGTGATTTTAGACCTTTTGCCAAAAAATTCCCTTTGGTATTTCCTTTAGCACTGGTTTGCAGGGGATAACTCTTCAACTTTCTGCCTCACAGTGTATTTATTTCACTTTAATTTTTTCAGGCAATTTTTGATGGTTCTACTATAAGCATAACCTTATAGGGGATCTTCACTGAAATCCTGGAGAAACTACCAGGTCTTCTCCTTCCTGGTACCTGTATTTGAGTGTTAGCCTTCCCATAACTGTGAATCTTCTGTAAGCTCTGCTCAGCTTCTCAGCTCTTAAGGAACTGGCATATGGCCTTGAAGGAAGAAAAGCCAAATGTGAGGCTCACTTTTTGCTTTTCCCTTGAAACCTGCCCCTCAAACCCCTTGTTGCTGCCTTGTGAACTTTCTAATTACTTTAAGAGACTCACAAAATCATCTAGCTTTTCTAATTGTTCTCATTAAAAGAGTTAATGTTAAAACAACTAGTCTACCATACAAAAATTATAGAACAGCAATTTAAATTTCCTCAAGTGTGGAAATTTCTGTCTTATATGCAGCTGTGTTTGAAATTTTTGGCATTCTAGAACACGATTTTAGTGGTTGCTTGTGTGATGTCATCCTCAGTTAGTTTGACTATAAAATAATATCCTTGCTCATTAGTAAAAAATATATTGTTCAGGTAATATTGCATTAGTTTTATAAGATGATATTGGGTAGAATGGTGGAGGCTACATATTTTTCTAAGGTACACAATTATTGACATTTAGTTAACATTCCATTTATTATTTTGGCATGTCTTGTTGTCTTCTGATTATTTCTGACTTGAAAAGTTTTTTTTTTTTTTTTTTTTTTTCTGGGAGATGACCCTAAGATCCTCATTTTTAGCAGAAGGGAATTCATTGAATTCATTGTTTTTCTCTCTTTTTATTTTTAGGTCATGTAGATCCCAAATGCTTCAAAGTTGTAAAAGTGTTATAATTATATCTGCAGTAAATTCAAGTTAGCAAATGCTACATGTATTAACAATAATTTTACCCTTTATATGTGGACACTATTTCTTTATGACTAGACTTAATTTTGCAAGGCATTGTCTAGAATGTATGATGAACACCACAAATACATAAAAAAGTTTAAAGGCTGTTTTACAGATACTATTAATATTTTAAAAAATTAAATATTGAAGCAATAAAATACATTTATCTGTTGTTTGAAAAAAAATTTAACTACTATATATGTGTGTGAAAAAAGGGTAATGGGGAACAATTTCATATTTCAAATTCCCAAAAAGAACACCTAAAATGTTTTAAATGTGAATTGTTTCATTTATAATTAAATAATGTTTAAATTAATTTTATTGGGCTGGGTATGTGGCTCAAGCGGTAGCGCGCTCGCCTGGCATGTGTGCCGTCCGGGTTCGATCCTCAGCACCATATACAAACAAAGAGGTTGTATCCGCCGAGAACTAAAAAATAAATACTAAAAAATTCTCTCTCTCTCTCTCTCTCTCTCTCTCTCTCTCTCTTTCTCTCTTCTCTCTCTTCTCTCTCTTCTCTCTCTCTTTAAAAAAAATAAAATAAATTAATTTTATTTCCCATTTGACATGATGCTCCTACATATTTATGAGGTACAATGTGATGGTTTGATTCATGTTATATTGGGTAATGGTCAACTCAGGATAGTTAGTATATCATTATCTTAAATTTTTATCATTTCTTTTAGAAATAAATTCACTAGTACTAGAACAACTGGAAAATTATCAAAATAATTTTTTCTATCTTTATTCATTTGTCGTTTCTTTATGGTAAGACATTCAAAATAATTTTGTTGAAAAACTGGAATGAATCTCACCATCATATACATCCACAAGAATGGGATCCTAATTAGAATAAGATACATTTCATGCTTGTATAAATATATCAAAATAGATTCGATTGCCAGTATAACTTAAAAGAACAAATAAAAAAGTCACCCTACAGTGCAACAGAACACCAAAACTCCTTACTCTCATATTACTGTAACTTATTCCCTGTTGATTGACCTTTTCGTATCCCACCTGATCCCATACTGTAACTGGTCTCTAACAACCACTATTTTACTCTCATATTCTGTAAGACCCAATGTTTTCAGCTTCTACATAGAGTGAGGTCATGTAGTAGTTATATTTCTGTGCCTTGCTTATTTCACTTAGTGCGATATTCTTCAGTTCCATCTAGGTTGTTGCAAATCACAGGATTTCATTCTTTTTCATGGATAGGTAGTATTCATTGTGATTGTGTACCACATTTTCTCTCTCTGTTTATCAGTTGAATACTTTAGTTGTTTCCATTTCTTGGCTTTTATGAAGATAATTTTAATACATACAGAAGTATAGTTGCCTCAATGACATTGATTTGATTTCCTTTGGATATATACCTCAGTATATAAATTATATTTGTATATTCCCAATCACAAGAAAATGTTCTACAGAAACAGACACATTTGGTAGAATTTTACAAATATATGTTGCAGCACCATCTAGCAAACTCCTAGTGTATTTACCACATCACAAACATTTTGTTCTTTTTCTAGTGGTGAGTAAAATATTTTGTGAGATATCTTTAGAGTCATGAAGAGCCTTACCTTTTGTGAAACAGGGGAAAAAGCCTCAAAGATAAATCATTAGAAATATATTCCATATTTATATTTTTAAATTCTGTTTATCACATACATATGATAAACAATAAAATTTTAATAAAATGAAATTTTATTGAATGAATAAAATTCATATGCTTTTTAAAAACCACGACTCCTTGAATACAATGTTAACCTGTCAGTATTTAAAATTTTATTTGTCTATCTACAAAATAAAATTAAAGCCTTGTCTACTATATGTAGCTAATATGAGAAAATGGGGAAGTTTATAAATCAACATTTATATCACCATTTCTGATAACAGTGAGATGGCCTATTAAATTGAAAAGACCATAGTATATAGACAAATATGAATTTGGAGATAAACCAACATATATTTTAATGACTGTAGGCAAATTATATAACCTCCCTGAATATTACTATCCTGAGCTTCAACATGCCATTAATAATAATTACAAAAATACGATTTTGAGAAAATGTACTTTGTATAGTATATATTTCAATGGATCATTTTTCATAATCTATCTGCTATTTAATTTATTTCTGACTATTTGGCAAGTCAATCTGTAAAGAAAGTAAACCAAAAATTTTTACCACAGCTGAGCATGGTGGCACCTGCTTATAATCCAAACTATTTATAAACAGTCTATTTGTTGTAGGCTGAGGTTTGGAAGGCCGAGGCAAGAAGATCATGAGTTCAAAGCCAGCCTTAGCAATTTAGTGAAGTCCGGCTGGGGATATTGCTCAGTGGTTAAGCACTCCTGGGTTAAATGTTGGTACAAAAAAAAAAAAAAAAGTCCAATTGGTTTTGGCTGATGTGGCTCATTGTCTGATTTTTTATAAAAGTTAACACATTTTGCCTGACAAAATAATCATTTCGGTCAGTTTGGGAAATTTGTTTTTAGTCAGAAAAAATCAACCACTTAATTAACTGAATATTTCTATTTTCTCCTCTGGTCTAAGTCTACAATCATATCTAGAAGAAATCATTTTGAATGAAAAAAAAAAAAAACAAAGCTGAATTCCAACAGAACATGAATAAAATAACAAGGTAATTTTAGTTTATGTGACTTCCCTGATTTTTAGAAATGAAAGAGAGTTAAAATATTTTTTTTTTCACAAAGCAAATGTACAAAACAAAGAGCCTCTAGGATATTTTGTATAGAAATGGTTCTTATGGTGTGGATTGATAGCTGATTTGAGCTTGGGACACAGGCTGAGTCACAAGCTCATAATGTCAGCCTGTCAACTATCACATTTCTCAAACACAGCATGTGGTTACTTTGGACAGGGAATGGCCTGTTGGATCCTGACAGCTCCCTCACTGCCAGCAAGCTTATAACAGCTGAAGGATGAAAATGGTAACCTTTCCATTTAGCACTGACAAAGGTTCTGCCCAGAAACCCAAAGCCTGGGAGACGCCAGGGAAGTTTTGCTCAAGTCAAAGTTACAGCTCTGGTTTTATTTTATTATCTGATCTTTTTCTCACTGTCAAAAAAAGGAAAGGGATATTTGCCTACACCAAATAGACTATTTATAAATACAAGCAAACATGAACAACTATGAAAGCACCAATGGAGTTCTATGATGAAAACTCTCAGGTCAACTCTTTTGCCTCCTGCATTAACATCTAAATATCTCCATTTTGACATAGGAATGAAAGGGAACTCTTTTATGACTGGACTATATAAAAGTGACAGAAAGAAATTAGCAGTAAAGTCTTTTTAGGAAAGGTTGGCCTCTTGGGCATAACTAAGCAACCTCTGAGAAACAGACAGTGGTATTTCAATACTTGAGCACCATGCTTTGCTAGTTTTTTTCAGACATTACAAGTAACGTATTGTTTAGTTGTACCCATGTACACCATTAAATGCATCACAGTGTGGCACGGATTCAGCAAGTTTCAGTCATAACATGCCAGCTGGAGAATATTAAGGGGGGAAAATCCGTTTCCAATTTCTGCTTAATGTTCTGGTGAAAATAACGTAAGTCACTTCTGTGAATGTATTTACCTTCCGAATGCTATAACTGCTATTCAATATATAGGTACTAAAATAGAATTTTCAGTAATGTGGCATTTGCTTACTCCATCTTCTTTATTCTTTTTTTTTTTTTGCATTCCTTTCTTACTCTTCATTGATGCATATAAGTTTCAACATGTTTCTTTTACTTATAGTTAATTAACCTTAACACTAGACTGACATTTGCAAGGTTTACTGGAGCAACAAAAGTGTCTTTGTAGGCAAGAATTATACAAACACCATGAATTTATTCTGCAATTGTTTTCTTGCATATTTCATGGCTATTAAAGCCTCCTGCTGGTCTTTCACAATAATTACTATGGCCTAAGAAAAGATGTGTACTTTTCATTTTTGTCATGAAGATAATTTTCATTTGCTTTGCTGCCCTAACCACTAAAATCTACCCCAAGGATTCCTCCTTGTCTACTGAGCATGTCTACTAAGAACTGCTCCATATTTAACTCGCTCTTAGATCACACCATGGCTTGAGAATTCTTTTAATCTCTTTTCCATTTATAACTGTACTGCTTGACCTTTTTCAGCAAGGTGTCTTGTATATAAAATGTCAGTGAGAGGATTACAGACATGGGACAAAGATATAGTTTAATTAAAAAAGGTCCTGTGAGATTGAAAAAGGTTACTGGCCTAGATCACAAATATTTAATGCCAGATGACTATTTATGAGGCTAAAAAAGAAAGAAGAAAAAAAAGAAAAAGAAAAAGATTACTGACCATTTGTAATTGACCAACTGTTAAATCTACAATAATTAGATTACACTTCTTATTTACATTTTTGATTTGCCTTTACAATAAATAAAAACATTTAAGGCATGAGCCATGGCAGTTACAAAATGAAAATTAATTTCAATTCCGTATAAGTGAGACTATATAACAGAAGTCTATAGACTTGGCTATTTTTAATGTCAAGGTCTGAATATTTAAAAAAATATTTCATTGCTCAAAAGTCATTTATGTATGGACTGTATGGATTGTTTCATGTAACCCCACAACAGGTGGCTTTCTCATTCATTTATTCTTCCATCAATCTCATGTATATGTATAAACATATAAGTCAGAATATTTTACAACTGATTTATTTAACCACTGATTTGAAAATGCAACCAATTACTCATAAGGGATATCAAAATAATCAAAAAGGATACTGCTATGAAAAATTACTTGGGCTAGAATTATTAGACCATCATAGAAGCACACACTCATGCATATTTATGTACACACATGCTATCAATATTCAGCTGGACCTGTTGGAGATGTCAATAACTACCAATCAGACAAGATTTTCTTTTGACTTCAGAATTACGTAGGTAAACTTATACCCCTTAATGACTATTGTGTACATGGGGACATTGGATATATTTGAGAGAGGTAACTGAAGTTTTACTTAAACTCTAAAATTAATAGGCCCATAATGCTCTATAATAAAAAAGTGCTACCAATCTACTTTAAGCTAACCCCTTGTCATGTTACCTAAAACTAAAAAATTTCATGGCACCAGACATCTCATCTGAGCAATGAGACAGTCATGAACTGCAGATTTCCAACTTGAGAAAATTATTGACTTTCCTAAGACCTTAACTTAGGATTCACATTCTGGTTTATAATCATTGTATGGTATTCTCTCATTTCTCCATATGGAGAAGAATTTGATTTGTAAACTTGTAAAAAAGAGTGTTTTTGTATTCTTATATGACTGAAAAATCCAAATTTCAAACACTTATTTATGAATTCTAGAATTAGTCATAGATTTATATGTATATATTTCATTCACCAACAATAGCAGTCATAGGAGAAAACAATAAATTTGATCCATTGATGAAATCTGTTTTCATTCATATAAACGACTGCAATACTTCCACATGGAACTCTTTTGGATAATCAGAATCAAAGATCTATTTACTTGCTCATTCACTTAATAAATAAATGGATATTTTATTTGATTGGATAACTACTCTATTACTTACACTGAGCTAAGTATTAGGGAAAAATAGTGAACTTAAAGACATATATACTCCCTATGCTACTGGAGCTAAGAGTCTACTGAAGGTGGGACACAATACATCTTTGTCAAATATTCAAGGCCCTGGTTTCATTCCCAGCACCACAATAAACAAACAAACAAACAAAAATTAATAAATAAATACATAGTAACAAACTCAGATAACTGATATTGAATAAAGAGTAGTTCATGAAATTCAGTAATGAAGGACGCTGATCTTATGAGCAGTGACTTAGATGAGGGATGTGGTGAGGATAAATAACAATACAGAGAGCCAGTGGTCAGGAATGGCTCAAGGATGTGATTTTGAATTGAGAACAATGGAAATTTTTTAAGTTGCCCCCAAAAAGTAACTTTTGTACAGACATTTTAATAATTTAAGAGTCAACAAGTCTTTTACTGAAAATTAACCCCTTTTTCATGAAAAATCAAACTACCATGATCAAGAGTTAGCAGGGGAAACACAAAAGGGATTCAGCCCCTTCTCTCAAACCTGAATATAATAAGTAAAGTAAAATACTATAAAGGAAACATTTAAACTAACTTAAAATGTACAAATTGTTGTTGTCCAAATTGGAAGACTTTCTGGAGACAGAATTCTTTCCTCTTTAGAGGACCTCATTCTTTTAAGGCTTGCAACTGATTGGGAAGAGGTCTATCCATGTTATACCACATAATCTGCTTCATTCAATGTGTACTTATTTAAATGTTTATAGTATCTTAAAAAAAACCCACATAAACATGTAGACTTATGTTTTGACAATATAACAGAGTACCTTCTCATAGCTAAATTGACACATTAAATGAGCTTTGCAATGATTAAATATTGAGTGATGTGGAAGATAAAGTCCCATGTCTATTCGAAAGGTGTTCTAGAAAGAGACTCAAGGTGAAGCAACATTCACAACAAACTTACCTGAAATTTTGTCAAAATTGAAGGAAAAACATGATATTTTATATTCATGTGGAACACACATTCAGAGCAAGAAATATAGTTAATCCACATTTAGTCAATTAAAAGAAAAATATTAACGGGTTTCAGAAGACAAGACAGATCATGTCCAAGGAAAGAAATCAAAATGAGAACAACCTGTTCATTAGTTTAAAGATCTGCCACGATGTTATGGAAAGATACTTGCAAAAGACTCAGGAGAAAGTAGTGAACAAATGGACTTTTATACCCAGCTAAAGTTTGGTTAAAAAAGCAAATTAAATAATGGCATTTTTCAGAAAAAAAAATCTGAGAACTTTTTAATTTGTAGTTTTCCTGAAAGGAACATTAAGTGATATATTTAAGTACAAACAAAAGAGAATTCTGAAGAAAAAAAGTAGAATGCAGGAAGCAATTGTCTCTAAAGAATTTTTAAGTTTCAGAGATTCTGTTAAAATTAAATAAGGTTGGAAAACATGCACACACACACACACACACACACATACACACCTTATTTTGAGGAGTTTAAAGGTAAGAAATATCTGAAACACTAGATAACAATTTTAAAAGAAGGGAGAAATTTGCCAAAAATTATTCAATATTTTTAAGAGGACAGAGATATTATTTAATGTTAGTCTGTTTTTGTATCCATAATGGATGTTAAAGCAAAAAGACACCTGATAAAAATAATGAAAATAAAATATGTTTGTCCTAAACTAGTAGAGGAATAAAAAGGAATTGGAAAACTTGAACAGAAAATTAAAAACTAAAATAAAGTGGTAGAAATAAGCCCACATATATAAGAAGAATTACAAAAATGTACCTGGATTAATAGAATATGTATCTACAGATTGGATTTGTTTTTCATCTTGCTTTGCCTTATGAGAGCATCTATACATCAAACTCTGAAAGGCTGAATATGTTGAGATGTAGAAGACATACTGGAAAATAATAAATAACTGAACATTAGTGTTGCTATGTTAATTTCATATGAAATCAACTTTAAGGCAAAAGGCAATCACCTTATAATTAGCTCCTTCAATCATATTAAGTATTCGGATTTGTATTAACTAGAAGAGAAATTGAAACCCAACTCAAGCAGCCTATCTCTTGGAATTAAGTCTTAGGAAGCTGTCTGGACAATGTCTTTCTGTTACTAATTATTTTTTTATATCAGTATCTGGGCAAATTCACTTTAGGACTGCATGATATATTTGGATGTAGCTTTTTAAAAATCTTCCTCTATTGACTAATAAAACCTACTGCTTACTCTTCAGTTTGGAACAATGAGCTGATTTAAAATTGTGTAACTAAAAGTGAAGGATAGATGCCATGAAGAGTTTTTTTTCTTTCTTTCTTTTCTATAATGAGAGATATTCTCTATTTAAGACTTGTGTAAAAGTGCCTTGGTGACCAATTTCTTATTATGCCTTTCTGAGGTACTTATGACTGCAATATTCAGATTACTACCAGTAGGTGGCATGTTGCTTATTTGCAAATAGCAAATGTTACAGACCTGTCAAACAAGCAGTCATTAGAAGGCAAATTGCTGAATAGAAAGATAATCACAGCAAATGACAGTTAAATGGGTAGATAGGTAGATAAATAAATATGAATTAGATATTATTCATGTAATTAAACTAACAAGGATGCCATTATAGTCTAGTTGAAAGAGTTTGAACTGGAGAATACAGGTTCTAGAATGTATGTGTTATTTTAGATAAGCCATGTAATCACTCTAGACTTCCATATCTTATAGAATTAAAACTAACTGATTTCTATGACAGTCTTTTAGGGCTACCATTTGAGGTAATATAGGAATAGAATTATACTTCTGTGGGGATCGGATAAAATTTATATTTTCTTCTAAAATCTAAGTTTCATACACTGTTTTATAAGAATTATGCAATTTTTAGGTATCCTAGTTATATGGCAACTACAAACCAGTTCAGTCTCATTTCTGCTTGGCTTGTAACAGCTCCTAATTTTTCTTGTGGTGTCAACAATATATTCAAACTGTGTGTCAAGATGAGCTCTGGAGAACAGTTTGGCAGTTGCTGCTGTGAGATCAGAGCCTTATTCTTGTGGTCCTTGGAAGGTGCCCAGGATGCTCTTTCTTTCCAGAGGTGGTACTCCCCTCCTATTTCTGAAGGTGAAATTTTATCCAGTCATCTAGGCTCAGTATATTTGTGTCTTTGAGTTTTCTATTTCTGGCACTTTTACTTCCAGTCTGTTTACCTGGAAAGTCACTTGATTCCATCAATTCGCTACTTGGAAATAATAGAATTTACTTCTCATGGTGTGTGAGAATTAAAAGAGATAATGTAGGCCGGGTGCAGTGGCGCATGCCTGTAATCCCAGTGGCTCCAGAAGTGGAGGCAGGAGGATCATGAGTTCAAAGCCAGCCTCAGTGAGACCCTGTCTCTAATAAAATACAAAATAGGGCTAGGGAGGTGGCTCAGTGGCTGACTGCCCCTGAGTTCAATCACTGTACCCCCTCCCCCAAAAAGAAAGATAATATAGGTAAAGCATCTCATACTTGGACATAGAAAGACACACTTTGAAGAATTATAGTTCTGAATTTTTAGAGAAAAAAAGTCTTGAGAGATAACAAGGCACTCAAATGACACAGTCTCATGCAAACCTGCTTAGGAGGAAAGAAGGGGTTACACAATTAGCTCTCACAGGAAATCAGAAATGAGGAGTATAAGGAAAGATTTTAGGATAAGGACAAGGAAAAAATCTGTGGTCTTTTAACACACAGCATTTAAAATCAATCAACATTGAAGTAAGTCTTGAGAGGAAAACATCATTCACTTGGACACATGAAAAAGATATATTAATTAGATAAAAGTCAGTATCAGTTATTAATGTGATGGAATTGACCAACAGTCTGATGTTGTCTTTAGGTTCTATTAACAGAAACAGAGTTTGCAATAACGGGAAGCGCTAGTCCCATTTTGTTTGATTTTGGCCACATCTCAAGCAAAGTACTATAGTCAGTTCCACTGCAAACACTATCAAAAGTTTTTTTGCTGTCAAATTCTAGAACATAGGTACCCATGGCCAAGATGAAATAAAGAGAGGACTCCAAGAAAATTGGAGGCTCCAGAGAGAAAGTACACTTTGGAGGCTGCAATTAGCTATTTGAAGGTCCCAAATAACATCAGTAGTCAAAACTGTCCAGATAAAATCAGTAAGCTGACTTAAGTTTAAATTTCTGACAATGAATACCATTTTAGTTTCACGAGACATTCCTATACTAAAAGTTACTTTTTGTTTATCTGAAATTCAAATTTTACCGAGTATCTTGTATGCTTCTTTGCAAACTCTGGAAACTAGGGATGTGATACAAGGAAGGGGATGATCTCTGGGCAGAAAGCACAATGACAATGCCTTCAGAAGCAAGATAGTTAAAGTTCACATTAATTATTATAATACTGTAGCAAAATGACAGTCTCCCAGTGTTCAATTCATATTGATAGAGGTATCTTACTGTTGACTGTGGTCAGAAGTTATAAAATTGAAAATCACGGACATTTAACATATTTAAGTACTGACACTTATGGAGATTAGGAAAGGTTCCTCTGCTGTCATCAGCATGGCTGTGTCCACACACCCTTCAGATTCTTGTGCCTGTAGTCTATTCTAGCTAGATAACTACAAGATGCAAATGTTGGGTTTTAGTACCTTCCTGCCCTCTGAAGCTCCGAAGAACAGGGCCTTTGGAATCACTGTATAAGGGTTCTATTTTCTCTGGCTCCTACTAAGCTGCAGCTCTAACTCTGTGGATAACTGGAGAGTGTGCACAAAGAGAAACAGGAGTATGCCCAGGGCATACAATGACTAGGAAGGAGCCCTGTGTAGCTGAGTCAGAGTCTAGAGGGCTAAGTAGAAAGATGCAAGTTTGGAGGGAGTGGGAGCCCATGGTGTAGGGCTTGTGTAACCCCCTGGGCATATAATAAACAATCAAATCCTAACCAGAGGTTTATAGATTGTGGAAGAAAAGGCATTGTGCCCCTGAGAGCTATTTTCATTTCTGTTTATCTACACTAAAATAGTACCTTTGTCCTTAATGGTCATATGGGCTGGAAATATGCATACTGTGAAGTGGATTTGATTTCTATTTGAGTATGTCAGCTGACCAAAGTTTCAACAAAGGGACAGGTTCCTCCAACAAGGGGAAGAACTTCCATATCTTTGCTAATCCAGCAGAGACCTTATTTGAGAAAGAAGAAATACAGAGGTTGGTATATAAATAAGAGATTGAATGATTCAGCTGCTAATAGCATCCAAATCTACATTCTATGACTCCTTTACCATTGCTAAATATATGTCTACAATTCACTAAAATATAAGGTTGGTTGTCTTTTTTTCACAATTTTAAAATTTAGATAAAATACAATATATATGACATAAAATTAATCATACCATTTTTCATTTTAAGTTTAAATTTAATGCATTAATAATACTCATGTTATTGTGCAAATAATCCCAACATCTATCTCCAGAACTTTTTTCACATTCCAAATTGAAACTTTAGACCCATTAAAGAGTAGTGACCTATTCTCTCCTTTTCTTTAGTCCTTGGAAATCGCTATTCTGCTTTATGCCACTATGAGTTTGACTACTCTTTGTATATCATATAAGTAGAATCTTACCATATTTATTCTTTTGTGTGTGACATATTTTATTTAGCATTATGTTAGAAGGGCCCTTGTGTTTTAGCATGTATCAGTACTTCATTCCTTTTCAAGGTTTATTGAAAATGCATTGTTGGCATATTAATTAGGGTCCTCCAGAGACAAAATCCACTTCGATATAAGATTTATCACAAGGAATTGACTTACATGATTATGGAGACTAGGTGGACTTAAACTACAGTGAGGCCTGACAGGCTCAGAACCCAAGAGATACTGGCAAATTTCCAGTCCTAAGACCAGAAGGTTGGAGATTCAGACATGTTGCTGATGGTGTATATCAAGTCTTTGAGTAGTCTGCTTGAGAATTCCCTCTTGCTCATGAAAGCCAGTCTTCTTGTTCTGTTCTGGTCCTTGGATGAGTCCCACCTCCCTTACTGAGGGCAATCTCAGAGTTCACCAATGTAAAATTAACCTCATCTGAAAACACCATTCAAGTTGACTCATAAAATCAACCATCACAGGAAGAATATAGTGCATTTTGTTTATCCAATCATCTGTTGATATTTGGTTGTCTACCTTTTGCCTATTGGGAATAAAACTACTATGAAATAGGTCTGAATATCTGTTTGATTCTCTGCTTTCAGTTATTTAAGAGATAAACCCAGGAGATGATATACTGTATCATATGACAATTCTATGTTTAGCTCTTTTGAGGACTTGCCATACTATTTTCCACAGCAACTGTACCAACTTTAAATTCCCATAAATGGAACATAGGGTTCCAAGGGGATCCAATTTCTTTACATACTTGTCAACATTTGTTAGTTGTCTGTTTTTGGTAATAGCCGTTCTAATAAGTCTGAAGTGTTATTGTGCTTTTTTTTTTCATTTTCCTAATGATTAGTAATATTGGGCATCTTTGATGTGATTATTGTCTATTTTTTATCTTCTTTGGAGAAACATCTATTCATGACCTTTGGCTGTTTAAAAAATTTGGTTGTTTGGCTATTTGTTATTGAGTTCTTTATACACACACATACACACATATGCACATGAAAATATTAATCTTATCAGGTATATGATTTACAAATATTTTCCCCATTCTGTACATTGCTTTTTTTTTTTTTTTGGTTCTGATAGTGTCTTGGGATTCACAAAAGTTTTCAATTTTGATGAAGTCCAATTTATCTTTTTTTCCCTATGTATGTTGTTTTGATGTCTAAAAAATCTTTGCTAAATCCAATGTCATGAAGTTTTCCACCTGTTTTATTTTAATCATTTTGTAGTTTTAAAATTTTACATTCATTTCTTTGATCCTTTTTGGGTTAACTTTGTATGCTGCAAGGTAAGGGTCTGCTTTTATTCTTCTGTGTATTAGATCCCATTTCCCTCCACTGTTTATTGAAAAGATTGTCCTTTCTCAGAAATTGCTTTTTAGGGAGTAAAATATCAGGAAAAATAACAAGCTGAGAATATTTAAATCAGACCAATTTTCAACTGATCCAACTTTTTGATTACATCAGAATACTTACTTTTAATTGTTTTCTTAAGTATAAATCCTCTTACATATAATTTAAATTAGTGTCAATTGCACACTGAACTTATGTTTTTTTCTAAAATAGCTGTAAGTAATATCCTCTTTTATATTTTCTTAAATTATTGTTAATTTAAAACTTACATGAATACTTTGGAAAATTTTAAGGTCCTATTTTTATCTTATATTTTTTTCACTAAACTTTCTTGTCAAATCCATTCTTTTAGCATTTCAAGGTCAATTATAATAGTTTTCTTGTTTTAACTGATGTGTACTGAAACTCCTATCTTTAGATAATTTATGAAAAATGCATTAGTGGTTATCCTCCCTCTTAAGTGCCATTAATGAAGATGCTAAAGATCATTAACTTAAGAGATAGGTAATTCCCATGAGTGATAGATAGATGTACAAAACCTCTACACTGATCATGTCAGTTTATGTTAAATCAGAAAATTTTAAAAGCCATTGATCAAAAGTTGAAGCTGACCCAAATGTGAAGATTGGAGAGGTGGATATTGCTTAAGATTAATTAAACAAATTTACTCTTTAGATATTTATGTCAGTTTCATTTAGGATATGAAACTTCAGCTAAATTTATTAGTAAACTTTACCCCTTAAAGACAGGTCTGTTATTGTTCTTATAATTATGTCCTTAAAAGGCAAAATTATTTTCCTGCTTGTTAAAATAGATTTCCACCATGATTAAGAAAATAAATGATACTACAAGTGTTCTCCTTTTTACTCTTTGTATTGATGCTGGTTTATCTGGGTAGAAAGTAGATGGGGAGGACCTGAAATTGTATATCTCATTTCACCTGCTTAGATTTTTAAATACATAGTAAGCTCCTATACAGTTCCAATCTATTTGTGCTTATGTTTTAATAGTAATCATACTTTAAATAATTAATAAAAAGCAAGAATGCTAAGTCTATAAAGTAAGGAGACAGATGTATGTATGAGCCTAATTCTCCAATTAAATGACAAGATCAGTAGTTGTAAATGGCAAAATAAATCCATATGTTTAAGATAAACTACACATATCAAAGAAACTTAAAAATATACCAATCCAATTACAGTGTAAACTTCTGGGTCAATGTCTTCATGGGTGAAGATGTACAGGCATTTCAGGTGTGGGGATTAAAATATTTACAATTCTATTGTAGTGAAGATATCAGCAACTGAGAATATATATATGATGTTACACATTTATATATTTAAAAATCATATATATATATATATATATATATATATATATATATATATATATATAATCAATATTACTATGTGCCAAACAAGTGGTTTAGCAACCCGTGTGCTTTCATTGCTGTGGCCAAAACACCTGACAAGAACAACTTAGATGAAAAAAAGTTTAGTTTGGCTCACAATTTCAGTGGTTCAGTCCACAGTTGACTGACTGTTGCCCTGGGCTGAAAGTAAGGCAGAACATCATGGCAGAAGGGTATGAAGGAGAAAAGCTACTCAGCTCATGGTACATTGGAAGCAGAGAGACGGGGGAAGGTATTTTAGGGAAGAAGAACACTTTCAGGGCATGCCCCCAGAGATCTGTTTCCTCAGAGCACGCCCCACCTGTCTGTAGTTATCACCCAGTTAGTCCTTTCAAAGTAGGATATACTGGTTAGGTTATGTGTCTCTTATTCTAATCAGTTCACCTCTGAATATTCCTGTATTAACACTAGAGCTATAGGGGACGCCTCATGTCCAAACCATAATATTCCACCACTAGATCCAAAAGTTCATGTCTGTTTCACAATGCAAAATGCATTTAGTTCACCCTCAAGTGTTCCTATAGTCTTAATTTCGGCATTACCCAATAATCCATGACCAAAGTTTCCTCCGAGACTCAAGGCAAACTATGAACTCCTGTAATGATCAAAAGCAAGTTACATGCCACAACCCCAGGTCCCGCATTGTCTTTTCTCAAAGAATTTTTTACTTTCACATCGTTGAGCCTGCAGTGGATATGGTCCTGCCAACTTCTGAGACTTTCTCAAGGTATCTTTTCCATTGTCTGTGCAAAGTACCTATCAACTCTTTAGTGTTTATAATCTGTTCATTAACTGCATATTCCTTGGCACCAGTTTTACGTGCACTTTCTTGGCAAAACTGAATGTTTTAAATAAACTTCTCTGCTTTCTACTCCTTATTCTCACAATAAACCTGGAAAATAGCTAATAACATCCACACCACTGCCTGAATGCTGTGCTGCCTTAAAATTTCCTTTGCCTGATTTGGGCCTCAGACAAAGTTTTAAGACATGGGGAAAATGTGGATAAGAATTTTTGCCATATATAACATTAAAGTTCTCTAGTTTAATTTCAAATAGAATTTTCATTCCATTCTGAAGCCTTTTGAGCACAGCCTTTTTTTTTTTTTTTTTTTTTTTTGTCTGCCTTCCCAATGGGCATGCTAGTCTTCTGAGCTTCCACTGGATTGGTCCATTAAGCTCTCCTTACAACATTCTAACACTTCTCCAACCTGCATATCTAAAATTCTCCACACTCCTCCTGAAAACTTGTTAAAAAGCTTCTAAAAACAAGGTTAGTTTAGTTACGACAATGATCTTACTCCTGGTGTAAATTTCTATTTTAGTCAGCTTTTCATTTTTGTGACCAAAATACCTGACAAGAATGACTCAGAGAGCTGGATGTGGTGGTCCATACCTGTAATCCTAGGGGCTTGGGGGGGCAGAAGCAGGAGGATCAAGAATTCAAAGTCCACCTCAGCAAATGAGAGTTGCTAAGCAACTTAGTGAGACCCCGTTTCTAAATAAAATACAAAATAGGGCTGAGGATGTGACTCAGTGGTCAAGAGCTCCTGAGTTCAATCCCCAGTACCCCCCAGAATAAATAAATATATATATATAGAGAGAGGAATTTTGATTTGGTTCACAGTTTTAGCAGTTCAGTGTACGGTTGGCTGACTCCATTGCTCTAGGTCTAAGTTAAAGGAGAAAATATCATGGTAGAAAAATGTGGTGGAGGAAAGCTGCTTAGTTCATGCCAGTTGGGAAATAGAGACTTGAGGAGGTGCTGCAGGGAAGAAAGCCTTTTTAGGGCCCACCTCCAGTGATCCATCCCCTCCAGCCCCATCCCACCTACCTATAGTTGCCACCCAGTTAGTCCACTCAAACCAGGATGGACCAATAAGGCTATGGTTTCATAATCTAATCATTTTACCTCCAAATATTTCTGCAGTATCACTGGGGATTTTGGTGGATGTCTCATATCTAAACCATAATGGCAACCAAAAAAATATTAACTTTTCTTTTAAATATTGTTTTAAAAATTAAGTGCAGAAAGCCAAAACAGACAAAGTTTAAAATTTGAATCAAAAGGTAAATGCAATATGCACAGAGATAAGATTAATTCTTCTGGGATCATGAAATAATATTAAGTCACATATGTAGCTAGATTAATTTAGGTTATGGTGGTTATCAGACAATATACATGAATATGAAGTTGTAAAATTATTGCACAAACTTATTAAAATGTTTTAATAGTCAGAATGGGATGAAGCAAAGTTGAGTTCAGAATTAGGTGTATTTTGAGAAGGCTAAAAGACACGAGGAAGGCAATGTAATACTATGAAAGAATGATATAGGAACTCCCTGACTTAATAAGTGAATTAAGTGAAATCTGATAGGCAGAGGGAATACTTTTAATAAAAGTCTTATAAACAAAAGAAAAAATATCAATACTATCTATTGGTTTGCTAAAAACAATAACTTTATAATATATTAAAAAATACCCCAATTGAAAAACACATCCTGATTATAGTACAATCTTGCATCTGTTTTTTGGGTTATGTAAGCTTGATTTTTGGGGGAATGATAAAATACACAATTTATACAGACATAATTAAAGTGAAGAGAGGAGTAATGAGTACAGATTTAAAGTCACATGCTTAAAACACAGCATTATCTATTTTATTTTTACTTCAGATAATCAAAGGCAATAGCTCCATAACTTGCACATAGCTGCCGTTTAATAGTGAGTAAGTTAAAAAATGTACCTCTTTTCTAACCCAAGTCTATGCATTTCAGGTTGTTGTTTTAGAAATTGCCATGTATTTTTTTAAGTCTGCTATTTGAGTAAAATAATACTGTTAGAAACAGAGAACTTTTACCTTTATTTTTCTGTCTCCCTGATTTCTATGAAATCATAATCCTTGCATGCAGTATCATTTGGAAATTAATTGTCATGTTTTGATTTGTTTCTGTTAATTGACCATTTTAACTGTATCTATATGCTGAAAAGCATATAGAAAGTGACCTGTTCTGTTTTAGATCTTGACACTGATGATGTGGAATAGGCTTGAAATCATATAAAAAACAGATATGAGAGATAAGCAACATTTACCATTTTACAGCTTATATTTGATCACTCAATCTTAAGAGTATTAAATGAGAATTTGCCAATATGGGATTTTACTTAGCAGTTTAAGTTAACATGCAGATATTTTTTTTCTTTCTTCTTCACCATTTTTTTGTTTGAAAAAGAATAGGAAAGGAAAATATAATCAACTCTAATTATTCTTGGTAACAATCTACTTATCCACCCACAGGTCTTAATGAAAGAAATCTTGGAGTGATAACCTGAAGTATGAAAGAAAAACATGAAGTGCAAAACTACAAAAGAAAACATACACAATAATACAAGACAATCTTGGTGTTGATATTATCACTATATAATATTTTGCAAATTTTGTTTTATGAAGCTCATCCTGTGTTTGTTTCTATGACAATCACTTTTTACCAGACAATACTTATTAAAGTGAAAAAAAAGATCTTAAGTTCAATTAGATCTGCTTAATTTTTTTTCATCTTTCCTGGTTTCATTGATTTTATATACCAGTCTAGCTTACTGGATTTATTTTCTAAAGAAACATCTTCATGCTTATTTTATAATTTAATCAAGACACATGTGTCCATTTTAAAGCACTATTCACATGTAGATTATATAGTTTTAATGTATAATATGCACATTGTAAAAGAGTAATCTTTGTATGAAAATGTATGTAACTCACTTGTATGACATGTGAATTAAAAAAAGACATTCTATCTTTACTTGGGAAATCCTACACATATTGAAAATAAAAGACCAAAATGGAATATAAGGAAACTAATGAATTCAGAGTTTAAACTATTACTAATAGATATGAAAAAATTTAGACTCAAATTTTAAGTGCCAACCAAAAGAGATGCATAATTATTTAAAGATAAAATGCTTACATGAATGTTTATTTATTCGTGTTCAATAATTTTTATTTGAATACTATAATTAGAATTTTATTTTTCCTGTTTTTGAGTGCTATTGACATAGATCACACAGTCTTGAAGCATAGTTTGTCTTTATGGAGAAGTGTAAGAATTTTCTAGTTACAATTAATGTGTTATGAAGCGTTATTTCCTCCAGAGGGCAGTGCAGTACAAACTCAGAAGGCATAGAGTACACAAAACACCTATGTTAACTTTAATGACAAGACAATATAACAAAATGCTTAGGAACTGCCAGAACTTTTGGATGCAAGATGGAAAGTATTATCCATCATCCAATTTGACCACATGTCAATCAAGTCAATTTCCTTGATAGACATATTTTAAAAATTAATGACTAAATTGCTCCTATGATTAGACCCAGCTTCAGCAGATTTTGTTTAAGACTATAGCTCACAAAAGTGGTTCTGTAACTCTGGAAGATTGCTTCAAATAGTATGAGTTTCTTAAAAGAGAAATAGTCCTCTGTGTTCACCCACACAATGGAAGGTACACACTTGATTTTATGAAGCATTTTTTTTTCTTACACATAGCTCTTCAAAAATATTTTTCAGAACTACAAGATAAATCTACTTCTAGCAAGTTATAAAAGCAAATATGATTTTTACTTGTTCAGTGATAGTTCTTGCAAAACTCCCAAAACCTTTGCAGTACTGTTAGGAAGCTATTTAATGAGTGCTAAGATATTTAAACCTCAAACTGGGTAGTTAAGGTAAGGACATTTACCACCTTTTACTGCCATTCTAGAGTACTAAAATACTTGCCAGGTGGTTTGCATACTTTTTCTTCATTTAATCTTTACAACATTCCTAAGATTTAGTACTACCATTGTTACCTGTAACTAAAAGCTCAGTCCTTGTCTCTGATGCCATTTCATGCCAATTAAATAATGAGGTACACAGTTTTGAGAAATAGAGAAAAGAAGGTTTATTGTTTTGCTAGTGAAGGAGAAACATTGGGGACTCCAGTCCCAGAGGTTGTAGTTCTGCCATCAGTGAAAATAGAGGGCTTTTAAAGAAGCTTTTCAAAGGCTACATTGGAGTGTGCCCTGGCAGGGGGTCACAAATGCACTCTGATGGTGTGTTGAAATTTACTTGTTAATTTGGGAGATAGTCACTTCCTAGTGCTTCTGATGACATCTCCTTCCTGTGGGGAACAGATAACTCAAAGTAATCTTTTTCCTTGCCGGCAGGTTAGAGAGGTGAGAGGAAAAAGAGGAAAAGAAAACAATTCTTTAAAAATAAGCAGCGAGGGCTATATTCAAAAGGTAAAGTGAACCATTGTTACAACATTTCATTTTCTATGGGTGAGGCAATGGAGTCAGAAGAAAATTAATCAACATTTTCAATTGTTTGTAGCTATTTGGTAATAATACCAGTGATGAGAATCAGGGTGGAGTCCTATTTCCCTGATGTTGAATATCAAACACCTGAGAAACACTGAGGGCGGCATAGAAAACAAATTTATTTAAAGGATAGAACAGAGACTAAGGAATGAGACTGCTTAAGGAGTCAAAATAATAACACAAGAGTCTCAATTGAATAACTTTTCATATATTCAAGACCAAAGAAAATATAGAAAGAAAAACAAAGAAAGAGGTTAATGCCTCCATATTCAGACACGGAAAATGTGTCAAATAAATGAATTTAAATTTAGACTTTCTTTCCTATACTTAGAACCTTCCCTCCGTGAAGTAAATCAGACCCAGAAAATCAAGGGTTGAATTTTTTTTCTCATATGTGGAAGCTATACAAAAAAAAAAAAAAAAAAGGTTGGGGGAATCCCATGAAATTGAAGAGGGATCAGTGGAGTAGAGGGAGGAGTTTAAGAGGGAGGGAGGATAGACAAGTAAAGGAAGGAACAACAGAATGAATCTGACCTAACTTTCCTATGTACATATATGTATACCCTAGTAGATTTCAACTTTATGTATGTCCATAATACACTAATTCTAAAAAGTTATAAGTAAGTATAAGAAAGATCAGTAAAGGAAAGGAACAGGAGGAGGGGGTAGTAGAGTGAAATTTGGAGAAGTACTGGGCACTGAATTGGAACAAATTATATTTCATACTGCATAGTTAAGACTAAAGGAACCCCAACATTATGTATAACTATTATGCAATAAAAAATTAAATGGCATGGTACTGGCATAAGCACAGATATATAAACCAATGGAACAGAATCCAGAACCCAGAAATAAATCCAAAATTTTATGGTTAGTTGGTCATTGAAAGGAGTGTCAAAAACATAAAAAGAGGAGAGTATAGTCTTTTCAATAAATGATGTTGGGAAAACACTATATCCACATGTAGTAGAATGATATTGGATTTTTGTCTCACACCATCATAAAGAATTAACTCAAAATTTATTAAAGATTTGACTATAAGACTTGAAACTGTAAAAGCTACTAAAAGAAATTATAGGGTAATTTTTTTTTTACTTTGGTCTGGGTAACGATTTTTTTAGATATAAAGCCCAAAGCACAGGCAACAAAAACAGAAATGAAGAAATGGGATAACATCAAATTAAACAGTCTTTGCACAGCAAAGGAAACACACCTTGCTCCTTTCCCATCATCTCTGTCTTCTATTTTTATTTATGCATTGTTTCTCTTCATTCTTCTTCATTTATTATGGTTTAGATATGAGGGTGCCCCCCCAAAACTCATGTGAGACAATGAAAAAGGGTTGAGATGTGAAAGCATTGGATTATGGTATCTTCAACTTAGTGGGTGTATTAATCCACTTGAATGGATTAACTGGGTGATAGAGTAGGCAGGTAGGATGTGGCTGGAAGAGCTGGGTCTTGGAGGCTCTGCCTCTGGAGTTTATATTTTTTTTTCTGGTGAGCAGTGGTTTCTCTCTGCTTCCTGATTCCTATGTTCTGAGCTGCTATTCTCCACACCCTTCTGCTATAATATTCTGTGTCATCTCAGGCCTAGAGCAACATGGTCACCATCTATAGACTGAGACATTTAAAAGTGTGAACCCAAAATAAATTTTTCCCCTCTAAAATTGTTCTTGTCAGGTTTTTTTTTTTTTATCACAATAGCAAAAAAGTTGACTAAAATATCATTCTTATTTTCAAAGATGCCCTGTGTCCCTTGAGTAAAGTAAGAAATAAATGAAATGAAACTTTTTGTGCATGATTTCAGTGGAATAAATATAACTGTAGGAAGTTTGGTTCACGAGCTTCTTTTAACCGGATATCTAAAACAACCAACCTTCCTTTACTTGTCTATCCTCCCTCCCTCTGTTGTTTTAAAGTTTAATTGGTAAGAAAAACAAAGAGCAGCAATGCTTTTCCACACAACTTAGAGCAACTCTTTTCTCACTAATGGTTAATGCTAAGTTTTTCAGTATAATCATAAATGTCTATCCCCTGAATATTCACTCTTTTCTCTTTGTAGTATTGTATATTGTATCCAAATCCATAAATCAAAGGATCAGAAAGATTTCAAGTAGTTAACTAACTATTTGAAAAAGATAACTAAAAGATTCTTTCTGTATCTTAGTAGTAACCTAGACCTCCACTTTGTTAACTTTTAATCTGCATAATTCCAGTAGGGATGGTGAACACATAACATCATTCTAGAAGCTCCCTAGGAATATATGTTTAGTAAAACTATTTTTCTTTGGGCATGTATTATTGTATGAGTAATTCAAATTAATACTGTCAGGTCATTATAGCACAATTTAAAGAAACTGGAGAGTCTCTCCAAGAAAGTTTAATTGAAGTTTAATAGAGTTAATGGCTACTTATTTTCAAAGGGAAAAAAAGGAATATTTAGAGTCCATTTTGTTTTGTTTTACTTTGGTTATATATATATATATATATATATATATATATATATATATATATATATATAGTGTGTGTGTGTGTGTGTGTGTGTGTTTGTGTGTGTGTGTGTGTTTTGTATGGCTTAGAGGCTGCGGTGATAAGCAAGGTGCAACATGAAAATGCAATTAGGAGCTTTCCAGATAACCATGTCAGAACTGAAATACTAAACAGAAAACTGACATTCTGCCTGATCTGTTTTGGGAAAATAAATGTTTTGAACCGACATTGAGATGGTAGGTCCTGGCTGAATTTAATGAGACAAGAAACGGGAGCAGGAACAGAAGTAGCATACATCATGTTGGTATCATTTTTCTATCCCTCCTAAATAATAATAACGGCACTATTTTTGGAACCAGCATGAGTCCTCTATTTAAGCTGAAATTAGTTTTTTTTTTTTTCTTGTGAGCTCCTTTACAGTTCTAATAACTAGAAAAAAATAATGTTGAGAAAAGCTACGTTTTGAAAATGAAGTAATCAAAGGAGAAAACTGCATGTGGCACTATTAGAGAATTATAGTTAAATACATTAGAATCATTTTTAAAGAATGAATGACTTTAAATTTAAGGTATCTAAAAATAAGTTAAGATATTACAGTTTTCTATAAATTCATGAATGGCCAGAATGTTATGGGAAAGAGTATGGATTGTTCATAAGGCACAGATAGATTTGTTTCACTTTATGTTTCAGGACTAAATTTTTTTTAAATGTTGGGACCTCAAGACATTATTATGGATATAATGATTTATGTCATGAATTATATAACATACTATCAAAAAGAAAAAATAAACTCTTTCTATGAAAGCAATGGTAATTACTAAACTTTCCCATAATTCAATTAAGAGAAGTATCCCTCCAGAGCAAAGCGGGGAGGCATGTCCCTTTGCATATTACCTGTTTTTTTTTTTTTTTTTTTTTTTTTTAGCGTGAACAGGATTGTATGAAAGTTTGCTGCTCAGAGTATAATTTATAAGTCAACAATTTCAGCATCACTGGGGAATTTATTAGAAATGCAGAATCTCAAACCCTATTCTAGACCTTCTGAGTCAGAATTAATATTTAAACAAGATACCCAGGCTTATATTTAATCTTCATGGTGCATATTAATAACTAAAGTGATTACTATAGACTCTGTCACTGAAAATTAATGCTATCCAATGGAACTTTCTAAAATGGTAGAAATGACCTTTGCTATCCAATGTAGTAGCTACTAGACACAAGTAACTATTGAGCACTTCAAAGGTGACTGGTACTGATGAGAAACTGGCCTTTTCATTTTGTGTAATTTCAATTGTTTAAATTGAGATAGCCATACATGGACAGTGGCTACCATATTGTACAGTGAGGTGTAATTTTTTACTCAAATATATTTATGATAATAACATAAGCCTTTTTAAATTGTAGGACATTTATTCCCCTCACATATTAGTCCTCCCTGATGGGCTTGAATTATACCTAATACTTTTAAGTGTCACTTAATTATTCATATATAATTTGCACCATTATACTATGTACTTATATTCCATAGTAATTTTTTACATGGTTGTTGCCCACTGTGTTCCCACCATCAACCTAACCCTAGAATCAAGCCTCTCAAGAGAGACATGAATTCCTAATGATCTTTATATTCCTCTATATTCCTTAATACCAAGTTTGGCATGTATGAGGTACTCAATGCAGTTTTATAGTTAAATAAAACTAAAGACATTTAATAAAACATAGTAAAGTATGGACATAAATGTAATGCAACATTATCTTGGACAATATTTAGCAGGGCTCATCCCATCCTGAAACAAACAAAAACAATAACAACCATAGTAACAACAATAAAATCTTATGCAGGCATAATCTGTGTCCACCCTTCGAAGACAGACTGATGTTAGGAGAATACTGATGCAGATCAGTAAACACAGTATACAACTTGGATAGATTATTTATGAATAACATGCAAATCTACCATTTTTTTTAACTGTCAGTGCTAGGAGCCACAAGCAAATAATATGATGCATGGCACTTTCGGTTGTAAGGTGACGCCAGCTAGCCATTGAGATGATATGATTATGTTAAGATTTACATTCATATGGAAATTGGACTCCTGCTGTTCACCTTGGCCTGCTACGGGACTCATGTTACACTCCTGGAGAGTTCCCATTGGTTGGGGAAGGATAGTAGGAGGGAATTCCGGGGGAGGTCCGGGGGGGTCCCTCCCCCCCGGTTCCAGTAGACACGAGCGTGGGTGGACCAGTTTTGGCTTGCCGGCGCGTCCGGAGTATTGGCAGCTTTTTCAAAAATAAAGTTTTGTTCCTGCTTGAGTGGCTCATGATTCTGTGCCCAGCCAGACTGAGGCAATTGGTGGCCTGGACGGGGAACGCCTGAAACTTAGAGGTGAGTAAAATTGCTCGCCCCTGAGGGAAGGCGACAGAATGGGTGACCATTTCAAAAAACAATGTGTTCTTGTTTTGATTTATTTTGTTTTTATTTCAAGCTCCCTAGCCCTAGAATTTTCTCAGGCGAACTGGGAAAAATGGTTGTCTCAAGGTTTGAAGTTATTCGGCCCTGAGAAAGAGAAAATTGATATAACCATTCTCTGCTCTGTTTTTGTTTCATTCTGCTTTGGCTTTGTTTTATCCTATCTTATTGGGTTACGTTACCTTTATAGTAGATTAGAATCTAGTAAAAAACAAACTGAAAAACTGTTAAGTAAATTGTTAGAGGTCCAAACTATGGTAGAAAAAACGCTAGGTCAAGCAAAAGAGAAGGTCTCTCAAGCTAGTCAGACAGAGGAAAATTTAAAGAAAGAAAGCTTAGAGGAAAAACAGCCATCAGGTGGAGAATTACAACAGGAGGCTGCTACTAACTCCGTTCTATCACCAGAGGGCATAATTCAACCAACAGCTCCATCTACAGGTGAGCGGCCCTCAACTCCCGTAGTTGATGGACGGAATTCTGAGGCAGGACCCCAAAGATTAGCATGCCCTGTACTTGAGCAGGCAGGAGGGCAACTAATTCACCGTGCTTTAGATTTCAAAACAGTAAAGCAATTAAAGGAGGCTGTAACAACCTATGGGCCGCAAGCTCCCTTCACGGTAAGCATGGTTGAATCTGTTACCAACTTGGACATGACACCAGCAGATTGGGCTAACATGTGTCGATCTGTGCTAAATGGAGGACAATATTTGTTATGGAAGGTTGCCAATGAGGAATTTTGCATGGAGACAGCTAGGCGAAATGCAGAAGCCGGTTACCCTCAAAGAAATCTAGATATGTTATTAGGAAAGGGACCTTATGAGGGTCAAAGACAGCAAATTGAATATGACCCTGGCGTATACACACAAATTGCTGTAGATGCAGTTAGGGCATGGAAAACTTTACAGGGGCATGGAGATTTACAAGATCAATTATCTAAGGTAATACAAGGAACTAATGAACCTTACGCTGAATTTGTAGATAGGCTTATTCAGACAGCCTCTAGAATATTTGGAAATACAGAACACGTAATGCCATTTATAAAACTACTGGCTTATGACCAAGCAAATCGTTGCTGCAGAGAGGTCATTAGACCATGGAGACATGAAGATTTAAACACATATATTAAATTATGTAGAGACATTAATGAACAAGGGCAAGTCTTAGCAGCAGTACAACAGGCTTTAGATGCCAGGCCAAAAACATGCTATAATTGTAATCAAACAGGACATTTTAAAAGGAGTTGCCCCATAAGAGGAGGGTTTAACAAAACTAGGTATCAAAGGAATAGAATACTGGGTATTTGCCCACGATGTCATAGAGGGAAACATTGGGCTAATGAATGCCGTTCTCAAACCACCATAGAGGGTATTCCATTATCAAAAAATGGACAAGGACCAATTGTTTACCCACGATATCGTGGAGAAAGGTATCAGGCTCCATTGCCAAAAAACGGACTAGAGGGCCCAATGCCCCGGGGCCCCAAACCACAAATATACAGGGCAATGGAGGAACCCAGCAGCACCATCAAGGTAGTGCCCAGGACGCATTATCCATTAAATCCCTCATCAGACAAACTAGAGGGAGCACAGGGTTGGACATCTGCGCCTCTGCCAGAGCAGTACTAACTCCAGAGATGGGAGTTCAAATCATTCCCACAGGAATAAAAGGACCTCTTCCCCAGGGAACAGTAGGCTTATTATTGGGATGCAGTTCTTCTACACTAAAAGGACTTATGATAAGTCCTGGGGTAATTGATCCCGATTATGAGGGTGAAATAAAAATTATAGCTAGTTCTCCAAGAGGTATATCAGTAATTTCACCAGGAGATAGAATAGCACAGTTATTAATAATACCCAGCCTGCATGATAAATTTTCCAGTTGTAATGTAGAAAGAGGTTCCAAGGGATTAGGCTCCACAGGTGTAGATTGGGCTATGCTGTCTTTAAATTTAGATTCTCGCCCAATGCTAAAATTAAATATTCAAGGACATGACTTTAATGGGCTGCTGGACACAGGTGCTGACCTCAGCATCATCTCTCGTCAAGAATGGCCAAAACATTGGCCATTACAACAAGCCACTCAAACGCTTCGAGGCCTAGGAGTGGCAACAAATCCCCATAGAAGTGCTATGGTATTAGATTGGAGGGATCCTGAAGGATGTGAAGGAACTATTCAGCCCTATGTATTGGATCATCTTCCCGTAAATTTATGGGGACGAGATGTCCTAGATCAATTAGGATTGACATTAACAAATAACATCAATCCTAACGCGCCCACTACTAGGGCTAAACAAGGCTTTAGGAAACAAAAAAAAGATTAAGAGAACAAGAACAAGGTATGACAGCACCTATTCAAATAGATCAAGAAATAAATAGACATGGATTGGGTTTTCACAAAGGGCCACTGAGACAATCAAAATTACTTGGAAATCAGAAAGACCAGTGTGGGTTCCTCAGTGGCCCCTGACTAAAGAAAACATACAAGTAGCCCATGACTTGGTCAGACAACAATTAGCGGAAGGACATATACAACCTTCCGTATCCCCCCCATAATACTCCCATTTTTGTCATTAAAAAGAAATCTGGTAAATGGAGATTATTACAAGATTTAAGAGCCATTAATAATGAGATGGTTATTATGGGACCTGCTCAATCAGGGATTCCCCAATTGTCTGCTTTACCAAAAACCTGGCATGTTTTAGCTATAGATATTAAAGATTGTTTCTTTTCAATACCAATTCATCCCGAGGATAGTCCACATTTTGCATTTACTATCCCTGCACTGAATCATGAAGGTCCTGATCAGAGATATGAATGGAAAGTACTCCCTCAAGGGATGGCTAACAGCCCAACTATGTGTCAAATTTATGTTAATAAAGCAATCCAGCCACTTAGAAATCAAAATCCTGAACTACAAATATTTCACTATATGGATGATGTGTTATTGGCACATAAAGATAAAAACACATTGCTAGAATGTTATGCCACACTTACAAACTTATTGAAAAATTATAATCTAGAGATAGCAATAGATAAAGTACAATTAAATCTTCCAATTAATTATTTAGGAGTTCTATTATCCTCAACCATGGTCCGTCCACCAAAAATTCAAATACGAGTAGATCAACTCAAATCACTTAATGACTTTCAAAAGTTATTGGGAGACATAAATTGGATAAGGCCTTATCTAGGCATACCAACAGGAGAGTTGGGACCTTTATTTGATATCCTAAAAGGTCCATCAGATCCAAATTCACCCTGCATGTTAACGCCTGAAGCAAGAAAAGCATTAAAAATCATTGAAACATATGGAAAATATGCATTTGGATAGAATTGATATAAGTTTGCCTTTATTATTTATTGTACTACCAACAAAAAATATTCCTACAGGAGTATTTTGGCAAGAAGGTCCATTATTGTGGATACATTTATCTTATTCTCCTAACACTATTCTTACTAGATATCCTGAGGCTGTTGGACAATTAATACTCAAAGGAATAAAAGCAGCAAAGGGAGTGTTTGGGATTTCTCCCAATAAAATTATTACTCCATATACTATGGATCAAATTGATGAGTTAGCTAATGAGTTAAATACTTGGGCAATAATCATGTGTAAAACTAGTGTTTCATTTGATAATCACTTACCATCTAATCCTTTGTTGTCTTTTTGGTCTAAGCATCCTGTAGTTTTTCCAAAAATGACAAGAAAAACCCCTATCATAAATGCTCCAAATATATTCACTGATGGGTCAAACAATGGTACAGCAGCAGTAGTTACTCCTGATCAAACTTTTACATTTTTAGTACCCAAACAATCAGCTCAAAAGGTAGAGCTTAATGCAGTATTACAAGCTTTTATGATGTTTAAAGATTCTGTATTTAATTTATTTTCTGATAGTCAGTATGTAGTTAATGCTATAGTATCCCTTGAAGATGCTGGTAGTATTTCACCTTCTTCTACTATTTTCTCTTTGTTTTCCGCTATACAAAGTCTAATCTGGGACAGAAAAGATCCATTCTTTATAGGACATATCAGGGCACATACAGGATTGCCTGGAGCCCTTAGTATGGGCAATGAACTAGCAGATAAATCTACACATGACATACATATTTTCTCCACAATAGAAGAAGCTATAAATTTTCATAAAAGGTTCCATGTCAATGCTAAAATACTTTACAAAAGTGTTTTAAAATAACTAAAGAACAATCCAGACATATAATAAAACAATGTCAAAATTGTGTGACATTTTTACCACAAGTTAATCTTGGAGTCAATCCTAGAGGACTGATACCTAACCATATTTGGCAGATGGACGTCACACACTTGCTAGAATTTGGAAAATTAAAATATTTACATGTTACAGTTGATACTTCTTCTGGATTTTTGATGGGCTCCCTTCATGCCGGAGAAAAAACTAAAGATGTTATAGCTCATTGCTTACAAAATTTTGCCACTGTGGGCGTTCCAAAACAGTTAAAAACGGACAATGGTCCTGGTTATACTTCCACCTCTTTTAAACAATTTTGCTCATCATTTGGCATTACTCACATAACAGGAATTCCATACAATCCACAAGGACAAGGCATAGTTGAAAGAGCTCATCAAACTATTAAAATGTACTTATTAAAACAAAAGGAGGGAATTGGAAAGGGGTATATATCCCCCAAAGATAAACTTAAAATAACCCTTTTTACTCTAAACTTTTTAAATTTGGATTCATCGGGACTTAGTGCTGCGGAAAGACATTTGTATCCAAAAAATGTACATAAGCCTAAGGTACTTTGGAAAGATATTCTAACAGGACAATGGAAAGGTCCGGATCCAGTGATAGTCTGGAGTCGGGGCTCTGTCTGTGTTTTTCCACAGGAGGAACAGCAACCGATTTGGATTCCAGAGAGATTAACCAAAACAATTTCTACAAAAAATGAAAGATGATTTGACTCAAATCCATAACAGCTGATATCCAGAACTCCAGCTTGGCTATTCTTACATCTTCAACAGTGATCAACCAGGATGCTTTTTTCAATATCTATTTTATTATTGCTTTTCCTACATCATAAAGTTCCATTTTATTTTTGAGCTCATACAGACATAAATTAATGTTTTTCTGATCAGTTTTATTTTTTGACTATGGAGTTTTTAAACATTGCAATGGAGATTTCACCTAGGTAATCTACAAGGCCTTGACTATTGTCTTATATGTTGTATGTTACGTGTGCACATTTCTGTTTTGTGTTGTATGTCTGTATGTGCGTATGTCCATATATCATATATGAGGAGCGCTCACAAAAATATGGATCCCAAATTTTTTTTATTATTCACGTGATTTTAATGGTTTAATTTAATTTGGGTAAACAGCTGTTGAAGACTGTTTTAATATGTGTACAAATAAGCAGGTTAACAGATCTGTTTGTTTACTTTCACCTTTCCTTTTCATTATATTTAATAATTCTGTTCAGGATAATGTAAATCGTTCTAAAAATTGTTTTCTTAATACCTGTTGAAATGTTCCATTTTTTTTTCTCTTTTCTTAACATCATTGTCAATCCCTATTTTCATCCCAGTGCCGGTGAAGACAAAGATGTATGCATTGTGCTCTATTTGTTGATACCGCGAATTATGGTAGTGCTGACGTATCTTAGCTGATGTGTCACCAGTGTTACAATTTTTCCTAAGGAGCCGTCAATTGACTTGATGTCATGGCATTTCTGTATCCTCCTCCCTTCTATTAGTGATGGTCTAATTTTGGGGGCCAACTGAGGTGAGGCAAAGAACCTCACCCCCCCTCCCCCACTGGTGCATAGGCCTATCCACAGGTATGGCTATATACTGGACCGGTAGTCAGTGACGGGTATGATTCAGTTGCAGTGGTATCAACCTAAGACAGGAGGCTGACCCCTAGAGGTCAGTTTTCCGATGACGGGTAAGAACCATATGTTGAATTGGACATACCTAACAGGCACGGTCCCTAGCCACATTGCCTGTTGCTTAATTAAACAGAAGGGGGCAGATGCTAGGAGCCACAAGCAAATAATATGATGCATGGCACTTTCGGTTGTAAGGTGACGCCAGCTAGCCATTGAGATGATATGATTATGTTAAGATTTACATTCATATGGAAATTGGACTCCTGCTGTTCACCTTGGCCTGCTCATGTTATGGGACTCCTGGAGAGTTCCCATTGGTTGGGGAAGGATAGTAGGAGGGAATTCTGGGGGAGGTGGGGGGGGGCCGGTTCCGCTAGACGCGCGCGTGGGTGGACCGGTTTTGGCTTGCCGGCGCGTACGGAGTATTGGCGGCTTTTTCAAAAATAAAGTTTTGTTCCTGCTTGAGTGGCTCGTGATTCTGTGCCCAGCCAGACTGAGGCATGTCAGTGCTGAATTGGCAAAGCCACCCAAGTTGGACTTGGGACACAGAAGAGGAAATGCCTCCCAGAGGGACTAACTAGCTGAGACAAAGAATGGACAGCTGAATTTTCTGAGTTCAAAATGACCTGAGCCAGAAAACCAGCTGCAGAAGACAAATGACACTGGGGTCACTGGCAGCAGGTGGGTAGCCTGACCCTCTTGTCAGTGTGGGAGTATCTGAATGCTTTTCTGACAAGCATTGTAAACCACCAGGTAAACAGTTGGGGCCCAAGCAGATGGCTTTGTAGTGCCATTCTTTTTTTTTAAATTTTTTACCTCTAGTATAGGGCAGACTGCCTGTGGCAGTATGGCTTCTATATTTGGATTCAACAGTCTTTCTCATCACAATTTCCAACTAGTGTGGCTTGTGAATAAACTATTACTTCACTTTGACTAAATCCATGTCCTTTAGTCATTCCATTGCCTTGTGAACCAAGGCATGTTATTCCAACTGGATTACCTGCACTTTCACAGTATTCGAATTCATCAGACTAGGATTGTTATGTTGTGGTGTATTGACAATGTCTCATTAGGTTGATTTCATCCCCATAGTTCATTTCTAAAGGATTCATCAATACTTGTTTTAAGAATTCTGATAGAGGACCTTTTAAAAACACTCATGTTAATCTTTTATTCTTAAAGTTTTTAAACATATTCAGAAAGAAAGATAATTATAAAAATCTATGCCCCTATCATTCAGTTTCAAAAATTATCAACATTATTATTTCATCTCTTACTTCTCTTTGTTTTTTGAATGGAGTATTTTAAACCAAATTCCACTATGCTATTATTTTGCTCATAAATATTTGCTGAAAATCTATGACAGATAAGGACTTTCAAAAATAAAATTACAATAATATTATCACAAACAAGCAAAGTAACAAGAATTTATTATCTACTATTTGGTCATTTTTTTTTTTAATCTTTCCCCTGGTTATGTCAAATTTACCTTCTTGTAGTTAACTGATTTGAATAGAAATTCAAGCCAGGCACAAACTACATTTGCCTGATGTGACTCTTAAAATATCCTTTTTAAAAAATTGTGATAAAGGGCTGGGATTGTGGCTCAGTGGTAGAGCGCTTGCCTAGCACACATGAGGCACTGGGTTTGCTCCTCAGCACCACATTAAAAAAAAAACTAAATAATCAAAATAAAAGGTTAAAAATTGTTTTAAAAAATTGTGATAAAAAAACTTTTCATGAATCTGGGATACACAACACACTAATTTAACTAAAGGCACAATGCTGTTCATCTTGTGTAACTGAAGCTTTATGCCTATTGAATGGCATGTTCCCACTTACCCCTGCTCCTAGCTTCTGGCAAATTACTTTCTTTTCTCTGCTTCTATGAGTTGACTGATTCAAACATCTTATATTCTTTCTTTTAAGTTTGAATAAAATCCCATGGTATGTATATATGACAATGAGTCAGCTTTGCATCATGTTACCAAAACACCTGACAAGAACAACTTAGAGGAGGAAAGACTCATTTTGACTCACAGTTACAGAGGTCTCAGCCCATGGTCTGCCAACTACATTGCAGAAACATCCTGGCAGAAGGCATGGCAGAGGAAAGCTGTCAGCTCATGGCAGCTGGGAAGTGGGAAGGGGGTGAGATAAACCTTTGCAGGGCACTGTACCACCCCAGGAACCTATTTCCTCCAATCTCTCAGTAGTCCATTTGGAATTAATCCACTGATGAGGTCAGAGCCCTTATTAGCCAATCGGTCATTGCGTTAAAGCCCTACCTCTGAACCCTCTTACATTTGGGGACCATGCTTTCAACACATTGCCTTTTGAGACACAGTCCAGATTCAAACCATATCACTACATCTTCTCCACAACAATTCCTCTTTTTTTTTTTAATGTCATATGGTATATTTATGTCAAAGAAACTGTTTTTTTTTTTGTGTGCATTAAGATTTCTCACATTCTGATTAACTAACTATATTCTTATGGTATTCTTTACTGTGTATCTTTTATATCTCCTATATTATAAATCTGTGGTCTGGTACAGAGATTTATTAGATTCAAGTTCAAAGTCTTTTAGCAAGAGTTCCTCACTATGGTTCTCTGTCTTGCTATTGCATCACAGCTGAAGTCCTTTTTGACAAATTTTAGGTATCTAAAAATGGAAGGCACTTGTGGAGGAAACCTTCTTTCAATGAATATTTGAAGCTTACTCAGGGGTCTTATAGAAAAATGGAGTCCTGGGAGACTTTTCTAAAATATTTTTACTGTAAGAGATCTGCTTAGAATTTTAAAAAATTCTCTTTAGTTTATGAAATTTTCATAATTTCAGAGAAAATTTAATTAAAACCACAAAAACAAAAATTTTTGCATTCCCCTAATTAACTATCTGCTTCAAATAGCAACTGAGGGAATGACTTTGGAAAAATACATCAAACAGACAGACCTCAAACTTGGTTGAGAATGCCTGAATATAGATATGGGGCCAACACCAGCCAAAATTTGGTTTGGATGTGGAGACCAATGACACCCCAAGCACTTACATACCATGGAGGTCGGAAGAGACATATTATGGATATAGTGGGGATTCCTGAGAAGAGCTGGGCATCTTTGAAAAGCAGGCACAAAAGTGGCTGCAAAGAATAGGACTAGGCTCTGCTTTTGTTGTATTTAGAGGGTGAGGAAGGATTGAACAGGGAGTTCAGCTGTGTGGTCTGAACTTGTGGCAGCCAAGTTTTCTCAATGACTTTTCCATTTGAGAGGCAAGAGGAGAAGAGACAGGAGTGGCCTTAAAAACCTTCACTATCAAATACAAGCAACAGAGCTGGACACTTTACTGCAAAGGCAAATAATTTATGTGATTGGGTATACAAAAAATACAATAAATTGAAGAAATTAAGATATTTGGGGGTTTTTCCTTCCAAGACATGCCCTATCTAATATTTGGGACCCCCTTCTATAAGGAGGGCACTTCCTTATTTGCATTATCCACTTAATATCTGTAACAACCACATATGTTGACTATTAGCAATCCCACTTTACACATGAGGGAACTGAAGGGCAAAACCATTAAGATACTGGCTCAATATCATATGGCTGAAATGGTAGATTTAAGTTTAAAATCTGTAAAGTCTGGCTCCAGAGAGGCATTTCTAACCCAAATCTATATCCTAGTTGTTCAAAAATTTTGCACATTTAAGAATCACTCTGAAAACTTGTTACAAAACAAATCACCAGGTAGTTCCTACTCCAGGTAGATAATTTGGTAGTTTCTGTAGGTCTGCCATAGGGCATGAGAAATTATCTTTCTAAAAGTGCCCAGAATGCTGCAATCTGAGACAGTGCCTTAAGAGTGACTGTTATACACACATTTATCTGAACTCAAACTTGTACAGAACATACCCAAAATACCTTTACTCCAAGACTGGAAGATGACATACCAATTATTAAAAAGTTTCATATTAGAAGGACCTAGATTTCCTTTTGATTCTATTACTGAGGCTGGGGTACAAAAAAAATGGCCACTGTAGGTAATGGATGATTGGATAATGTCTACAGCAAGATCTTTACTTATTCAGTAAACAAAAATTAGGACTTAAATTAGAAATTAGAGGGATTTCACAGTTGTAGTCTTTGTGACAGTTTTAAGGTAGTGGCTAGAAATTACTTAGAAGCTAAGTGTTTAGCTATATCATATACCCTTTCAGAAACAAAATTAGCTTTAATCAAATGTGACCAAAAAATGGACTAAAACAGGTATAAATTTATTGTATCAGAAAAATATTATAAAATATAACTGGTACATTTAAATTCCTATCTAAAATTATTTTTTTCTTAGTTATGGATGGCCCATTTATTCAAGTCACATATTCACATTCTTTTTGCATTTGTAATTATGTTTACACAGGTACATTTTCAACATAACATTATTTGTCCTTGTCACTATCTCCCCACATTACTGAAAAGTTACTTAAGAATGCAACAAAAACTATTGACTCTCTCTCTCTCTTTTTTTTTTTCAACTCAAATCCTCATTTTTCCTTGCTAATACTCAGGGTTTGTAAATGATAAAGTGAAAGGAAGAATTATTATTGTTTCAATCTCCCTCTATTCTGAACTTTAAATTTAAGGATATAAAATTATAGAAACTTAATTTTTCATGATACAATGTAGAGACAAAAATATTTTGACTCAACTCTCAGCTTCTCCTAAAATTTCACATAAATAGTAAGTGATTATTTTACTTTTATATATTAATAATCAGCAAAATAAGATGATATTGCTCCTTTTTTTCCTTTTAAAAATGTATAATACCAAACATTGAGAGTAACACAATTTGAATTATAAACTGAAGTTTGGGAACTTACAAAGAATCAATTATTTTTTAAATATATATATATTTATATAGTTCTGAGGGTGGAACCCAGATCTTCACAGGTGCTAGGAAATGCTCTCTGGCTGACCCACAACCCCAGACCATCACTTAATTATTTGTAATATACTTTATTTTAGTCCAATCCTGTTGATATGACATTTGTTATAAAAATAGTTTCTTTCCATGCTCTTTTACATTGCTTTTGCTCATCAAAGCAGCCTGAAAAGGCAATGCAATTTAGAGAAACTTACTGAAGTTCCTCTTTTGTTTGCGCCCCACCACTAAAAAATATGGAAATCAGCTCAATTCAAGAGGAGATACCATGCTCACCAATAGGAATGGCCTGCACGATGGGAGAAAAAGAACTGCCAATGTCGGCATATTAATAAACAAATATGGAGTTATTTTAAAGTAGTAGATACAGATAAACAGTTCATTTCAGTTACAGAAATCCAATGCAGACATCACCAGAGAACAAATGAAAGGAAAATAAAAGTATTCTTTGTAAGCATGCCATGTTTAATAATCACCATTAAACAAGCTTATTAACATGGCTGATCTTTTCACTTGAGTATCATTATGTAAATGATTTCAAGATTCATAAATGGAATAACAGTAATAACAGTTATGATGATGATACAATTTTAAAAGTTACAATCTGAGTTTCTGTATCATTTGCTGTAACATTTAAGATTAGTGGTGCCCTATCTACATCAGTGGAAATCCCCATCTTCTTCTTGTTTCTCCCTCTGAATTGTACTACATTGTTTGTTTGTTTTTTTGACAACTCTAAGTTGCACTTAGTATCTTTGTCAAAGCTGGTGTTCACACTATTCTATAAGGGTCATTATCTGAATTCAGGGCTGGTGCTGGGCAAATTTCAGGCAAGTTATATTCCATGGATATATACCTAGTGGGCCAAGCTTATCTAAAAAAGTAATAAAGGTACATATAAACATTAAGGAAAAGAAGAATCATGAATCTTGCAATAAATTCCTTATTTTATTGGTATGGAATATTAAGAATCAGGTACAAGATCACAGCAAATTAGGAGCAGAAAAGGAATCAGAGTTCAGCACTCATAAAAGTCCATTACTTTGATGGAAGAGGTTGTTGTTTAACCCTTACTCTGGCCCACACAGTGACTGCTTGTCCCATGCTCCATTCTACATTTATTTTCTCAGTGATCTATTCCAAATTATCTGTTGAAGATATCATTGAGCTGATGTAATTCTGGGTCCTTAGTAGGTCTGAGAGGTTCCTAGACAGCTGCAGGCACAGGAGGCTGACCATTTTAAAGTACAATAGAACACACTCTGAAACAATGTAAGAAAGATGTAGTGGACCTCTCAAATCTATACATTTCTGATCCCCACCTGTCCATTGTTCTTTTCAGTGATCCCTGGAGTGAATTACTTTTATAAACTTTATGATATTTCTGACTGGATTCATGTTTTCCTTTGCTTCAAACTTCATCTCTCCAAATCTATTAAAAGTTATTTATGCAACAGTGCCCATATATCCTTCATCATTCTCATTCTGTTGTTTTTCTAGATGTGTCCTATTATTAATGTTGAAACTCAAGTATAATTTAATTTTACAAAGGAGTAATACTAATAATAGTAATTACATACACTTTGCAAGCAAGTTACTTATGACAATTTGCATGAGAAGAAGTATCCCTTACAATCTACATTAGAAGATGCTGAGCAGAAATTTTGATGACCCTATTTCTAATTCTGTCAATTTATTTCTACAAACACATGGTAATTGATTATTTAGAAGATTTGGAGTACAATTTGTTTAAAATATAGTTTTGAGATGTTGATGGATCTTTATTTTATTCATTTATTTATATGCAGTGCTGAGAATTGAATCCAGGTCCTCACACATGCTACACAAGTGTTCTACCAACTGAGCCCTTGGAGTAGATTTTTTTTTTTCCTGCACAAAGACAAACTAATCCTGATGACTACTTTATACTAAGTTTGTTTTCTGTATACATCACTTAATGGCCTGAACTCTATGGCACACGTTAATGAACAGTTTGAGTTTTGTTGGGATATTCGAAGGGGGGAAATAATCAGTATATGGTGGTAACCTATAACGAAAATGAAGAAAATGGAAATAACCACTATACTCACATAAGAGATAGAAGTATATAAATTCTACCACCTGGAAATCTTTTCCAGCTACTGTAGATATCTGTAAGTAAAAATTTTAGAATTAAATTAGTGTCTTGGAAATCAATATGCTTAAGTTACATTTTCTTGTTTGGTTCTCAATTACCTTAAGAAAGGTAATTTTCATTTTTGTCCAGACTATTCATTAGATCATTTATAACAGGTCAACCAGGCAACAGCTTTGAAGTGGTTGTCATTGTCCTCACATGAGTGATCTTGGCAGCTATTCCAGATGGTAAACTGGATAAATGTAACATCTCAATATTTTGGACAACAATATAAGGCACATGTTAAAGAAGTATATATGTACTCAGAGTGTTATAGATGGATGGCAAAGCACATCATCATGGTGTGTGCATTTATGAAGTGTATTCCAATTTCTGATACTAAATGGAGAGAAAATGTTTCTTGGTATGATCTTCACATATATTTCAATATTTGAAAATTAAATGGTAGATGACTAGGTAGATTATTTTTTCTCAAGAAAAGTTTCCTGCCTCCATTTTTCACTTACAAATGTAAGTATAATTTTAATCAATCTTTGCATGTTTTTTAATTATCTCATCCTTCCCTAATTATTACATTAGCTGATGTTCTCATTAAAGTCTTGCTCCTTATCTCTGAAGGACAATGTCATAAGGAAGGTGAAGGACATATGGAGGACTAGGGAGATAGTAATTTATAATTCATAATTTAATGTGACAAGCTGACATTTCACTTATTATGATGAAACTGTTTGGGGGAGAAAGGACAGTTCACATTTGAGAAATACTTATAGAAATAAGTTAAATTTAAAGAATCACAAATGAATATGAGCATAATTAGCATAACCTTAAATTCTTCAACAGTAGCTGAGGGATTCTGCTCCCTTGGTACTCAGCTAAAACCCATGAGTCACCATCCTGTGTGATTCCCAGAAGCCCAGCGCTCTCTCTTAGGCTGTCCTTCATCACCTATGATGCAGAGTTGTTCACATTTTAAGCTCATTAAGGTAGGATATGCTCTACAGTGAATGGAACCTGCATTTCCTGCAAGGTAAGTAGCAGTTGGACTTAGGTAGCAGTTCTCATCACACCTGACTTTGATAGATACTTCTGCAAAACTCTTTAATGTATCATCTCAACATTCCAGACATTTGAATGTAAGGATAATTGAGGAAAATATGAGCTCTATTGTATTAAAAACCATCTCATAAATTCCATGCATGGCAAGAGTAGTAAAGTACCAGCTTTTTAAAAACTAGTAACAGTGTCTTAGAATAAAAATACAAGTTAAGAATAAAGAAAACTGAAGATATTCAGGCCGCACATCCATAGGTTCTGCATTTGTGGACTGGACCAAACACGGGCCAAAAATATTAAAGAAAATTCCATCTTTACTGAACATGTATGGATATTTTCTTGTCCTTATTCCATAAACTATATAGTACAGCAACTATTTTGATAGAATTTGTCTTATATAAGATATTGTAAATAATATAGAGATGATTTGAAGCATACAGGAAGATGTACATAGATTATAGGCAAATACCCAGTCATTTTACCTAAGGGACTTGACCTTCCATGAATTTTGGTATTTATGGGGGAATCCTAAAACCAATCCCTTGTATTTACCAAGGGGTGATTATATATGCAAGAGTAATGTACAATTCAAATATCTATTTTTAAATAAGTAAAAATTTTTCTTTCTTAGACGTGAAATAAAAATCTAAATTATAAGAAAGCATTGCATGATCATTTAATGGTAGTATTTTTTTTATTTCTTTGTGTTCATAAAATAATGGTGTGCCTTAAATTTATGGCTTCTTACACTTAAAGAAATATATTCCTAGAAAATTCTAGACAGTCCTGACATGCTCTAGCCATTAGTATTGATTGTTGCTCCTAATCTTAGTGATGACACTGCATCAGAGGATCACCTCTCAAAGTCTGTGTCTCTCATGATGGTACTTTGCTTGTGGGAAGCCACAAAGCAGAATTGACTCTGGCAAGTTATGGTATCAAGAAAACTTTATAGGAATGTGTGGAAGAAAAGACAGTGCAATAAAGGAAATTTTAACCTGGAAAGTTTGATAGGATTGTGATTGAATTCCTTTGCTCTGACCCTTTTTCCATCCCTTTTCTGTCTTGCTTTGCTCTGTTGTTGTAGGAAGTAGCTTACCTTACTAGAAAGGGAACTGAGAAAATACAGAAGTCCACTGACATCTCAATTACTTGCCAAAATTCCCAGTAATAATCATGATCTCTCTTGTGAATTGTTCATTACCTTTTCAACTCAAAATTGCTTTACTTTTCCACGGCTAAAGAGCCTATTAAAAGGTTTCTTCCTTAAAAGTAGAAGAAGTGTTTGAGCCATAAATTAAAATAAATAAGTATTTCTTTGTTTCTACCTATTAACTGTGTGTGTGCGCTTCCCAAACTAAAGAATAGTACTCTCCTGCAGATTCTTCTTTTATCCCTGAAACAAAAGACAAAAACTTGATGCAATAAGTTCACATATCAGTTTGTTCCTGCTATTTAAAAATATTAAAATATCCCCAAAACCAATTTTTGAGATATCAGCCTGATTACTTGACCTCTGATGTGTTTGCACGAAAAGTTTAATGAAACAAATAACAAGATATATGGACATCCTCTGAAACTACAAGGGAGTGAGATAAATTTATACATCAGTTTTTTTGAGACTTGATCACACATGTGAATTCCAAAGTCTCCAGAACAGAATAAATATAGGCAAAGTCACCATTTTCTCAAGGTGATAGGTAAGTTCTGAAAATGCAAAATAGTACACAAGTTATAAATAAAAGCAGTAATTCTCAGTGTACCAAACTTTAAAGAAATAAGCTTTATCTAAGGAATTTGTTAAAAACTGGAGAATTTAATCTCTCAGTCCCAGTTACTCTGAATTAATAAATCTGTGGCAAATTTAGAAGCATACATATTTTTTTAAAAAAATCAGATTGTTTTGATGCTAATATTGAAGACATAGTATTGAAAAAAAGAAGAAAGAAAGCAAAAATTGTTATAAAGTTTGTATTTCATATAAGAAAAAAAATTAGTCAGTAATACTTTATACTAAGATTTATTAGCACTTGCCTGGATATTTGGATTCATAGTCTAAGAAATTATTCCTTACTATTTAGTGATCTTCAAAGAGCAAAGTATCTTAATATGATAAGTAATTACATCACTTGGGAAAATATCAGTTTTTTAAAATATGTGTAGACAGAGCAACATAGTCCTGATCATACATGCTCTGTTCGGTTTTCTGCCAATAATTATTGTGGAATTAACATTTCAAAATTCTCAGGTCCTTTTTGATGTATACAGTGATGAACATTAGCATGTGCTGAACAATCCAATAGCTTTTAATATTGAAAGATATGTTGTTAGAAAAAAGATGTCAAGGATTTTGTATGTGGCATTTTATTTACTTGTATAATAAGTAAGTTAGTCTATAATTTTTATGAAATGTTGCCAATCATAGGAAAAAAGAACATTATTTTATTCAAAATTTCATTTAATATTTTTTTATCTTCAGCATCAATATCAGTTTTCCATATTTACTCCTCAGGCATTAATTGAGCCCTTTCTATACGTAAGGCACTGTGTTATAAGCTTTACTGGATAAAATGATCTGGCTTATACTCCAGTCTAAAAGAGAAGAATTTAAATAAATAGAAGAAATATTATACTAAATTGCTGTAGTTTCTTTTCCTTATTTCTTCACATTAAAAGAAGAATTACAATGTTCAGAACAGGAATTTATTATTAGGCAAGTCAACCTCTCAGAATTTCTATTACTTTGTAATTTTTTTAAAAAATGACATGACCTACCTCATACAGTTGTTTAGAGTATAAATGAGAGGATGCCTGTGGCTCCGACTAGGCATGTCATGTTGATCATGATTATTTGAGCGGTCATAGGAAATTTGTGTTTGGGGATATTACAGCTGCAATCTTCTCTCGGGGAGACATGTTCAATGCCTTAGAAAATTACTCTCAGTCTTCAAGAGGGTCAGCACAAAGAGGGTTAGTGAGTTGAGACATAAATACTTCTGAAATGCAGCCCCTAAAAGGTCATTGAATTTTATCACTGTGAAAAATGCCCATCAAATCTTGTCATTAGAAAACACGAAAGACCACCGAAATAAAGTTATTGTCTCTTGGCTCATCAGTTTAGTTTAGCATTAACCAAAAGTAAGCAATCTCTCTTTGTTGAGCGATTGTGTTAAATTTGCAATCAATTCACACTTTAGAAAATGGAGTTTTACATAAATTCTTCTGATTAATAGAGAGTTCTGATTAAACATGAGATGTAATTCCTAATTTCTAGGTTTGTTTCATAAAATGCACTTTTATATTGCAAGAGAATTCAGATGGATTATAGAGACCAATTATTCTCCATCTTGTAAGAAGCAGAATTAAAAGGCTACTGATAAGAAGAGATACCAATGTTTTAGAAAAGAACTTGTTAGATATGGTCATTCTTAGATCCAACAGTATAGTCCTATTAGGAACGACCCAGGTATATTTTATTCCTCAAAAGTAATAGGGCTTAATACACCTATGCTTACTTAGCAAAATTTTTAGCATTTAAGTATAAAAGTAGTAAAGCAATTCAAATGTGAGAGGTCTCAAAGCCCTTTCCATGATGGTTCACTTTTCTGTTGTTGTTGACAAAGTTTTGTTCTCATTTTAGAAATATTTGTCAAAATCCAATAATTTGGAATATTAAAACGTTTGTGGCCACTATTTTTTGTTCCTTAAAACTTCTAACATTCTATATGTACATGTGAATATTTATTCCAGATATGTATATTTATCTTGCATGTTGAAGAATAAGTCTAGTGCATATTCTTCCTCTCTCCTTTGGTTGTTTTGATTGCTGTTTTTTTTTTCTTTTTTAATTTATTTTTTTAGCTCACTTCTTAGCCTAAGCCAATACATTGTCTGGGATTGCAACAATATCCATTTTAAACCAATGTTTTAGTGAAGTAAACATTTAAAATACTTAATACAAAAATATTCTGTCCTAGAAACAGCAAACTAATTAAAGATCAATTGCTAAATGAACAACCATCAGGTATTTTGCATCCAAAGAGAGAGGACAGTCTGCCATGTATGTAGGCCAGTGTGTGATCTTTGCCATAGAAAATACCCAATGTTGTCCTCAGTATCTGTTTGAAATCGGTCCCTGATAAGTTAAACTCAAATAGCAACTCTTTGCTATATGATTATTACTCTATGATTGTTTTGTAAAACAAAAATTTTAGAGGGGCGAAAAAAAACCTGAAACAAATTGAACAGGGGCTCTTGATCTCGAGAAATTATCATTTTTTTTTATGTTCAAAAAGGCTTATGCAATATGATTTTTGGTTTTCCTTCAAGATTCTCAAGATGGATATTTTTAAACTGACTCTAATATAGTAAGTGACATTTAGGTTATAGATGCTTAACTTCTTGATTTGGTGAAATTAGAAATTGGAAATTAAAAAGATGAATGTTAAATTCCTCAGAGCTAAATATCATTTTCAGGTTAAAACTCTTATTAATGTACTTTTAGTTTGAAAATGTGCATGCTACTAAATAAAATGTGTTAAATAAACTTCTGATCATATTTGAAGTATAAAATATATATATTCATGCTGACAAAATGATCCTTTTATATTTTCACTGAGATATGGGAGATGTTCTTACATCTGTGATTGTTTGTATCATGCTGTTTTTTTAACAAGATCTAATTCTTACTTGAGTCCAAAAGCAAGCACAATGCCTGATGGGCTTATTGTGATAACAGTACAATTGATAGGAAAGGGGAAACCATGAAAGAGAGCTGACAGTAGGGAGAAGATGGCAAAAGAATCACCGTAATGTTTGATAGGCAACTGGATTCAGTAGTGAGCCCCAGTGAGCAGGTAGGACTGGAAAGTAGGATGATTTTTCACTGAATAAGATAAGGATTTTAGCATTTAAAGAATTTTCCAGAATATATTCTGGAACATTTATGAATTTGCCTTACTCTATTCTGATATATATATATATATATATATATATATATATATATATATATATATATATATATAATCATTAAACTTCATTATTCTGAGTTTCAACAAATTTCTTCTAACATATAACTTAAAAATCACAATCTATGACTTACACTGGCAAATTTATATGGTTATAACTTATAAAAGTAAACTAAAAGTGTTATCTTTTCCCAGAAGTTTTTTTTTTAGTAATATTAATTTGGGTCACCATTAAGGCAAGGTGTAGAGTGTATGACCTTTTAATACTCCTTCCAATTTAAAGGTTCACAATTATTAAAGAAATTTACCATTCTTATGGTGCAGTCAAATATAAATAAGTATGTTCTCTAAAAATAAATAAACACAAAATAGACAAATAAATACAAGAACTGTCTTGTTTGTACCTTTAGGTCCAATTCATGTTTGCTTCATTGCTTCCTGATTCCTTGGGGTTGTTCCAAGTTTCTCAGAGGAGATTTGCTGATGGGTGAACAATGTAATTATACTGTAGCTAAGCTCCTGCCCTCCCACTGCCTGAAAGTGGAGAAGGAGCATCAGGGAATATGCAAAAGGGAATTCAACTTTTTATTATTCATGTACATGTGAACATAAAGTGTCATATATAGTAAGATAGAGCTTATGTGAATTGATAATTGTGCCAGGCTAAAGGAAGCACAAGAATTCAGTCCTTTCCTCTAACTCTGCTTTATAAAAAGGGACTCTTGATTTTTTTTACCCTCCTCTCCCACACCTCAGTCTTAAGCCCTAGTTTTCCTAATCTGATGGATATATGTACAGAAATCAAATGAAAGAATGCTACGATGGGAATTGCTTTTTGTTGGAAAAGGCGAAAAGGTATCTCTGAAGAAGAGAACAGAATGAGAGAGGGGAGGACAGGCATCAAGGAGTGGGTGGAGTCTCTAAATCCAATTGTGAGAGCAAGAAAACAAGAAAGGGAGAATTTTGAGTTGCCAAGCAGAAGGAATTGGGTGGAAAGAAGTGAATAAGTACATATTGTGATTCCCCCCCCCCATATTTGTTATACTCCCTTCTGTTTCTTTCTTGTTAAGAAATTTCAGTGAAGATGTCTTATACAAAATTGAAATGTTTTCCATTTGCAATTTGGCTTGTGATTTTGTTAATGCAATGGAAAGGACCTTAAAATCAAACTCTAAGGCTTGGACATATTCAGGCTGTGTGACAAACAGATATTATTTAATAAAAATTCCAATAAATTGCAAGCCAAGTTAAGTACTTGTTTTTCCTTCAAAAGTACATTTGTACCTAGTGAAATAGGATCTTTAGGGAAAGAGAGATATCTCTTAGAGGACTCTGGGTTCTGAGAAATACATGTGCAAAGAGGAAAGAAGAGAGCAAGAACTGTGTGTGTGTATGCACATGTGCTTATGTCTCTCTGTCCTATGGGGGACCAAAGATAGCTGAGGGAAATTCAGTTCCAGTTTACCTGTCTAAAGGGACTTTGTTTCTCTGTAGTCAAGTCAGGTAGCTCAGATTGCCAGAGGGCTCTTCAATGTGTCCAGAATTATCACCTTGAGCCACTGAAGTCTTGACATTGACTGCTATACACGGGACATGTAGACTGATATAAAGATTTCATAAGGATGCATACATTATTAAGAGTATGTAAAGATTATTTCAGAGTTTTTCCTGCAAAATGGTTTTATACCAGTTAGAATAATTTATATTAATTTGATTTCGAGTTCACCAAATCTTACTCTTACAGTGTCCCATTTGCTTCAAATCACATCCTGTTAATTTTCAGCTCTTCTAGTTTTAAAGAATTTCCCTTTGGAATCTTTTTTTCTTTTTTTCATTTCAGAGCTTAGCTTCCATATCTATTCGATAACTACGTCCCTCTTTTCATTAAGTTATTAAACATTTCTGCATTAGCAATTTTAAAGTCCTTGCCTATTAATTTTAAACTCTATTTTTCCATTGACATTTTTGCTCTTCAGTATGAGACCCTACTTCTTTATGTGTTTGGTACCTTTGGATTTTATGCTGGACACACTTTTATTTTAGGAGTCTTGATTATTTTCTATTCCTTTTAACTGTTTTGGATTTCATTTTAACTTCAAGTTAACTGAGTAGCATATGTTCTTTATTTTTCTAAACTTCATTTTATGCTCATTAGAGTGGATCTGTTTTGCATTTGTCCTAGATCTAATGTGTGGTCCTTACTCTAAAGCATCATGGCCTTTGATAGTTTCACCCGAACATGGGAAAGCTCAGCAGTGTATCTTAACTCTGGCTGGGCTGTTACTCCAATATCCCCCAACTGCTGCGTGACTTTTGGTATCTTTGGTAAGGTCTCTAATCCACAGTAGCTAAACCTCATGATGTATAGCTCTGCATACCCCAAGAAGACATTTTCAGTGAAGTATGTTACTTAACTTTTTACATCATGAACTTTCTAGTCAATACCTTGGCATTTAGTTGCACTCAACAAATACATGTTGAAATAAATTAACTTGAATATTCATTCATGAATTTGTTGAGATAACATGAAAAACTATTAAAACAAATCTTATTTTAGGAATTTTAATAACATTTTGCTCAAGTATAGGAATAAAATATTTCTAAGCAACTTTTAATATTTTGCTTAGTAAAACCATGTAATCTGAAAAATTACCATAGAAAGGAAAACTGCATTTAGTATTTTGGACTCCTTATACCAATTTGGCTTATGTTATTATTCATTTCATTTATTTCAGTTCATTCCTGCTAGCTTCAACCACTCAGTTTTAAGCTCTCTCATTTCTCAATAATTATAGGTAAAATTCAGTTCTTTTGTGGTATTATTACAAAAGTTTTGAATGTGAATCAATTTCTAATCCAAATTTGGTTAATACTGTTAACCAGGCATGTAAGAATTTACCATACAGGGTATTTTCCTTTTTTAAAAAAAAAAATCAAAACAGCACTAAGAAACATTCTCATTTTTCTTCGGTTCCACTTTAAATCTGTTGAACATAGACATATTTAAAATAAAAATTAAACAACCATACTGTTTTACAACAGATAATTAAACAATGGTTTTTAGATATTCAGAGAGAAATTAACTTAACCTTGCCAATAATAAAAATTCAATATTTTGTTTTTCACATAAATTAAAAAAAGATGAATGAAAATATTAACTTTGTAAAGTTGAAAAAAATCACAGCTACCATAACTTTCACTCTGAATATTATAATTTGCTAGTCATAACATTTAAAGTCACAAAATTATCAAATAACAAATGTCAATATTTGTCCTGTGCATTAAAGTTATTTTGTTGAACACATTTAAAGACAGGCCACTTAATAGTAGTTTCAAAATAATGAACAGTATCAGAATTTGATTTATGAGGGTGTCAGTTTGCCTTCTCAGTTTAAAAATTCAGAGGGTATTAAGCATTATTAAGCATTTAAAAAAAAACAGAAGTTCTATATCTATCACATAGGTTTTTTGCTTTCATTTCTAAGAGAGCAAGAACTATTATTTATTCTCTGCAGTTCTAGAACTGCAGAGAATAAAACATCTTCTCAGCATGCTGCCCAGGTTCTTCATTTGTACTGTGAAATTGATTCCTGCCTTCTCCTTGCATTGCTATAGACACATAATTACTAGTCAATATGGCCAGTGAGTGCTTCCAGTTGATGTTATAAAGAGCATGATCCCTTCCTAAATATCATCACAGCAATGTTAGGTAAGAATCAATGCTGGTTCATGTACACTTCCTAGGACACCAATCTGGAATACAACCTGGAGTTCAAATCCTACTATAGTGGGACTGGAAATCTATTGTACGCGGTGTCAAAACAAACCTTAAGTTGTTAAATTCCCTGGCAATGTGAGAGGAAGAACATCCCCATTTCTATGATCAGTTCAGTGTCCCCAGTAAGTTTGAGTGCAATATGTTAATTGATGGAGATGGAGAAGCAGACCTGTTATCTGCTCTGACAAAACAACCCAAGACCTTGAAGCTTCAGATTTCAAAAACCACAGAGTCACTTTACTCTGAGTCAATTTCATTATGAGATAAGAAAAACATTTTTGTAGTTGGAGTTGCATAAATTAAAATTTGGGGTCATCCCTTAGTTTATCTAAACTCCCTGGCAATCTTAAATATAAAGACTTATTTAAAAATTCCCTTGATTTTCTGTGCACTATCTAGAGCACTCACTGTGAGAGGAGAGCTTCTCTACTGATGCCTTCTAATATTACTATATCAAGGAGAATAATGTACTTGAATAAAATGGAAAGAGAATTGAAATTAAATATTTTGTTCCAGAAACTTCCCCAAACCTTGACTTAGAATTGGAAAATAACTACTGACACAAAGGTAAAATTGTTTTCTTTTGGTTGGTCTAATCTGAAAATAGTAACCAGTGAACCATATTATTACTGATGCCATTGAAGCTAACATAAACAAAACCTTATGTATTACCCATATGTCCCACATACAATCCATCTAACCTCTTGTAGCATTTCTTTCTTCATTTGCAAAATATATTCTAAGTCCATCTACTTTTCATCTCTAATGACAGCAAGTTAACCCAAATCTCTGGTATCCTTCAGAGAGTTATTGCAAGTGCTTCTTTAAATAAATGTATTTTTAAGTGTAATATTAATTCACATAGAAAATGTTAACAAAACTTATAGTCAGATAAATATACATTTATTATATTATATACATAAATAACTCCAATCCATCAAGAAATAGAACACTATGAGATTCTCAGAAGACGCCCCAAATATTTTGTCTTGCTTTTTTTCAAAGTCATTTGGCTTGTTTTAAGTTGGACTATGACAAATAATTCTTCTTTAAACATTCTGTGCAAGTCTTTTGTGCATATACATGTTTTCCTGTGTATTTCTACACCTAGAAGCAGGACTGATGGGCTGAAAGGTTTGGATTGTTTCCCTTTAGCAGATACATCAGTTTTCCAAAGTGGCTGTAACAACTTATACTTTTATCATTGATTTTTGGAGAATTATAGTTGATCTACTCCCTTGCCCACACTCAATGTTTTAAATGTAAAGTTTACTTGTTCTGTTTGTAAAAGCAATTTTTTATCCAATTAATAATGATGTTGAGCAACTTTTCATTTGCTTATTGGCCATTTGTATTTATCACGTATTCGTTATGAAGCACACGTTCAGGTCACTTACCATCGTTTGAAAGAGGAGATCATAATTCTTTACGAAGTATTCAGCATTCTTTTTGTATTCTAGATAGAACCTTTGAGACTTTAATGTACTATAAATACCTCATCTAATACCTCATCTAATACCTTTGGGCTGGCTTGTCATCGATGCTCTTTGTAGACAATCTTAACTCTAACACAGTTTAATTTATTAGCATTTTCTGCATGGGAGAAGCAGAAGACTTTCTTACATTTTGAGTTAAACTTAAGAAAACCTTGCCTGAACTACAGTGATTAAGATTTCTTTCTCAATTCAGATTCTTTTTTTTTATCAAAGTTTTTTCATCTTTAACATAATATCACATTAGTAGCTCTGACCACTTTCCCTCCTCCCCAGTCCATTCTTTTCCTATGATACCATGGCTACTGTATACCAAAGTGTCTAGTACATTACTTAGCATTTGATAGGCATCAAATAGTTGTGAATAAAATGATTCATGAATGAAAACTACATTCCTTCTACTAACATTTTTTATGAAAGGAAAAATATTAAAAACCTCTAGTTACCCACTTTATCTCAGAGTACTTAGAGTATATTAGATGTTTGCTTAATACATTTGATGAATTAAACTGGAGTTAATTACAATACTGATGTAAAAGAAAAAGATAAATTAATGTGAAGTATAAACATGGGAATATTTAAACAGAAAACCAGAAAAAGATGAATTAAAACAGTAAGGACATTATTCATAGGAAGACAATGGAATAGAAATATAACATGAAGTTAATTACTTATGTTCTTAAATAAGATGACAAAATAATTAATAAAATAAATATAAATATTTAAAATATCATTGAAGAAAATAGCCTGGAACTGAAGAAGACCAAATTATACTTAGCATAAATGTTTTCCATAGTCTAGGCAAAATTAATGATAAAAGAATTTAATTAAACTCTTAGAAAAAAACACATTTGAATTTCAAAAGAAGAGAACAAACTATGGACTTATAGCAGAAGATAAACTAGGTGTTTTTAACTAGAAAACAAAAATCAGATTTGCTTAATATGTCTTTGCAACCTTAAATGTTACATAACAATAATAATCAACACTAGATAATTTTGGGGAGAAAACATCCTAACCCATGAATTGTGTATAGGCATTATATTAACCAGCTTTCTATTGCTGTGATAAAATATCTGAGACAATCAACTTGTAAGAAGCAAGGTTTATTTTAGCTCACAGTTTCAGAGGTTTCAGTTCATGGTCACTTATCCCCTTTGCTTTGGGGCCTGTGGCAAGGTAATACATCATGGCTGAAGCATATAGCTTAGAATGTTGCTTACCTCACAGTGACTAGGAAGTAAAACAGACAGTGAGAGAGGAGTGTCCAGAGTCACAACATTTCTTCAAGGGCACACCTCCAGTGACCTGACTTCCTTCCACTAGGTGACACCCTCTTAAGGATGGCACCCATTTATAACAGCAGCAACTTGACCTCCAAACCTTCAACACAGAAGCCATTTTGGGGATACTTAAGATCCCAATAATAACAATGGCATTATGCTGTTCTTTCGAGACAAAAATGGAAAGATACCTTCATAAATGTATATACTTAGAAAATATACAAACCTTGTGTTCTTTCTGAAAGTAAAATTTGGAAAAAAATTACTATTTATAAAATATGAAATATATCAAAATTAAGAACTGATGAACTGAAAAGCTGTAGTATAAAATTTTAACAGCATTTACTGAAACCATTTAAGCAGTTATGCAATTGTTATAAAACTAAATAATTTTTGAAAAGGAACTTCAAGATCTGAAAGCATCATTTAATGAAAATAATTGCAATGTAAAATTCAAGATTTGGAATAAAAAGTAAAGTTAAAAATGGTGAGAAGGAAGACATTAAAGAAAAAAAGAGGAGCAAATGCCATACCCTATTACAGTTTTATTCTGCTCTGATAACTAAACAAATTTCTTGTGAAAGATTAAAAGAAAACATATTCAATGATACTTGGTAAAGCTTGGTAAGGAAGACTTTATCAAGGAACATTGTGTAGGTATAGGGCTCACAATAGTGGGATTTTGCAGTGGTAGAAAGAGCTTGGTTGTAACTCTGAATACAGGATGGACAAGTTGGAATTTATAGGCAAGGAACAAGGTGGGAATAAACAGATGGACAATGACAAGAGGAAACATCAAAGGTAAAGAAGTTTCTGGGGGCTGGGGATGTGGCTCAAGCGGTAGCGCGCTCGCCTCGCATGCGTGCGGCCCGGGTTCGATCCTCAGCACCACATACCAACAAAGATGTTGTGTCCGCCGAGAACTAAAAAAATAAATATTAAAAATTCTCTCTCTCTCTCTCTCTCTCTCTCTCTCTCTCTCTCTCTCTCTCTCTCTCTCTCTCTCTCCTCTCTCTTTAAAAAAAAAAAAAAGAAGTTTCTGGCTAAACCAACATAAGAAAATTATTGTTGAAGACAACCCAGGGAAATTGGGCATCACCTGGGGAATAATGGAGGACGAGGAGCCCAGTCAGGCCATCATGGGTGATGAGATATTAAAGGTAAGGGGTTCTTTCTAAATCGACTTGGCTGATGTCTTTGCTAAAACTGGATTTTACAAGGTAGTACACGGATGGGCTTCAGAGAAGGTTCAGAAGCCTGACTTGAGTTTGGTCAAGCAGAGAATCTTTGCCATTCCTAACACCACCATTGAACTCACTTTGCCATATTTTCTTCCTATTTCTTTCTCTTTCCCCTTATTGGAATAAATTAATAGCAGGGGTTATAGCTCAGTGACATAGCATGTGCATACTATTCAGGAGGCCCTGGCTATGATCCCTAGCACCAAAATCAACAACGAACAAAGCCAACAAAAACGAAATAAAACATTCAAAGACACAGCTCTCATGTCACTTTGTACCCCTCCTCCATGCCGTTTGCTCACCTTCCTCTCTAATTTCCACCACAACCCTGAAATGGATCATGTCTGTTGTTTCCATGGTTACCAAATATGTTTTCATCATTTAGTAAAGTAGAAAATTGATTTATGTGCTTTAAAATTCTACAGAATGTATCATGATTTACTTATAATTTTAAAACAATATTGAATGGAAAATGCAAATTACAGAATTATGGAAATCCTATGGCACTTAAAATGTAAGAACTTGATTTATCTGTAGTAACATGAATGAATCTTAAAAACATATTATGCAGCATAAACATTGGTCTTGTAATAATCTAGTGTTGACATATATAAATCAAATTTAATAACTCTTGCAGCTGTGTGGTTTCATGGCATATAAATATACAATTTATCCATTTTTGATTGAAGGGTATTTAGCTTGTTTCCAGCTATTTCCTATTATAAGTAATGATATAATGGACAACTTTGTACTTGTCTCTGTGCACTTGTATAAAAGACTCTCTAGGGTATATGCTGAGTGGAAGAAATGCTGGCTTATTGATTAGATACATTTTCAAGTGCTACAGGTATTTTCAAATTATGTTCGAACTTACATCAGCAAAATATAAAGTATTTACTCACACCCTTACAATTCTTTGTGTTGTTAGACTTTCAGAATTACTGAAGACATTTCCCTCCCTGAAAATGAGTTTGCACATCTTTTTTATATATTTAATTAGCATGAATGTTTATTCCTATATAATTCATATATATATATATATATATATATATATATGAACAAGCTATGCACATTCACATGTTCAGATATATGAATTTGGGTGTTTGTTTTTTCATGTTGGATATAGGAGTTTTTCTCCAAATTTATCCATTACATATTTTGAAAATATTTGTCTGCTCTCCATGTTCTGTCTTCTCACTGATCATTCTATTAAGTCTAATTTTTTTGTCAAAAATTTTCATTATAATTTGTGCTTTTTTCTTGTTTGGTAAATTATCTATAACCTAAAATCATAGATATGCTCTATATTTTCTTCTAGATGATTTGGGCTTTACATATTTAGATATTTAAATAGGGAGACCATAGAATTATACCTTAATAATAAGAAACAGAAAAGAAGCACCCTTAGAATTATTTGTTAGTGTAATTGGAATTGAACCATGAAACGTGATAATGATGATATTAAGTTAAATAACACTTTTGACTATTGACACATGATTTTTCCTCTTTGCTAATCACTATCAAATGGGTCTTAGAAATATTTAATCATTTTAACATCTATTTTCTAAATCAAACTAGATGTCCTATAAGATTATTCAATTTTAATATAAATTTGTCTTGTAAAAGTTCATTGTACTTTATTCAAAGTCATTTGGAAATTTTTATAACAATATTTTACAAAAGGAATGCAAAACCAATTCATTTTTTGAGAATCTGCAGAAACTGAAACTATTAAAAACTGCTTGCAAACAATTCTTTATAAAATCTTCAGGACCACAGCAAATGAATCCTCAAATCACACACAAAATTTAATTTGACATATCTCTAATGATCTCAATTTATATGATGAATGTTTGGCTCTCCCTAGAAGGTGATACCATTTTCACACATACACACAAAACCTAATAAACCTTTCTTATTTTATGTTCAAAGGGAAATTACATAATTTGGGGTTGCTTGTCTTTGAAGGTTGGACAAAAATTATACTGCACAATGGTCTAGATATGCTAGACTTTAAAATTTGCCTGTTTGTTTTATGGTCTTATTCTTTAAAAATTTAACTTTTTATAGTTTTCATTAAAATAATAATTGTACACATTTATGAGGTACAGAGTGATGTTTTAATACATTTATAAAATATTTAATGATTAAATCATAGTGATTAGCATTTTCATCTTATCATTTTTGATGTTTGAAGACTTCAGGTTTCTCTCTTCTCTCTTTTATAGTAGCCTTCTATAAATTATAATCAGTCCAATGTGCTGTAGAACATTAAAGCTTATTCCTTCTAACTGTAGTTTTGTTCCTGTTATTCAACCTCAATACATGCCTTTTTTTCCTAGTTTGTGATTACTGATTTTATTTAATAATTTCATACCAAATCATATTTTTTTCTCCTTCAGTTTGCTCAATTGATTCCTATATTTTCCTAGGAAATATATTTTTTTCTGAAATTTAATTTGAAATCCAAAATTTTAAATTTACTGACATAATATTATTAATTTTATTCTAATATTTTAAAAATTACTATATATAATTACATTCCTGTTTTCTAAATATTGTTTGTGCTTTCTGATTTTTAATAGGTTTTCATGATTTATCTGCTGTAATAATCAGTGCATGTAATCAATTTTTAAAATTCTTTTCATCTTCTTTATGTACAAGTCATTAATTAGAAATGTTTGAGTTTGTAAATTTATGCAAAGTTTTCTAGTTTACATTTTTCATACTGATTTCAACACCATCAAATGCACACTGTAAACTATAGGTGCCAATAATAGAAACAACAGTTTTAAAATAGATTTACTCAATTCTGTCCTTCTGGATGTATAAGTTTTTTTCAAGTTGACCTATGAACCACGCTGCATGGCCTCACAGAGACCAGATCACTCAGACTGTGTTTGAGAAATAGGAGTTATGTTACACAATGGAATGATATTCATGACATTTATATTACATGTCTTTGCACTCAAAGGATTTTTAAAAAGATTAATTCTACCAGGTAAGATCACTTTTCCCTTTCCTTTAGCCATCTTGAACTTCAGTCTGACCCAGTGACCTTTCTCTGAGGATCTCTTCAGTGTGACAGGATATCTGTACTTCCTTGTCAGAGTACAGACCATAGAAATGTTTGGTTCTTTAGCAATATTTGAACTTTAGACCAGTTTCATATTTGGGCCAATACAACAAATTTCTCCAGCTGCATAAATACTCCTCCAAACCAGCCTTGACCCAACCTTTGTTTATTCCTTTCTTTCCCTCAAGATTGTCTGCCTGTTTGCTACAATTTTTTTTCATTGTTTTGTGTGTACCAGGCTTTATGGTAGACAGAGGGAATACAGCAGGAAACAGGCAAGTATGAACTCTGCTCTCTGCTCTTAAGAAGCTTCAGTCTAGGCAAGAAAGCAGATCACACAAGCACACGTACACACCACACACACGCCTGGCCAACACAAATTGGCTATGATTTAGCATTGCAATAAATGTGATGGAGACAGTAGAGAAGACATGGTGACCCTTCTAAGGGGACAGGGCAAAAGAGACTAACAATGATGCCTCGAATTTTTTAAATCACCTGAATCAGAAGAATCTGTTAGTGCTTTGTCATTTTCTGCAAGCACAGATTTATGAAAGCATATTCTGGAATCTGTTGAATTCACATTCTGTTTCCACTTTTTATCTACTTACATTGGGTATATTTCTTAACCTCTGTAAATGGGTTACTCCCTAAAACAGCAAATAATAATGACACCCACTTCATAAGATAAAATGCAATAATCCAAGTGAGGTAATAAATTATTGGTTCATAGTAAACACTCAGTAAATGTTGGCTTCTATCTGGTAAATTCTATTATTTCTACTCTATCATTTTGCAAACTCCCATAGCAGCTCTAGAATTTCTTGTGTGTAAACTAGTTCTCAACTACTCTTTTCCCTTTGCTTACCTCCATGTACAAAAGTCCCTGGCAGGACGGTTTGTCCCCAGGTGGGCAAGACCAGGAGGAATCCATGGACCCAGTTGTGGTGCCATAATTACCTGAATTTTTACCAGAATCTTTTGTTTGCCTGTGGAAAATTTTTTACTTTTATTACTGATTGATTCAGTGCTTCTTAACTCTCTCCGCATACTATAATAACTTGGAGTGTTTTAAAATATTACAAACATCAATCCTTAGTAGATCAATAAATTCAGAAGCCTATGGGTCAGGCTTCAGTCTTTGTATTTTTTAAAAGTTACCTATGTAATTCTAACCTGCATCTGAGATTTAAAAAAAATTATTACATTACACACAGTTTTTATGGACATTAGTCAGAGAAGACCAAATATACACCTACCATAACAATAAACATATAATCTATTAGTGGGGTTATAAAAACCTTTCATCTTGAACACAATGTTTCAAATAGAGCTACTTGTAAAATAAAGATAAAACAAATGAACAAACCCGACAACATGATAGCATTTAACATTTGAAGAATTCACTTTATTTTGAAAAGCAAAAACGAGTAGGGATGGTGATTTGAATTTCAAGGGACTTAGAGCTTAATATATAGTAGTTTATGTGTCAAATCAAAAATAAAATAATAAAAATTCTAGCAAATTAGAATTTGAAGCAGAAAAATCATTAAATGGAACACAGAATGTAATTTTACCTTAGTAAAAGTCATAATCCCCCATGATGATATAACAATTATGAGTCACAGTTTCAAAATACAGAAGGCAAAAGATATGTGGAATATGAGAGTAATTTACAGAAAGAAAATCACTGTAGGAGATTTTAAAAACATCTTTTTTTCTCTTGACAGAACAAGGATATTGAAAAGAAATGACAGAGAATCTGAGTAATACTGTTACTAATGTTGAGTTAATAAATATATATTAGTCATATACATGTGCCAGAAGTATTTTTGGAAGGAAATATAAATTATGTAATAAATTGAAAATTTGGATTTGGGCCACAAATATGACAGATTTAGAAAGAGAAAATAAGAAATAGGATGGGGAGAATAAAAAAAAAAAAGAAGTGAGCTAATGTTCCCTTTACAGATAGTAGTTATTAGATGTTCTTTAATTCTTTTAAAATTTATCCTATTTTGTTTACTCTTTCCTCTTTGTATTGAAAACAGTAAATCTTTATTACATAAAAAGTATAAATTAAAATAATTTTTACAAGAATGAAGTGATTCAGAACCTTACCACACAAATAATCACACTACATGTATTACTAGCAAAAAGATATAAAAAACTTGGTTGGCTCCTCTTATAAAACCATTAGGAAAACCTGCAGAATATATAAAACTAGGTTTATTAAATTTACTAAGGGAAAACGTTTTGACACAGCTTCACTATGTCTCGAATGGGAAAGCCTGGGAAGGGTGCCTGTGGAATTTCAGGAACGGAAGATAGTTATGGATGGTTATATGGCATAAGGTAGCAATCATATTCAGGGCAGGGACTTGTGAGCTGTATAAACTAGGTGATTTGCTGAAATAGTCAGTAGTTTTGGGTACATGTGGATCTATATGGTCACTTGTTGCTTGGCTTGAAATGTAAGTTCTAAGATTTTTGTTTAAACATTTATTTTAGCTTAGATTGTTTGTGTTGCCGGTAACAGTTTGATATAGTTTCTCTCTTTGCATGCTACAGTGTTTTCTTTTTTAGGTGGTGATTTCATTATTAATTAACCTCTTCACACACAAAAAAAATTGTGGCCATACAATATTCCAAGTTATTTACCAAATTATTTTATCATTGAACATGTAGACGACTTTCATTTTGGTAATGTTAGATATTGTTTATATTTTTGAATATGTTAGTGAGCACTTGCCAATTATTTTCTTAAGATAAATTCCTAGAAGTGGTATTGCTAAATCAGAGAATTAAAAAAAGGGAATTTTTCAAAAAAATTTTTGAGGAAAATGATCAAAGTGCTGGTCAGAGAATATATACCAGCTGAACATGGATGGAGTTTTGTTTTCCCTCAATCTAGTCAAGATCCATTCACCAAATATTTATTGAGTGCCTATTGTGTATCAGGTAGTACATAATGCTTGTGTGTGAGATTTACATGATAAAGATTTTTATGATTCATGATAGTACAGGAAGTATATGCCCCTTCTGTGTGGTGACTCTGTGGAGCAGAATAGGAAATTCCTGGTACCTCTAATACTTGGGTAGGGCCATGTGTTGATAATTTCTTGATTATATAATGGGATTATGTATATTAGTTGTTCAGTTTTCTGAGAGTTCCTGTAAATACTCTGACACTGACCCCAAGATTAGAAAAAGAATCTTTAATATTTTGGGGGGGTGGGGTGCTGGTTATTGAATCCAGGATCAACCAGATGCTAAGTACATGCTCTACCTCTGGGCTATGCCCTCAGACCATTATATCTATCACGTTTTCAATCAAATAGTTGATTGATATTGTTGTCTTTATTTGTTCTTTTTGTTTTCAGAGGAAATAAAAGAGACAAATTATGTTTATGGCTTTGAATGAATGAGAGAAATGAACTTGAATTTAAGTGTTTTCTTCCCTACTTTTTCTTTCTTTCTTTTTTTGGGGGGTGGGTGGGAGGGTGGGTATTGAGGATTGATCCCAGAGATGCTTTACCACAGAGCTACCTCCCCAGTCCTTTATTTATTTATTTTTATTTTTGAGACAGGGTCTTGCTAAGTTGCTTCAGGCCTTGCTAAATTGCTGAGGTTGTCCTGGAACTTGTGATCCTCCTGCCTCAACCTCTGGAGCCACTGGGATTATAGGCTTGTGTCACCAGGCCTAGCTCCTCCCTACTTTCAGATTAATATTTAAAGTTACTTATCCAAATGTGAATATTTTTAACTGTGAGTTTTAAATTAAATAAATAAGTAATCAAAATCCTTCTATTGTGCAAAAATGATTACTATTGGCACTTGAGACTAAATTTAGAATTTTATTATCTTCAAGAATGCAGATGACCTTAAAGCTCCTATTCTTCTTATGTCTTTGCCAACTCAAAGTAAACAGGTTCTGAAATTATTTTAGGTGTAATTTTCACATCTTGAAAACACAATGACCAAGGAAAACAAACAAATTATCCTTCCCCACTCACATAAACAAACAAATAGCAAACAATAACAGAGGGTGAAACAAAATTCCAATACTAAAGAAGGGAATTATCATAAAAACCTTGATATATGTTTTTTAAATCACCACCATCACCAATAAAAATCTTTCAATCATAATAGTCACATTGCAGCTTTTCTTAAAACATTAGCAGTATTAACTTCTCTAAAATCTTGTCCTTCCTTTCTCACTGTATATATTCTTTTATTTTTGACTACCATAATATTTGTTTCAAGAAAGCAAAACTTTGAAATTTTTATGAGGTACTCTGAAAGGATCTGTGATTCATGATCCAAAATTCTAGCATTCTCACACTGCATTGGGTAAAACCATAAAACACCCTACCATAACATGTGCTCAGTTAGTTGGGGAGCACCTCTCTAACATATCACTGCATCTCTCCACTATGCTTTGTATACAAGGGGCATTTTACATTTACTGTTGAAAGTGGTCATGGACTGTAGCAATATTCACATTAGCCAAGATGTAAGATCAACATTAACTGAGCATCAAGAAGTGGTTTATGTACACATTGGGATGCTATTCAGCCTCACAAAAAAGGAGGATATTTGGTCATTTTGAAGCCAGCATTAAAGATCTGCAGTCAATATAGACAGGAAAATCAGGTCAGATCTATCAGGGAGGCCAATTTGTGTCTGGGAAGTTGGAGAAGGATAGAAATGTTCTCTGCCTTTATCAAGATAACCTGCCCCTGCTCCAACCTGTTGCTAAGGTAACCAGTCCCAGGGACTGTCCCTCCCTACAGGGAGTTGTAAAAGTGGTTAATTAAAGCATCCTGGGCTGTTTCCTGCCCAGATCACTCCATTTGGCCTTTTCCCCTTCCATCTGCTTCTCACCTTTTGACCATCCCCCCCATCTCCTGGGCCTAATCACCTTTGCAGGAAGGAGAGAGATAAGGAAAAAGAGAGCAGGAGAACAAAAGACGCCTAGGACATAAAAAACAACAACAACAACAACAAAAACAAAACAAACAAAAAAACAGGCAAAATGCTCTCACTTCTTGAGATACCAGGATACCAGCTATGGCTCCCTTGTACCACCCAGGAGAAATCTATGTTACCCCTTTTTATATAAACCTTCTTTCTTTATTTCTTTATTAATTCTTTATTTAATGCTTTATTTAAATAATCCTGCTTTATTTATGCTTGCCTCAGTGAGCTTCTCTAATGTTATACTTCAACATGTGAGGAAGCAGAACTCCTTACTAGTAACCGGTGGTATCAATTTGTGACAACATGGACGAATCAGATAACACTAACTGAAATTAGCTAGATACACAAAGACAAATAAGGCAAGATCCTACACATGCAATCTAAAATAATCTATCTCTTAGAAGCAGAGAGTTCCCAGGATCTGAAGAAGGTTTGGGAAGATGTTGGTCAAAGAAAAGAAAATTTCAGTTAGATTGAATAAGTTGAAGAGATCTATTGTACAATATTTTGATTATATTCTATAACAAAAGTACTAATTGCAGATTTTAAGGGTTCTCACCACAAAAATAAGATAGTGCATATTAATAAGCTTGAGTTATGTATTCCCAATATTTATTTCGAAACATCATGTTGTGCATGATAATAGATCTAATTTTTAATTGTTTATTAAAAGTGAATTTAAAAAATAAAAAAAAAAATAGTAAGTATTGAATCTCCTACCAAAAGAAAATGGCATGGGGGTGTTTCCATTAATAGAAAAATGCATGGAATTTTAAAGAGATGATAATGTTATTGCTAGGCAACCTTTATTCCTTAAGTTTGCTCCTATATTTCTATTTGTCTGTAAGTTTTAGTGTAGGCAATATACTTCTCAACTCTTCATGAGATAATGTATATTCACATGAGAAACTAAAGATAAAAAATTGATCCTTTAGTTTTTTAATATTTTATTTGTAAAACGAACCAATATACCAGGACAACTGTGTACAAGGCTAGGTTTTACATTTGTATATCACATGTAGGTTGAAAATTGTCCATTACAGATGTGGGTATTGAAATGAGAGGTTTCAGGTGATAGCGAGAGGTGGTTAAAGGAGGCTTCCTTAAGAAAATGAGGTTTGAGGAATAGACAGGATTTATCCAAGAAGAATAGACAGGATTTGTCCAAGAAGGAACAAAACAGGTACAAATGTGCTTGTTCACAGGTGAAGAAACCAGTTTAGCCAGATTTAGCTATGATTCTTTTCAGCACAGTGAAAACAGAATAAAAGAGGTTAAAATGATGTCATATGGTTGCTACCTCTGAAAAAACATAATTGTACATATTGTTTCTATCATTCAATTAGGTAAATATTTTGTTCCTATAGGGTAGATCATTGGGTTAGGTAAAAGGGGATATTTGGGAGACAATGTTGAGAAAATGATAAGAAATTTGTTTCACAGAATCCAGATGGCATTTAGAATAGGCATTCTAACATTACTCTATAGAAAAAGTATTTATTAAGAAATAGTTGCATAGAGCAGGTTTCCAGAAGGAACAAAAAATGTATTAGAGGGCTGGGGATGTGGCTCAAGCGGTAGCGTGCTGGCCTGGCATGTGTGCGGCCCGGGTTCGATCCTCAGCACCACATACAAAGATGTTGTGTTTGCTGAAAAGCTAAAAAGTAAACATTAAAAAATTCTCTCTCTCTCTCTCTCTCTCTCTCTCTCTCTCTCTCTCTCTCTCTCTCTCTCTCTCTTTGAAAAATGTATTAGAGTCCCAAATAATGATTTTACTAGGGATATTTTGTCATTTTTAGTCAAGCCATGCAAATGATTTCTAACAATTTATTCTCAGCTCTAAATAACCCAAAGTTGCTCTCAGTTACTGATTTGTATAGTGTGAATTATGCTCACAAACATCCATAAGTTTTCCTCTAGGGTAGCTCTCTGGACAAATAATTATTTTTTAATATTTGATTGTTCAGCTTCTATATATTCTCATTCTTCCACTCACGTTATCTCAAAACATAGAGGACCATTCTCTTTCTATCACTAAACTAGCTGTTTCTGTTATGATCAGTAACATTTCTTTCTTTTATAACATTTTAAAGCTTTTGAAAACCAAAAGCTACTGTAAACAAATGCCTATTCCACAGTTAGTGGGTATGAGGATGAGAAGAGAGGGGAAGGGCCTAGGAAATATATCTCTGCTGCTAGAGCAGAAATGGTCCAGATGCTTCAATAATAAAGCAACAGTTCAGTTCTCTTCCAGCTTTACTTATTAAGATCGTTTCCCTCATTGCTATACAAAATTACATATAAGAGGTTGTGAGGGGAATGGGAAAATAAACAAGGAGAGAAATGAATTACAGTAGATGGGGTAGAGAGAGAAGATGGGAGGGGAGGGGAGGGGAGATAGTAGGGGATAGGAAAGGTAGCAGAATACAACAATTACTAATAGGGCATTATGTAAAATTGTGGATGTGTAACCGACGTGATTCTGCAATCTGCATTTGGGGTAAAATTGGGGGTTCATAACCCACTTCAATCTAATGTATGAAATATGATATGTCAAGAGCTTTGTAATGTTGTGAACAACCAATAAAAAAAGAAAATAAAAATAAAATAAAATAAAATAAATAAATAAACTTATACACACACACACACACACACACACACACACACCTATGGGATAAATATAAAAAGTTTTGCCTGGCTCCTTTCATGAAAGGCTATCAAACGCTATTGAGAGAAATAAAGACCTGCAGAATGTTCACGCCTTAAAAGAGACAGTATTATAAAGAAGCCAGTTCTCCTAAAGCTAATCTATAACTGTAGTACAATCTCAATTAAAGTTTCAGCAGGATTTTTGTTAAAATTGACAAATTCTGTGTAACATTTATGTGAAAATGCAGCGGCCAAGAATAGCTGAAATAATCTCAGTGAATAAAGTTGTAAAACTTATACTACTACATATTGTATAAAAGATACAGTAATTAGTATAATATGGCATTTGCATAATAATATTTAGACCAATGGAATAGAATATGGAGTATAGAAATGAACCCACATTTTTAACTGTTTAATTTTTGGTAAAGGTGGCAGTGGATAGCAGATAATAAAGGTTCATCTTAAAAAAAAAAAGATCATTTCCTTTTCCTATAAATACGAGCAAGAATAGAATTATAAATTACAAAAGGAATGGAGCTACCAATTGCCCATGTAATAAATGAATGTACCTTATAGTGTTATTTCAGAAGGAATTTGTTCTGGCTTTCTTCAGCAATGCAAATATACTCTACATCAGGTGTCATTTTTTTATATTACAATGACTGACTAGGCTATTGTGGGTTTATCATAAGAAAAATCATTTTAAATGACAGCATAAGAGCTATTGGGATATGACCTGAGAGGTTAGTAGGCCATGGGCTAATTTCTTATGGGAAAGAGATGCTTTGCATTTTCATTCACCTGGAAAGAAGGGTCAGAGTAATTGGACAAGTCTGAAATTCCTGAACTTTGCAAGGGGCACAGGTGAAAATATAACTGGTGAAAATTGGAGGCTAATTATCTTTAAGCTATGAAATAGGGACCACATATATTCTTCTGCATAAAGTGAGAATTTGAAAACAATTCAATGGTGTTGATAGTAAATAGAAGTTTTTGAAATTCTAAAAATTTCAGACTATGCTGATTTGAATGGCAATTTCTACTTTGGGAAATGTTTTGGTAAGACAATAAACTAATAAATTAAAATATCTAAAAAATATACTTGCTTTAGTAAGACTCTTCAGCTATTGGTAATTTAGTGATTTCTGCATGAATAAACTATGTAAATTAGTACCACTTTCATAGACTAAATTATAGATTACTTAATACACTTAACAAAGCAAAAAAAATATATATATTTTTTGTGACCACTCTTCAGAGTATTTTATAGGCAAGAAAAAAAGACAAAATTTTTCATTCAATTTTGACCCCAAATATCACTTACTGAGACATTACATATATATATTTAAATTATTTTTTGGTTGTTGATGGACCTTTATTTTATTTATTCATATGTGGTGCTGAGAATCAAACCCAGTGCCTCAAATATGCTAGGCAAGCGCACTTCCACTGAGTTACAATCTCAGCCCATTATTAGATTTTTTTTTTTAAGAATCTGGGGAAGTGAACTTTGTAGCATAGTGCAAGGAAGAAATTAGCAGCAGCTTTTGAATTCTGGTCAAGATGGTCATCTCCAGTGTGCAGATAGATTAGGAAAGCTTTTAAGAATCAGTGCTCCATTTATCATGACAGAGAGGAAAGAAAAAAGTTGACACATAAATATACCAAAATTAAGTTTTACAATTACATCTCTTTTATGATGAGAGTACAAAGAAATGTACTTTGAGATAAATTGGCTTGGAAGTGACTAATTTAGGTCAGCTATTAACTTTATCTTGCACTCATCAAAGCAATGATGTATCATTTTCGAAATCAAAATCTGGAACTCTAAAGCCTTCCAAGTATATTATGTATTGCCTCCCCAGTTGGAATCCTCCTCTCTGTCAATTTCCCTGTGGTATTTATTGTATTTTTTCACATTCACACAATTAAAATATTATCCATACAGTATAAATAAAATCTGAGGCTGGAAAGATTAATGTGCAAAGAGAATCAGCAATTGAAAGGAGGTGGCAGTGGATGTATTATACTATTGCATAATCAGATAGCAAGTATTAATACTGCTTCCGGGGTTCATCATGCAAGGAAGACTCTGCCCTGAAGGTAAATGAACCAAAATTCTTAAAATAATAGTGAACGTCAATATTCTCAGCCTAAATGGCTTACTTTGCATTATAAAAACAAGTCACCTGATTGTGCCACCTCTTCATCTGGTTTACTGATATGTAAAATCTATATAAATGCTATTTTTGCTATTCCTCATCTCTCTTATTGATTGGATGTGATATGATTAATTTGGGGAGGCTTCAGCATAATCATTAGACCCTCACCTCCAGCCTGTCAATACACATCTGCCTCAGTTCCTGACCCTCATTTTTATCATTCAGCATTAAATCACAACTGTGTTGCAAGTTTTGTTCTGATTTTCTTCCTTAGTTTGGTTACAGATTCTTTATTTTATTCCTTTGTAGTTCTGCTCAGAAGTTTTGAGTTCTTAAACTACTCTGCATAATTCTAATTTTATTTTATATATGGAATTTTAAAACAAACCTGTATGATACCATAATGAATTCTAAACTCATTAGCATTGCTGTCCTTTCATAACAACTCTCATTTTATGCTATTTTCACAATGTTTCTGCCTCATCCAGGAAAAAGAGCAGTAACTAAATGAATATGCAAAATCAACAATTTTCCTATAAATACTGCATGAGTTAATTTAAGTCTTGCTTAAAATGTGTAGAACACATCCAACAGGTGACATGAGTTGATTATCATTGGTGTATAAAGCATGCTAATAATTTTTAAAAGTGTCAATAAAAACAGACAAAGAATAATCATAGTAATTGACAAAAGAAATACAAAAGCTGGTAAAAATATGTTCAAATGTGCTATTTGGTGAGAATTGTCTTGATAGGCAATCTAATGCATTGCTTATGGAAACAGAAATTGGCATAAATGTTTTCAAGGGGGATTTGAAACATTCAACTTTAAAACTTAAAAACAACCATAAAAATTTGATACAATAACTCAAGTTATGGATTTTTTTGTTAAAAAAAACATGAATGTATACAAGATCTCTGTACAAAGAAAACAGAAAAATGCCAAAGTCTAAATACCCAAAAAGGGTGCAGAATGAATAAATAATATTGAAAAATATTGAAATGTAGCCTAGTAGAACAGTGGATTAGGCACTAGAATTAGGTTGCTTGAATTCCAGTCATAGATTCTGACTTATGATCTCTCCAGCTTCCCTAATTAATTTAAACTCTCTGTACCTTAGTTTTCTCATTTTTGGAATGTGGGTAATAATAATACCTAACTAAAAATATTGAGGACATTCAATTATATAATACTACAAGCATTTGGAACATTGTCTAGTATATAGGAGCACTCAGTAAAATGTAGTTATTATTTGATGATCTATTATATACTCATAAAACCAGGTTGTTAAATGTTGGTAATATGAAAATTATGAACATTATATATGAATAAGCATGTGTAAATAACATTTCAATTACAAAGTCAATATTTTTAAACTACCTCCTAATGATTTCCCCCTTTTTAGTAGTTCAGTTTCTTTTCTACAGCCCCTGTTTACCTGCAGCTTCAGGAAACAGGAGACTGAAGGTCACCTGGGGAAAGAAGAGCAGAGAAATGAATTCCAGGTACTGTAGTTTAGTTAAGTAACACTAGTCCCCCAATAACATGTTTTAAATTTCAATCACCATAGCATAATTAGCTATGGATAATTACATAAAACATCAGCTCCACCACTAGTTCTTAAGTCTACAAATCTTATATAACAGTAGTGCATTGTTATGGTTTGCATATAAGGTATCCCTTAAAATCTCCTGTGTTAATTCAGGAATATTCAGAGGGGAATTGACTGGATTATGGGAGCTGTAAGGCATTAAATCTATCCTAGTTTGAATGAACTGTAGATAGGTGGGGTGTGGTTAGTGGAGGTAGATCTCTGGGACTGTGCCTTGGAAGGTTCATCTTCCCTTCAGTATCATCTTTCTGTTTTCCAGCCACTATCAGGTGAGCAGTGCTTCTCCCCATACCCTCTGCAATGATGTTCTACCTCACCTTGGGCCCAAAGAGGTGGAGTTGGCTGACCAAGCACTTAACCTCTGAAACCACTAGCCCAAACGAAACTTTTCTTCCATCTGAATTTTTCATGTCAGGTGTTTTGGTCACATTGACAAAAAGTTGACTAACATATTCATTACCAATCAATCCTTGAAAGCCTGACAGGGATTGGGCATTGTGCAACTGCTACCTCATGTGCAGATAGCACAACATGCAGCTGTATGTTCTGCCTGGGGATAAATTCATCTAATATTTTACAGAAATGTATAATAAAAAGGTGAAACTGCCCAGCAAAGATAAAAATGCAGTTTTAAAAAACAAGCAAACAAACAAAAAAGATATTTCTGGAAGTTAAATATCTTATTTGAAAGTGAATGGAGTTATAGAAGCAGGGCCTGACTATGGGTACATTAACACAGCTACCATGTTGACACTGCAAGAGAATCTAGGTACCAGCTATGGGAACAGAGTTAAATTGACTTTACCAACACAAAAGAGGAAAGTGGTTTTCACATAAAGGATAAAGCTGTCCCAGAGAAATTGATATCAGCAAAAGCCTTTACATGAAAAGAACTATTGAGGATATTTCATGACATTGAAGATCAAAAGGAGAAAATGTTGACACTGTTCCAAACTTAGTAAGGAATATACAACTTTGAAAGAATAGTAAAGATTCTCAGTAATCATAAGTTATATAAGGAAAAGAAGACAATCTGTTCAAACTACTCATTTTTTTTACAAAGAAATAAAATAATTCTTAATGTTTCTAACATTTTCAAATATGCTGTTTTAAATAAACAACAGCTTTACTGTTCTTGTCATCTTCTATGCATTTATAATCCAAAATCAGAACAGTTAAAGTTTTTGATATACATTTGTTTAGTCGAAGAAACTAGCCACAATGGGGCATACCTGTAATCCCAGTGACTCTAAAGGTGAAGGCAGGGGGATCTCAAGTTCAAGGCCTGGCTGGGCATCCTGCTGAGACCCTGTCTCAAAAATTTAAAAATAATTTAGAAAGAGTTGGGGATGTAGCCCAGTAGTGAAGTATGCTTGGTTTCAAATCTCTCCCTAAAAAGAAAGGGTCAAAGAGCAAAATAGTTTTCTCTTTGATTCTTAATATTGCTTTGTGTGATTTGGGTTTGCCTAGTAATTTTATGGTACCATACATGTATGCAAAGTGAGGACTGTTTGTATATGATATAAAGGCAGTAAAGGAGAAAAGGGTAGAGAGATGCTCTTCTAAGCAGAATTGAGGAAGAGAAGCAACTAAGACTATATTATTTCATAGAAGTATTCTGTACCACACAAGGATTGGTGTTGAAACCATCAGAAATATTTGGGAAAATTCTAGAGCCTAGAGGGAGATTGCTCTTTATTTCTCAGGACATATATAAGAAAAAGCCAAGCCTTTGAGAGAAAACATCAGCCAATAGGAGTTTAAGGAGCAGTTAAGAGATAGTGGGATTGCATAAGGACATCTAGTGGGAAAGGTCTAGAATTTGTTAGGTGACCCAGTGGAAGACAATATTTGTCCTGTTGCTCAAGACAGGGGTGGAAAACCCAGATGGTGGATGTGGTTGTATAGTGGCACCCCCTTTCTCCACAGAAAAGTCTTAACTTGTCTTCTCCAGAAATCTTCACCATGGCTGATTTTAAGACTGTCATCAAAAGAGTCTCTACAAAAGAGTTCAATCTAGATAAACTTTCTATTTTCATGTTGCCCTATTTTACTGGGCCACTGGCCGGGAAGAAATCAGCATTCCAGGTGCTGGTCACCCTCTTACCTGTTTTTCACAAACATGTTTCCAGTATAGTAGTTTGTAGAAATATGTAAACAAGGCCTCTGGATTTGAGCTGGGGCTTCACAGAGATGTCTACATTTCTAAGGTAAGAGAAGTTACCAATTGGGATCCATGGTAACAGCTGGCAGGGGGAGGAAAGAAAAGGGAGAAGAAGCTCTCCCCTTCTCGGGTGTTGTCCTTGAAGGGTTAACTTGCCCAGAACAGTGAAAGAAAAAAACTGCTTTTATGTGAACTTCTGAATACTGTGAACTTCTGAGCCCCTCCCCTTACATGCTGGGTATAAAATTCTGAAACTACCTGAACTTGGGGTTCAGGGGATTGATTGATTACAGCAAAAGCTTTGTCCTCTGAACCTGGCTGCAGCCAAATAAAACTGTTTCCTGCTATCTTCAGTGCCTACCCTGATCTGTCCCTACAACAGTTGTACTAGAGCTAGTAGATGGATCAAGTACTAAACTGATTAACTTTCTGAAGAGAGATTCAAGTGTGTCCTACAAGTGGCCAGGAGGGCAGTCTAGGAATTGTGTTAGCTGCTATGCACTAGGTACTCGCAGGAGAAATGAGCTATCCTTCAACTGAAAGTTGGAGGAAGCCACTGTAAGTAGGAAAAATTTTCACAATTTCATCTACTACACACACAAAAATAGGTGACATTTACTCCTGAGCTCAAAAACTACCTTAGGTGTATACCTCAGCAGCTTCGGAGGCTGAGGCAGGAGGTGTGTGAGTTCAAAGCCAGCATCAGCAATTTTAGCTAGGACACAAGCAACTTAGTGAAACCCTGTCTCCAGACAAAATATAAATAAGGGTTGTGGATGTGGTTCAGTGGTTAAGTGCCCCTGGGTTCAATCCCTGGTACCCCCAAAAACAAACAAATAAAAACAAATGAATAAATAAAAAAACACCTTAGGATTAAGGGAGGGAAATATTTTAAGAGTGACTTAAATTTTGAACTGAGTGAATATTTATCTGAGACATTTTTGATCCTGAATTGGGTGAGAAAAAGATTTGATTTTTGCATACCATAGGTTTAAATTTTGAACTCTCTAGGATCATCTATCTACAAAGACTGAAAATGTGATTCTTCTAAAAATTAACCTACGCTCCAAGCAATGAGATTCATACTGAACTGCAATTTCTTGATGTTGTTCTCTGTTTTCTAGATTTCCAGAGATAAGTGCATATTACTTTTTAGGAGGTGAAATGTTTCTTACAGAATCAAGTAAGAACAAACAAGAAGTGAGTCTTGCAATTAGAACTGGGCCTTGGAAGTACTGAATAGAAGATATGAGATTGTTTCTTCTGGAAAAGATAAATAAGGTAAGGACAGTAATGTCTGTCTTATTTACCTAACACATTAATGTATTTGGACAATCAAGTGAGATAACCTAACAAGGTTTAGTGCCAGACAAAGTTTTAGGTTTATTATAGAACTACAGCATGAAAATGAAAATAGATATTGAAGTTGTCCAAATAAATTGATTTGTATAAATGGAAATGAGGTAATTCATATAAAAGGAGAAATTGCAAGCAGCAAAGTCTACTCATTTTATCTCATTTCTTAGAAACATTGTTTTTCCAAATATGAGTCCAGGAGAACAACAAAGGCCAGTTAACATTTTTTGTGGTAAAAGTATTAGCAACTTAATACGTAGAAGTTTTCAGTCCTCCAAGACTATTGTATGGGAAGATTCTAAAGTATGCTATAATAGAGGGTGCTGCCCTGTGGATAGTTAGGCTAAGCACAGTGGAGATGGGCCAGTTGCTACATAATTACATCCCTGAAGCTGGGACTTCTGTTTCAGATAATTCTAGCACATGAAATGCAATATCATTAATGTCATTTCATGCTCAGATGAGAAAAGTACCGAGATTGCCTTGCTTAAGAGTGGCCTAAAAAAAGAAAGGGAAAGAAAGTAAAACTTGCAAAATCAATGTTGCTATATTTTCCCTTAATTCTTCTAAATCTTATTTTACTTTCATGCTAAAAATAGACTAAATGTTACTGATTTTATTCCTCCTTTCATTCATACATCAAATTTTATGGAAGGTCTAAAACTAACATCCATAGTTAATTTATTACAGGTAATAAATTTATTGCAGGTATATATGTGAAGTGTATATATATATATATATATATACATATATATATATATATATATGCTTTTCTATCCTCTTTTTTTGCTTGATTTTTAAAATACCTAAATAGAAGCAATCTTGTTACAGATGTCTTTTCTTTATTGTAGTTTTATTTTCTTACTGTGGCAATGCATACACAACATTAAATTTACCAATTGTAAAATTCAGTGATATTTTGTACCATTCTAATGTGATAAGGTCATCACCACTTTCTAGTTCCAGAGCAATTTTTTCACTCCAAACACTTTTTTCCCCCAAAAAAATTGCTGAATAATTTTATTTCAAGACAAATACTTAGTGAAAACAACAGTGCTTTATCAACATCTTGGGTGAAATTATTAAATCAAGGAGTATAAATGTTTTGTATTATTGACTATATCTTTGAATCAGCATTCCTTTAAACTTGAGAGGGATATCAAAATTAATTTTTTTTAAAAAAATATGCATTTCTATCAGAATATAGATTTAATACCTGTATATAATGAACAAATTAATACAATAGAGGGTAGAAAAAACTATCTAAGATACTACTTTTCATGTTATTCTTTATGTCGTATCTTCAATTTAATAAAATTATTTAATATTACTTTAAAGCTATTAGCATACAATGAAATGAAAAACAATTCCCAAAATATAGAGATCATATGTCAATATCATCTTTACACTGATAGATTTTGTTTTGGTATAAAATACATACATAAATTTGAACATAGTTTTTTGTTAACATTTATTTAAACACATTACCATAGGATTATCATATATTAGCATACCATACTTTTGATAACTATCATAAAGACAAAAGCAAAAATGGAGGCTTAATTATCACTGTTAAAAATGAAGGAAGAGATTTTTAAAAAAGATTATTTATTCATTATAGATATAGATAATATCGAGGTTCATTTTGACATAATTTTATAAGCCCAAAATGTAATTTGCTCCAATTCAATCCCCAGTGCTTCCATTTTCACTTCCCTCCTTTCTCCCCCTATTCTCTCTTTTTTTATTCTATTGATCTTGTATTTGTTTACAGTTTATTTACAATTGGTCAGATTCATTCCTTCATTCTTCCCTTTGCCAGTCCTTCCCCTTCAGTCACCTACCTCTAATTCACTGATGCCCCTTCTATTTTTATGGGATCCCCTGGCTTTTTCTTTTTTAAAACTTTTGCTTTTTTCAGTGGTCTAGTTTCCACATAGGAGAGAAAACATCAGACCCTTCACTTTTGGGGTCTCACTTATTTTACACAGCATGATGGTCTCCATTCTCATCCATGTCTGATCATAAGAAAACCTAGTTTTCTGTTAACATTTATTTAAACACATTACCATATCATTATCATACATTAGCTTACCATACTTTTGATAACTACTATAAAGAAAAATAAAAGCAAAAAAAAACCCAATGAGGCTTAATTATCACTGTTAAAAATGAACAAAGGGATTTAAAAAAATTATTAGTTCAAAAAAAAATATATATATATATACACACACACATACATACATATACATATATACATCACATTTTCTTTATACCTTCATCTGTTGATGGGCGTAAGCTGGTTCTGTAGCTTGGCTAGTGTGAATTGTGCTGCCATAAACATTGATGTGTCTGCATCATCCCTACACTATGCTGATTTTATATTTTTTAAAAATAAACCAAGGAGTAGATCACTCTATACTGCCTTCCAGAGTGATTGTACTAGTATGCAGTCCCACCAACAATATATGAGTGTTCCCTTTTACCCACATACTCAACAACATTTGTGTTTGTGTTCTTCATAATTGCCATACTGACTGGAGTGAGATGAAAACTAGGTGTAGTTTTGATTTGCATTTCCCTGATTGCTAGAAATGTTGAACACTTTTTCATATATTTATTAATAATTTGTAATATTTCTTTCAAGAAGTGTCTCTTTAGTTATTTTATTTTCTTATTAAATGGGTTGTATGTCTTTATTTATTCTTTGTTTTTGGTGTAAAGTTTTTTATTTCTTTATATATTTTGGATATTTATTCCCTGAGGAGCAGGTGACAAAGATCTTCTCCCATTCTGTAGGGTCTCTCTTCTTACTCTTAAATTTTTACTTTGCTGTTCAGAAGCATTTTAAATTGATGCCATTCCACTTATTGATTCTTGGTTTTATTTCTTGAGCATTAGGACTCTTGTTAAGGAAGTTGATGCCCATGGCAGTATATTGGAGTGTTGAGCTCACATATTCTTCTAACAGTCGCAGAGTTTCTGGTCTAGTGCCTATGTCTTTGATCCATTTTGGTTTGACTTTTATGTAAGGTCAGAGATAGGAATCAATTTTCATTCTTCTACATATGGATAATAAGTTTTCTTAGAAACATTTGTTAACTTTTGTACAATATATGGAAACTTTCTTGATTATCAAATGATTATATCTCTATAGTTTTGTTTCTATTCTATTCCATTATTTTCATGTCTATTTTCTTGCCAGTACCATGCTGTTTCTAATACTGTAATTCTGTAATATACTTTGAGGTTCAGTATTGTGATGCTTCCAGCATCACTGGGAAGAGATTTTCCTCCCTCCTTTCTTGTAATGCATTTACTCTAGAAAACTTTCATGGTAAATATTGTCTCCTCTCTTTAAACTATGTATAAATCCTTTAAAAAACAAGATAGACTTTTTGTCAGTTTTATGACTTAGGAATGTATGGTGAGCTATCTTTTAAAATAGCATCTATCTTCTCCTTTCTGTGGGAAATTGGGAGCTTTTCTTCTGGATACAGTCAATTAGAGAATGCAGAGGATCAACCCAACTTCCAGGTAAATTTAGCATGAACTATGGTTGTTAGAAATTGTGCTGTGAAGGTATTTTGCTTGAGGATTCATTACTGTGTATCTTAAAACATTTATGTAATGGTTTGTATCTGCTTGGCTACAAAAATGGGTCATATTTCTTTCTCTTTTGATAATCTCTTGTTAGATTGTCAGCAATGTGCATCACAGTCTAATGTTTATTCAATAATAAAAGTTTTTCTTTACTACCTTGTTGAGAGTATTTCTGGGTTGAAAACTTTGTTTTAAGTTAGATTTCCCTAACACTATAAAATACTCCCCCATGAGGAGATATAACTTAATTATGTAGCTATCCTTGAAAACTCTGATTTTTAAAACATTATTATTTAAATAATATTGTGATGAAACAGTATATACTAATCTTCATCTGACTTTCCAGTTTCTTCATACAAACTTCCTGGAAAGCAATTAATTGTGTCAAGGATCAACCTTTATTTAGACCTTTATTACATGTATGATAGTTTCATTTACTACACTATGGTCTCAAAGATATATAGAATTGAAATTCGTGAAAATCAAACAATAGATTTTCATGTTATAATGTGAATACTTTTTCAAGATAATTAGAGAACAATCCTATTCTTAATTACTTGTATACATGCTTAATTTTTTGTCTTAAGCTTTCTATCAGGAGACTGTGTGTGTGTGTGTGTGTGTGTGTGTGTGTGTGTGTGTGTGGTGTTTGTCCCCATTCCCTGGCTAATTTAACTCACTGGAGGTTAATTATAATGTTTTAATTCTACTTTATGTCTTAACAAAAAGTTTTATAAAGAGAAACTTTCATCAATTATTTGTACTAACAGGCAGTTCATAATACTGATAAAATAAACTAATATATAATACTGATAAAATACTGATAAATAATAATGATAAAAATTAAAAAGGTAAGCATTAAATATAAGCATTTGTTTTTTGAGATACTTTATTACCATACATTCTAGCCCTTTAAGGTTCTTTAATGTGACCTGAAGCAGATAGAAAACCTCTTTAAATGTGTGGTCGAAAAGTGGGGTTGATGGCAATTTTGTAAAGGATTGAGTGGCAGAAGGTTATGATGTTGTCTTACCAATTTTCCTAAAACTTTTCCAATAAAGATTTAATTAACTGCTTGGTTTTCTTTTGCTAAAAATGCTATATAGCCAGTATTCCTATAAAGGGTCTAGGAAAGTGCACTTAAATCTATATTTGGATTATTGGATGTCATCAATTATCATCTCTTTATTATGAAAAAGTCAATCATACCAAAAACTGAAAGAAATAGTTTAATGGATTTTCAAAAACTCACCACTCAGCTTCAGAAATTATCAGCTCTTATTTCCTTTACACCTCACCCATTAGCTACTCCCAGACATTTATTCATCTATAAATATTTCAGCATGTATCTCCAGAAGATCTTTAAAAGAATATTAATTTTTAAATAATATAATTATATTTTTATTTTATTATATTACCATTTTATGTCCCAATTTTTTAGTATTGTTATTTAGTATTTTTAGTATTATTATTAGTAGTTTCTTAATGTCATTCACATTTCCCTGGTAATCTTTTATTTTATTGCAATTTGTTCATATTGAGGTCCATATCAAGTCCACAGATTTTGAAGGGTTGATAGGTCTTTCAAGTCTTTATTTTATCTGTAGAGTCTTTCCCTACCTTTATTCTTTGAAATTTTTTAAAGAAAACAGTTCATTTTTATGTAGATGTTTTCCTTTTGTAGTGTGGACGTTGCTTTTTACAGACCTGCAATATAAGTGCTCTCTGTATAGCCTACAAAATGATAGTTAATGATAGAGAACTGTTCAAACTCAAGTCTGATATTTTGGGGTCTTATACTTCTATCAGGAGACTGTGTGTGTGTGTGTGTGTGTGTGTGTGTGTGTGTGTGTGTGTGTGTATTCCCATTACCTGGCTCATTTAACTCACTAGAGGTTAATTATAATGTTTTAATTCTACTTTTATGTCTTAACAAAGAGTTTTATAAAGAGAAACTTTCATCAATTATTTGTACTAACAGGAAGTTCATACAGGAAAAAATAGGCATTGATTCTTTGCTTATTTTTGCTGTGTAATCATTTGATTATCTACCATCTTCCAAAGCTGATCAACAAACTTTAACATTTTAGTTTTATTTTTGGTATCATTTTAATTTTACGGATGAACTACATTAGAACAATTTCCTGCAATCCATATTCTTACTGTTGCTCAAAGTAATGCACATCTGGCCAATGGTAGGCTCAAAGTGTTTATTGAATCCTTGGTCAGAAACCTCATTGTTGGTACTTTCTTTGACTTTTGGCTTCTTTGATTTTTGCCACTGCTCAGTTTACACATTCTTACCCTCCATCTAGAATCTGTTATTTCCCTAAGAAACTCTGGCTCATTTTTACAGGTGTATTGGGTGAATATATTCTAGCTACCAGGGATACTCATTGCAGTTGGATCATGTATCACTTATGTATTTTGATTCTCACTCTTTAATTATACCTTGCACCTTTTAGGAAAAAAATTAAAATATTTTACATCTGGTATACTTTTTTTTTTTGGTACTGGGGATTGAACTCAGGGGCACTCAACCAATGGCCACATCCCCACCTCTATTGTACATTTTATTTAGAGACAGGGTCCACTGAGTTGCTAAGTGCCTTGCCATTGCTGAGGCTGGCCTTGAAGTCATGATCCTCCTGACTCAGCCTTCTGAGCCACTGGGATTACAGGTGTGCACCCCCATGCCTGGCTGGTATACTTTTTAATCGTGTTTTGAGTTCTGCTGACAGATACAGCAGAGTTCTATTTTTTCTCTATTACATTCATTTTTGAAAAATAGAAGATAAAAGAAAATAAAGTCTTGAAAAATAAAATTGTAATTCAAATTGTACATTTTTCTTTGCAAAAAAAGGAACACACCAAGGTAGCTGAGGGTGCCCATTTTAGTATTTTTGAAGTGCCAGATTAATTGCTCTTTAGTAAATTGATTCAGGTACCATTACAATCTGAAGTACTATTGTTTTCTTTGTTTCATTTGTTCAATATGAGCCCTGAAAATTAAACAATCTGTCCAAAATCATTCTCTGAGATGTCTTCTCTTATTAATTGAACAGTTTAGAGATAAATACTATCAAAAGATTGTGCAAATATCTGCTCAATAGATAATATGTGAAAATCCAAATTTGATATAAGAAACAATTTATGGTAATGATAGGATGAGGGTTAAAGTCTCAAAATTTGTAAGTTGAAGGTATAAGTGTTTTAGTTAGTGTTTTCACTGTTGTGACTAAAGGATTCAACCAGCAATTATAGAGGAGGAAGAGTTTATTTGAGGGCTCATGGTTTCAGGGGTCTTAGTCCATGGAAGGCTGGCTCCATTCCTCAGTGATGGAGGTGAAGCTCAACATCATGGCAGGAGAGTGTGGTGGAGAGAAGCAGCTCACATCAAGGTGATCAGAAAGCAGAGAGAGACTCTACTCACCAAATACAAATATATACCCAAAGCCATGCCCCAATTCCCACATTCTCCAGCCATATCCTACCAGCTCAGTTAATACTTATCAGGGGAATAAATCACTGATTGGATTAAGACTCTCACAATCCAATCATTTCTCCTCTGAACCTTCTTGCATTGTCTCACAGGTGAGCTTTTTGAGGGAACCACACATCCAAACCATAACAATAAGCCATGACTAAACTCCTAGACTAAAACTGTTAGTGAGCCTGATAATGCAATATAAGAAATGAAAGACAGACAATTTTGGTGGATGGACATTTTCCCCATGTGATGATAGAATAATAAATGGATCCTTGAGTAATGAAGTGGATTCTCCTTTAACCAAAAATTTTAAAATAAACAATGAAGGGCTGGGGATGTGGCTCAAGCGGTAGCGCGCTCACCTGGCATGCGTGCGGCCCGGGTTCGATCCTCAGCACCACATACCAACAAAGATGTTGTGTCCGCCGAGAACTAAAAAAAAATAAATAAATATTAAAAAATCTCTCTCTCTCTCTCTCTCTCTCTCTCTCTCTCTCTCTCTCTCTCTCCTCTCTCACTCTCTCTTTAAAAAAATAAACAATGAAAAAATAAACACATGTATGAATGAATAACTGAGTATTTCTGATGTGGTAGAATCTTCACTCATCCAGGCTAATGAGGACACTCTAATTTAGAACCACTTCAAAGAAAAAGAAAAAGGAAGAGATACCAGCCAAACTTAATACCAAATACATTTTTGCAGCCCTATTTGTGTGTTGATATTAAAGAATACCAGAATACCCTGACCTAATTTGCAGTTCTCTTTCTCCCTTTATCAGACATGGACCAATCTTTATGGACTGATCTCAGAATGAAAAGTGCATCTCCAGCACCATATTGGAATTTCTATTTCACCAAATTCTTAAATATTTTCAGACATTAACATAAGCATTTTGATTTTGTGATGGTGCTCTCATCTGTTTACAGGGTTGCCTCCCTGGTCTCAGGGCAATGGTGAACTCTGCAGCAGCATAATCATATTAATTTAGTTGAACATAAGGTTTTCCTGCTGAGAAAGCCTGCAGTAGAGCTGAAATACTACTGTGAAATTTCTCATTACCCTAAAAACATATTTTCAACATCTAAGTTCCTTTCTTATATGTGATATGGGGATATAGAATCCACTGTTTACTGTACTGGTAAGATCTTTTTAAGAGGACTGTAGAAATGTCAGTTCCCTATTATATAGGAATCTTGGAAAGTCTAGGTGCTAAACCCACTGGGCCACACTGGATTGACTTTGCTTATATGAAATACTAACAAAACTAGATTCTTGAAAGTCGTGATTAAATTAAAGCACTTGAGTCCTCGTTTTGTGTTTGCTCACACATTGCATCTCCTCCTCCTCCTCCTCCTCCTCCCCTTCCTCCTCCCCCTCCTCCTCCTTCTTCTTCTTCTTTTTACATTTTATCAGTTATTCACAGCTTAGCTGTTTGGTCCCATGGTTATCTATCATCCATGCCTCTTACCTTTGGTTCTTTATATTGGATCTTAGTTGCCATTGAAATTTAGGATATGCAGAAGCCAGTTTTCTGTCTCATAGTCCCCTCTCTAAATGACATACCTCTCCTGTCCTCTCTCACTTAATTCTGTCAACAACTCAATTTAGACTTCTAGCCTCAAGGTCAATGAGGGAATAAATTGCTCTTTTGATAAGTCACCTATTCTGACAACTTTGTCATGGCAGTCCTAGAAATCTTACAGAGCATCTGTTTTTGTTTGGATCTGGAATGTCTTGAATTGTATTGAAAACATGGTCCCCAATGCAGTCATGTTCAGAGGTAGGTTTTTCAGGCAATAGTTGGATTATGTAGGTTCTACACTTATCAGTGGATTAATCCATCAAATGGACTGATAGCTCAATGAACTTCCAGAAGTGGGAACCCAGTTGAAGGAAGTAGGTCACTGGAGGGGAATTCCCTGGAGGAGTTCATGCCTTTTTCTCTTTTTCTGCTTCCCTGCTGCCATGAGCTGAGCAACTTTTCTTCACCATATTCTTCCACCATAATGTTCTGCCTCATGTGGGCCCAGAGCAAGGAAACCAGCCAACTATGGACTAAATCCTCTGAAACCATGAACCAAAACATTTTTTTCCTCCTCTACATAGTTATTGTCAGGGATTTTTGTTTTGTTTTGTTATAGCACCTAAAACAGAGATCTAATTCTGTCTCATGTGCCAAATAAAACAGCTCATTTCCCATTCTTCCCAATCTCCCATGTTTTTACTATGCACCCAAATAGTCTCACCAAAAAAAATGATAATCACCTTTAATATTTTCTCTAGTTTTCTATATCAATATTTTAACCAGGGCCAGTGAATTTTTATCATTCTTATGACAAATATTCTTTAAACAATTAAACATAGCAGATATTATTCTGGATAAGTGATAAATAGAAACTAAACCAGATCATTCTATGCTATTAAAAGATCATGACACATTTAGTGGTTGGAGAAACATAAAAAAAAAATCAAACACAAGTAATTAATAACACAAATATACTAGAAATATTAAATGGTAATAAATAGTCTTATTCAAAAAACAGAGATGAAATAAGAATCTGGGATAAGAGGTGGCGATGAGCTATGGTAGAACAAGAATGGTAGCCACATGAGTTCAAAGAATGGAGATAATAGCAAGCCCAAAGTTTCAAAGACTGGAAAATTTTTTTGTCATTTTAGGGAGAAGGAAAATATCAGTGGAACAAGAATAGAAGAAAGAGGTGGGAGAAAATTGCCAGGTATTGCAGGGACTAGACTATGCCACAGGAAACATTTTATTGTAAGTGCATTAAGTTGCACCCCTAATCCATTTTTTTCTAAAAAAAATATTTGTTTTAATTAGTTTTATACATGATAGTAGAATGCACTTATATAATTTGATATATCATATATATATATGGTATATAAATTTCTAATTTTTCTGAGTATACATATTGTAGAATCACATTGGTCATACAGTCACATATACATACTTAAAGTAATAATGTCTGTTTCATTCTACTATCTTTCTTATCGCCATATCCCCTGTCTTCCCCTCCTAATTAATTTTTAACCATTCCTATTCCTTAGTTCAAATCAACATCATCTTGTTTTTGTATATCATCAATAACTACCAAATTAGCTTGCATTTTTTCTCTTTCAGCAACTATATTGATATAGGTTGAATTGAGATCCTACTCAAAAATCCCTCAATGGCTTCCTCTTGTGCTTAGAATAAAATCTAAGACTTTACTATGACTAGAGTAAAAATCAAGTGAGTTCACACTTATGAAGCACCAGAAGCAGGGCTTCATTCATATGCAGGAGTCAAGGAATTAAATGTCTTCCTTTACCAACATGACATGGCATCACCTCATGTCTAGACCAATGCTTCTTTTCTGTCAAGAGTTTTGATACAAGATGCAAGATGCATATGCAAGATGACTATGATACATGGGCCACATATCCATAGGATCCAGAACAAAAAGTGGGTTCTGATCATGGAAAATAAAGAATAGTGGAGATTAGAGAATTGGAGGATAGATATGTGGGGTTTCCATCACGATTGCTGGATCTTTTGATTTAAATTTTTTTCCCAAAGGGAAGCCAGAAATTATACACTTACAAGAAATATATGAATTTGTAAGTACTGTCATTTAACTAAACATTATTTTTTAATTGTGCATGTCTATAAGTACTCATGCACATGTCAAATCTGACAATTAGCTGATAGTGAGTCAGTTTTAGAAACCTGGGATGGGAAAAAAGTCTTTGGTGAGACTTATATTAGACCAATGTTTTTTGATGAGGTCATGAGAAGGAAAGAGCTTTGAATCCTTTAATTTTGTTCAAGGAAAATAAATCCAAGGTCTTGAGATATATATCAAACATTTCTGACTGGTTTTGCTCAAGTAATAAATATTATACATTCTCAATACATATATAAACCAATCACAGTTCTAAAACGTATTCACTTACTCAATACTTAAAAAAACCTATGTTAAGAGACGAACTATTTTTATCTTTTTCATGAAGAAGAGAAAAAATCCCAATCTAACGATGTAGCTAGAATCCCACTTCTAGGAAGAGACATGGAAGGCCAAAAGTCATGTGATATGGAGCAGAACAGTGTTACAAGAGGGAGGGTGTGAGGCTGATGAAACACAGGGATGATTGCCTGTCCCCATGGGCCATTTCTAGGAATTTCAAAACACCCTAAAGTGGGCCCATCATAGCTTTAATAATAGCTAGGAAAGCGTGTGTGCTGTTTCACTCCACTAATGCTTGTATATATTGTCAACTTTCTCCCCTCATCTTCATGCTGTCCACACCAGCCCATCTGTTCCATCACCACTTAGAAGAGGGTGTTACTCCATCCCCAGGGATGCTGAAACAGAAGCCTGCAATGATATCATAGTGATTGTTTTTAAAAATCAGATTTACACAGAAAATGCATTGCCAGCAAGAACTCTGTCAGGTCACAGCTGTTTCACAGTGAGTCATCCATCACTCTAAGGATTATCCCACATGGGACCAAAGCAATGCAATCCCACACACCAGGGAATAAATAAAGTTGTGCAAAGTTGAGCATGCCTCCACCAAATATCTGTGGTGGTTAAGTAAAGAGCATGCAGTAATGTTGCATCAACACACTATGCATTTTTCTTCAAAGAACTCTGAGAATAGAAACTTTGAAAATAAATGATCACTTTGTGTGGAAAGTGTTGCATTCTACTTAAGTCTTTGAAATTTCCTTTCTTGTGCCAAACAAGGAAAAAAAATTTTTGTTTTTCAAACAACATTTAATGGGACTTACCAACAGACCCTTAATAGGCCTGATAGGAGGATGAGACAGTTGTCACAATAATAGAATTTGAATTTGATCCAAAATTTCTGAAATTACCAAAATATGTTCTTCAATTTCCTGTCATGGAGCCTAAAATTTCCATTCTACTGAGATAAGGCATTATGATCATGAAATAGTACTAAATCATTGTAAAATATATATAAGCCCAGATTGATTATCATTCTCTTACAAAAAAAAAGAAGAAGTATTTGAATGGGGCTTCGTATGGATACCTGGGGTAGATCTCAGTGTTGTACATACTGCCAAAGTTATCAACAAGTGAGAAAGAAAGTATCAAATAAAGCTTCTGCATTCTGATAAACTTGTTCAGGGATGCTGCTGCTGCTCTATTTTCCTGCAAAATTGAATAAGACAAGCAAAGAAAGAAAAAAGAAGAGGCAATGATAAACAATTTTTTAAAATCATCAAGGTTCAAGAGCTTTGTAATGTTGTGAACAACCAATAAAAAATTAAAAAAATAAATAAATAAATAAATAAATAATATTAAAAATTAAAAAAAAAAAAAAGATTAATCCTAAATGACCAGCAAATCAAACATTTTAACTGAATTGATGAATTAAATACTCTTATGATTATTTGGGGACTAGCAAGTGTTTTTTCTTTTGTCAGCAAGAACATGCAAACTATTTTTTGTTCATATATACAACTTAAACATAGATGTATCTTTCCTCGCTGGAAGAAGTTATATTTATCTTAGCTCTTGGTGTTTATTTTTTGGGATTGGATTTCTGTAAAAACCTGACTTCTGGTATGAAAATCTATCTGAAAAGGTGTTAAATGTTTCTTTTGTAAATCATGTATCATCCTTGTTAGTACTGAATATGCAATTTTAGGTAGAAACGTCATCCAGAAGTATTTGATTTGAGACAATTTTGGGGAAATTATTTTAAGATAAACTACTTCTCAGGCAATTAAAGAAAAATTAGAACAACTGTGGGGATTGACTAAATATACTATTTTATCAAGTAATGACTTTTTAAAATGAACTAGCAATCAAAAATCATGATCATATTACTTTTTGCATAACTGTTTCTAGGTGTTAGTAGATAATGAGTTTGAGAATGTTGTCTTTGAACTAGGATAAGTACTATCAGATGTAAGATTGAGGGAAATTATATTCTTAAAATTTCAAATTTATTCAATCATGTACACCTACCAGGCAACAGTCTTGGTATAAAACATTAGACAAAAATGACTGAGACACTTTCAACTCTTAAAGTTGAGCACATTCTAGTAAATAGTGTTATTAATAGGTATTAATGCATGAGCTATAATTAACAAAATGTAATGATTTATAAATAATGGGAGACTTTTTTGAAGCATGAATTATATAATGTTAACTAGAAAGATGAAAATTAAAATTATATTCATTATGTACTTCTATTTTGTGTAGACATCTATGTAGATAAATATGAGTAGATAAAAATTTTATAAAGAAAATCAATTGTTGAGAGTATTACCCATGAGTTGTGCAATTATGGGTAATTAGTTGTGAATTTTTAAAAACATTTTTATATTTTTCAAATTATTTTCTTTCATTTTGCCGTGAACATTTAATTAGAAGGGAATAGAAATCATTTAGCAATAAATCATCTGATTAGAAAATAATTTCTTTGTTCTTTGGCAATGGTGGGCACATGACCAGTAGGCCAACACCAGCTTGTACCATGTTCCTATTTGATGGCCCTTTATGGATAATGTTTGTCAGATGCTGCCATAAAGAATAGAACTTATGAATATTCATTTCTCAAGACCCTTACTTATCTCTATTTGTGTAGAACATACAGGGAGAAATCACCAAGTTACATGACAAATTAGAGTTCAGAAATTGTTTCAAAGTCAGGTACCCAGGCTAGAGCTAACTTTTGTGAACAGTATGTCAGCAGCAGTTTGTGTAAATTATTGAATTTAGTTCTCAAAACAATATTATGCAGAATAATATTTTTTGACTCTTAGTGATAATGAAACTAAAGCATTGCCATAGCAAGAAGCACAGCTAAAAAGTGTATTCACTTATAAATCAAAAACAAAACAAAACAAATGGGAAAACTAATCCAGAACCATAGAACAACTTTATCTATGGGGGAGGAAGCTGAAAATCCTATGTGTGGAATGAAAGCTGGCCTTGAAACCAGCCTTTACAAGGTAGCAGTCTAAATGGCCCTCACCAAGTTGACTTCTATTTCTAATTGGAAATAAAATGCAGCACTAATCGCCACTATAGATCAAAACTTCCATCTAAAGGTTGGCTGCATATTCTTGGTAGATGGACTTGGTAAAGTGCTCTGAGTTGACAGAATATACATAAAGATGAGATATTTTCTCACCCTAGAGATTTTCAATTTGGAAAGTTAATAAATTCGATAGACTTGCAAATCAAAATCACTAGATGTATTCTCTCATTAAGAATTCAAACCAAATTAATGGCAATAAAGAAAATTAATTAGCATGGTATTTATGTGGATACTGCATGTCTTCCCATGGAGACTTTGTCACCTTTATGATGATTGAATTTAATAATGTGACTTTAAAAATCCTTTGCTTGCTATTTTTATGTTCAGTTTCCAAACTGAAAACTTTGTATATAAAAAGAACAATATAAAACAAGTGTGTTAATACTTTATGAATTTTCAACTATGCAACACAATAGACAGTAAAATTTTAAGTTTGATTTTAATTTTGTTCATATAATTTGAATTTTTCTAGTTTATCAGGTCCAATCATGTTAATTGGAAAGTAAGAAAAATGCTTCCTTTTGAGTAATAGAAATTCTTTTTTATGAATAGTTTGCTACCCAGCTTAAGTATTTGATGTTTTCTTTGCATTTTACCTACCTGTACTAATATCATATATATGAACAACATCCTGGTGATGTAAATGTATCCATATGATTTTTTGGATGAGAGACATAGTTTGGTGTTAAAGTATAAAGTCATGGAAAAAAAATCATCTTGCAGGGCTGGGGCTGGGGCTGGGGCTCAGTGGTAGCATGCTTACCTGACATATGTGTGGAACTGGGTTTGATTCTCAGCACCGCATAAAAATAAATAAAATAAAAGTCTATCCACAACTAGAAAAATATTTTTAAAAATCATTCTCACAAGGTATAATATATTTCTGTTTAAGATATTCATCATCTAACATTTGTAACACATAACTGTCTTCAAGTGTATCTAAGAATCTTAGTTATCAAAATATGTTTTTCTCTCAGTTATTTACATTATTATACTCATATTCTCAGAAGTCATTTGAATGGTGTAGAAGAAAATAAAGAATTCCAAATATCTGTGTTTAGCAAGTAATTTTCATAAAAATATTTTTCATGGGGCTGGAGTTGTGGCTTAGCAGTAGAGTACTCACACCTAGCATGTGTGAGGCCCTGGTTTCAATCTTTAGCACCACATTAAAATAAAGGTATTGTGTCCACCTACAACTAAAATATAAATATTTAAAAGCATTTTTAATGTCTCCTTTTAATATTTTTTAAGTCTTTGCTTAAGGGCTTTCTTTGGTGGTTATATTCACATGGTAAGTTCTGTCAGAGATGATTAGTGCACCTATGATGTTTCCATAAAACCTCCTGGGATATCCTTACCATGTTTCACACATCAATGTAAATCATTAGGGAAATTTATAATATAACTGGAATTTTCCTTTTTTATATATTTTATTGATTTAAAAAAATAAATTACAACAGAATGCATTACAATTCTTATTACACATATACAGAGCAATTTTTCATATCTCTGGTTGTATATAAACTATGTTGACACCAATTTGTGTCTTCATACACGTACTTTGGATAATGATGTCTATCACATTCCACCATCCTCGATAATCCCCTGCCCCCTCCCTTTCCCTCCCACCCCTCTGTCCTATCTAGAATTCATTTATTCCTTCCATGTTCCCCCTCCCTACCCCACTATGAGTCAGCCTCCTGGTATCAGAGTAAATATTCAGCACTTGTTTTTTGGGGGGATTAGCTAACTTCACTTAGCATTATCTTCTCCAATATCATCCATTTACCTGCAAATGCCATGATTTTATTCTTTTTATTGTGAGTAATATCCCATTGTGTATATATGCCACATTTTCTTTATCCGTTCATCCACTGAAGGGCATCTAGGTTGGCTCCACAGTTTAGCTATGGTGAATTGTGCTGCTATAAACATTGATGTGTCCCTGTGGTATGCTGTTTTTAAGTCTTTTGGGTATAGATTGAGAAGAGGAATATCTGGGTCAAATGATGGTTCCATTCCCAGATACCAAGGAATCTCCATACTGCTTTCCATATTGGCTGCATCAATTTGCAGTCCCACCAGCAGTGTATTGAGTGTACCTTTTTCCCCACATCCTCTTCAATACTTATTGTTGTTTGTCTTCATAATAGCTGCCATTCTGACTGGAGTGAGATGATATCTTAGAGTAAATTTGATTTGCATTTCTCTAATTGCTAGAGATGATGAACATTTTTTCATATGTTTATTACTCAAAATACTGACTCATTGTTGCTTATATGAAATATTATCTATTATGCTAGTCATCTTTCCATTATTATAATGAAATGCCTGAGACAATTAAATGGAAAAGAGAAAGTTTATTTGGGCTAACAATTCTGAAGGTTCCAGTCCATGGTTGGATGGATCATGGTAAGGCAACATATCACAGTAAGGACATGAAGTGGAGCAACTGCTTACCTCATAGCAGCTGAAAGCAAAAAAAAAAAAAAAAAAGAAAAAAAGAAACAGAGGAAGAAAAGCATCCAGGATCCCAATACCTCCTTCAAGGGCCCACTTCCAATGACCTAACTCCCTCCAACTAGAATCCAACTCTTAAAGTTTGCAGCACCACCTTATTATACCAAGATGGAGACCAAGCCTTTAGTATACGGGCTTGTGCAGAACATTTCAGACCACCACTATAGCACCCACACTTAAATACATGTAATCATAAACATGCTAATTGAAATACAACAAAATAAAACTGAAGAGATTGTCTTCATTTTCATAACTTTTATAATACTAAAATTTCTCAATAGTTTCAAAAGTAACATTTTTTTTTTAATTTTCAAATAGTTGGTTTTAGACACTAAGTTGAGTGAATCAAGATTTCCAAGAATAATATCAACTTAAAAATCTTAAAATCAACGTTATTCTTCATGGAAGAACTTGGTGATGTTTTGTAATACCTTGGCTACTTAAAAAATTCAGTTCATCCTCTACAGTGAATCGTTAGGAAAATGGAAAGAAATATCAATTATATTAAAATTCTATTAACTTATTATTTTCTTAAAGCCATTCATTATCAATACATTCCTGTCAATAAAAATATGATCAACATTTCCTCCCACTAATACCCCAAAAAGAACAAATCAATAATGTGAAGAATGTGAGGTACTGTTGTGAAAGATATATGTAACACTAATTTTAGGTGACTTTTGCATTTTGAAATACTTTTTGAAATATTCTACCTCTCTAACATCTTTTAAATTTCTAAACATCTCTCTAATCGGTTGTAAAATTATCTGTTCATCTCAAAACCAGTTCTTGAAACATGTGAGTTTTTTTTTTTTTTAAGACAAATCTACAGAGACAAAAGGTAAGTTGTTGACACTTTTTGGTGGGGCGGTGTTGGAAAGATGAATAGGAAGAGCATGGAGCAGTTTTAGGAATGCAAAAATATTTTGTATGATAATAGAATGGTGTATATCTGTCACAATTGTCACAATATGTTTGTCCAAACTCAGAAGGCACAACATCAAGAATGAACCCCAATGTAAACTATGGACTTTGGGATGATAATGTGTCAATAGAAGTTCATTAGCTGTATTATATATATTGCTTTAGTGGGGGATGTTCATAACTGGCAAGGTGGCATGAGGGAGAGCCATTGGTGATATATGGGAACTGTGTATTCTGCTCAATTTTTATGATAACCTAAAATGACTCTAAAAATAGTCTTTAAAACTCCAAGAAATAAAAAAATTACAAATTGAGAAAAAAAATCATAAGATATAGAAAATATATTTCCAGTTCATTCTTTCCTACAATTTGTATTTGAAAACATGTTTGAACATTCTACCTATTAGACAGAACTACCAACATGCCTTTTTCATTTAAAAAAGAAAGGGGATGTTGTTCTCCTGTGCATTGGAAAATTGACCTTAATGCCCAAGTACATAGGTATGGAAGAATGCACACAAAACTATGAGTCAGAACTTCTCATATGCCACTCCTTTAATGTCTCCATCCTATCCTAGCTGCCCTCTTATGCCAATACAAAACTTAATCTGTGCTCCTCTTAAGGTATGTAACAGTGAAGTTGGGAGTTTTATTTCCCAGTGTCTCCTTCCTTGCATGGGTCTTGGTTCTAACTAACCAAAAGAGGAATTTGCATAAGATATGGAGGCAGAAGTGAAGCTGCAGGTGCTATTGAATGTTATGGTCAGTTATGGTGACAGATATGCAAAGGTGGCAGTTACATTCAAGTTGTTCTTTGTTTTTCACTTCCTGGCTAAATCTTCTTTCTGAATATTGACTTCGTTGTCTAACCATAGCGCCAGGTTCTTAGCCGCAGACCACAGGCAGCAACTTCCCATTGACTTTTCTGTTATGGTTCTTGTTTGGTGGTTAAAAGTGATTGGTTACTCATTTTAATTGGTTCTTAAGTCCTCTGATCCTTCAATTATCAGTGAAATTCCTATGATCAATTTCTCATCTTGACTTTCGTGGTGTTACTGCCTTCTTGACTGAATTCTTACTTCTGGGCTCCTGTATAAGCTTTCTATTTCAGTAATCTCTGACTATGACTTTATGACTGTCCAAGTAATCATTCAGGAATGTCTAATCCTTCCCAGTCACAAGTTCAACAACCCTAATTGATATGACCAAGCACAGAGCTTGCTCATTTTCCCTTTGACCTATATATTCTATATTCTTGAATATAAACTACCCCCACTAAAAAATGAACTGATATATTTGTTTTTCTATTGCAGCTGTAACAAATTACCACAAATTTAGTGACTTAAGACAATCAATATAAATTTATTATCCTACATTTAGAAGTGTAACATGGGTATCAGTAACCAAGATCAAGGTGTTGGTAGGGCTGCCTTCCATTTTGAAAGATCTGTGACAGGATTTATTTCCTTGCCTTTTCCAGCTTCTAGAAACTGCCTCCATTCCTTAGTTCATGGTCTCCTTTCTCCACCTTCCAAAGCAGCAACATATTATTTCTGTAAACCTGCTTTTGTTTTTATATCTCTTTTACTCACCACAGCCATATTTTAAGGAAATGTGATTATATTGGACCCAAATAACTCAGAAGAATGTTTCCATCTCAAAGTCCTTAACGTAATCACATCAGTAGTCACTTTTATTATGGAAGGTAACATATTCACCCATTCTTGGAATTATAATGTGTGTATCTTTGGAGAACTTTTATTGTGCTACGACAACTGCATTGCCTAACACACCAACTTTTTGTACTTGTGAAACACACAATATTTAGAGAAGAAGTACATAATATTTTGACATAATATTTTTCTAAGGAAATCTATTTTCTTTTGAGTATGCAAACCGCCATATTCTGCTAACTTTGATATTTCTCTTACTAAGAACTCCCTAAATGAAACACACCATTCAGTAACATGCATTTTATAAACAGGAGTAGACCCTACTAGTTCATCATAATTATCGCAACTCTATGAAAGTGGTCCTTACATATATTAGTGTTTTTGTAAGGTGAATAACAAATGCTTGCTCAGTTTGAATGTCTTTCCAAGTGTAATATTTAGGTTTCAAGATGTTAAGTGGTGCTTTAAAAATATATATATTTACTTCTTTAAGTTTCGACCCTCTGTCTAGGACCTTACATTTGGCACTGTTGTTAGTTTGCTTATGTTTTCTGTAACTATAGGATTTTGTTTACTAAATTGTCATATATAATATCCAAATTTTAAACACATTTTCATTGCCTTGAAAATAGGCAGGCTCTTGTCTATATTCATTTTATTCCTCACAGATTTAGAATAGTCTGAAGTTTATAATAAAAATAGCTACACAGATAACTGGTAAAAAAGTTAAACTTATGAAACAGGGAAATTCCTGTGATATAATACTAGTTCCCTCTGTAATTTATATCATATTTAGAATATGATCTCTATGGATCTAGGCCATGAGTAAAATGTATAACATGTTGTCTTTTTTATCTTAAGGAATATAAAATGTCAGAGCAAGACTTATGGCATATGTGAGGTGGATGCTATCATTTAAATCTTGAATGTTTCCCAAAGTGGCAGTTTTGGGAGGTGGTGTAACCTTTAGGGAGTTGGGCCTCATGGGAAGTATATACTTGGGGTATGTGCCTGAACAGGGTTGTGAGTCCCTGACCCACATCTCATTCTCTTCACTTCATGGTGACAAAATGAGCAGTATCATTCTCCCATGTGCCTCCACTATGATGTACTTCCTTGCCATAGGCCCAATTTTATGGAGCTAATCAATCATAGATGAAATCTCTACAGCTGTGAGCCCAAAATATTCATGTATTTCCTTACATTGAAGGAAATCTAATTCAGAAAATTGTTACTGAGAAATGATGCTGTTTGAGTATATCTATACCTGATGATATGAAAGAAACTTTGGAACTGGTTTATGGACAGTTTGGAAGAGTTTGGAGGAGCAGTCTAGAGAAAGCCTAGACTGCTGTAAGTGGATCTCAAGGAGCAAATCCAGAGAAGGCTCAGAAGGTCAGAATGCTAATAGAAATGTGAATAGCAAAGGCAATGGTAATGAAGTAAATGACGACTCTATTGGGAATTGGACTAGTGGCTACTGTTGTTACATGATGGCAAAGAAATTGTATAAATTTTGTCCATATGCGGAGATTTTGTGGGGCTGTACTTTAAGGCAATAGACTACTTTACTTGGTGGAAGTAACTTTAAGATAGCAAAATATTAAAGCTGTGGCACAGGTATTACTGGCTAGTTTAAGCTGAATTTACAGTTGAAACTAGGAGTGAAGAGCAGAGTGGAAAGATTTTGAAAATTAGCAATATGGCCAGAAAAGCACTAAAAGCACTATATGTAAAATTTAAGTCAAGGAGGGTGAAGTTTTAAGTGTAGATAAAGAAAAACCAAGTCCTTTGCATTGAGACAATAGTAAAGATGCCTTAAGAGTATCTCGGAAATCTGCAAAACCACTCACCTACAGACACTATCTGCCAAACTGCAAGGACATGTGGGCTACAACGAACAAGGTCATAGCAGAGAGGATTCCCAAGATCAAGGTCATAGAAGAGGGTATTCCTTCAAAATATGAAGCATCCATATCTTGCCACAGTGTGTGAATTATGGACATAGAATTTTATGATATAATATTTTCCCAGCAGGGTTTTAGTCTTACTTTGGGCTTATCTCTCTTTACCATTTTTTTAAACCTGTGCCTGTTCTACCATTGTATCTTGGAAGTATAAAACTTTCTTTTTGGCTTTTACAGTGGATTACAGCAAGAATTTTCCCGATTTTAATAGAAGAGCGTGCACTTGATCTTTTGAACAATGCTGTAACCTAATACTGGGTATATGTCCAAAATAGATGAAATCAGTACAATGAAGAGACATCTGCATTCTTTTTTTGTGTGGGGGTGGGATAAAGAGGTACTGGGGATTGAACTCAGGGGCACTGGACCACTGGACCACTGAGCACATCCCCACCTCTATTTTGTGTTTTATTTAGAGACAGGGTCTCACTGAGTTGCTTAGTGCCTAGCTTTTGCTGAGGCTGACTTTGGACTAACAATCCTCCTGTATCAGCCTCCTGAGCTGCTGGGATTATGGGTGTGCTGTACTGCACCCAGCCTGCACTTTTCACAATAGTTGAGAAGTGGAAACAGGTGAAGTGTCCATCAATGGATAAATGAATTTTAAAAAGTGATACATATACATTACAGAATACTATGCAGCCGTAAAAAGAATGAAATCCTGTTATCTGCAACAATGTGGATGGAACTACAGATTATTCTATTAAGTGAAATAATCTAGGCACAAAAAACAAGTACTGATGGTTTCATTCAAATGTGGAATCTAAATAAATTCATCTTATAGAACTTGAAAGTAGAGTCATGGCCACCAGAGGCTGGAGAGTGTAGGAAAGATTAGTAAATGGATATTAAATTATAGTTAAATAGAAGAAGTTATGATGTGCAATTGTACAAGAAGATGAGTATAGTTGATGATTATGCACTTCATACTTCAAAAAGCTAAAGGGGCTGGGGTTGGGGTTCAGTGGTAGAGTGCTCACTTAGCACATACAAGGCCCTGGTTTCAATCCTCACTACCACATAAAAATAAATAAAATAAAGGTATTGTGTTCAACTACAACTAAAAAAATAAATATTTTTTAAAAACTAGGAAAGAAGGTTTCTAAATGCTTTTATCCTAAAGAAATTATAAATTTCTTTACAAATATAAAGGAGATAAATATAATTAATTTAACCATTATAGAATATATACTTGTATCAAAAGATTACATTGTGCCCCATGAATATTTACAATTTTAAGTTTTATGTATTAGTTAAATAAAATAAGAGACTAACTACAAAGGCAAAGGATTTAAAGGACTCTTAGGAATGGACCAAATCTATTTTGAATTGATAGTATAAAACACTGGAGATCAGGGAAAGAAGGCTATAGTGTGTGTGTTGAAGGCCTGTGTGGTAAAGGCTTGATCCCTATCATGGTACCACTAAAGGTGATGGAACCCTTAGGAGGCAGGGCCTAGTGGGAAGTCCTTAGGTCATTGGGGGTGTGTCCTTTAAGGGGATTGTAGCCCTCTGGCCCACTTCCTTCTCTTTTTGCCTCTTGAATATGAAGTGAGTGATTTCACTCCACCACGAGCTTCCCCCAACTTGTGCTGCTTCATCCATAGGCCCAAGTCACAGGGGACAATCAGTCCTAGACTGGAACCTCCAAAACCGTGAGCCAAATAATCCCTTGTCTTCAGAAGTTAATTATCTCAAATTTTTCATTATAGTAATAAAAAGCTGATCAACATGGGGAAAAGTAGTTAAAGTAAAGGTAAGGTACTTTTTTCAGTAATTTTATCTTTTCTATAGACTACCTTCAACAACCTTAAAATGCTAATTTAATTAACATTTTTTTTATCCCTAACTTCACACAGGACACCATATATTTTACTGTAGAGAATACGATGATCATTAGAATGAGGCCTCTCCTTTTAAGAATATTATGTCCTATCTAATGAACTTCTATTGTCTCCTTCCCACCCCTTTATTATGTGTTGACATCCTTACATGTCAGAGAATATTTGGCCTTTGGGTTTTTTTAGAGTTTGGCTTATTTCATGTAGCCTGATATTCTCCAGATCCAAAGGAGGATGAAGGGAGGGAGGGGAATGGGAATAGAAAAGATAGTAGAATGGATTGGACATAACTTGCCTATGTTCATATATGAATAAAAAAACAGTGAAATATCACATCATGTACAGCCTTAAGAATGGGATGCTAATAGAAATGGGATGCTAATTAGAATAAGTTATACTCCATGTATGTATAATTTGTCAAAATACACTCTATTACATGCATAAGGCCCTGGGTTCAATCCTCAGCACCACAAAAAATAAATAAATAAATAAAAATTATAAAATATACTCTACTATCATGCATATCTTAAGGAAACAAAAAAAAAAGAATATTATATCCTACTAGAGGAACAAGATACAAGTATTTTTAGGAGGGTGAATCAATTCTATATGCTATCTGGATAATATTGGTCACAAGTCATTATGTATTTGTCAATGCCCATAGAATGTACTGCACCAAGAGTGAATCATAATAAATTCAGAATTATGAATTTCAGATGATAATGATGTGACAATAAATGTTCATGGGTTGCAACATATGTCCCACTTTGGTGATCATGCACCAAAAAGGTGCATGCAGTGGGGAGAGAGAGATACTTTCTGCTCAATTTTCTATGAACTTAAAACAGTTCTAAAAATAAAAGTCTATCCAATCTATCTATCTATCTATATCTATCTATCTATCTATATCTATCTATCTATCTACATATATATATAATTTAAATGCCACCATCAAAATTCTATTAAATGTTTATGCAGTTTGTGGGAGGAGGAGTTGGGTAGAGTTTGTGACTGAAGGGAGCTCTGATGGATGGCTAGGACTGACAGACCTTGCAGTTAGAGAACACAGAATGAACAAAAGCTTGGGAGCACAAAATTTGAAGGGCATTTGGGTAGGAAGAGGGGTTCTAGATGCCATTTATTCTCCAGTCCTCTGAGGTAATGATCTGTGGAACATACAAACAAGGATTTATAGCCAAATCAGAACTGAAGCACACTTTATTAATCTGAGCACTCATCCTAATATCCCAGAAAATGTGAGCCTCCAGAAAACTTCAAAAAACAGGGCCAAAGTCAATCTATTTTTTCTCCCACTTTTTGTTCCCAATCGAATTAACTCTTTTTTTAACATATATAATTGATTCTTCTTAGTTTCATATGACAGTAGAATCCATTTTGATGAAATTATATAAGCATGGGATCTATCTTATTCTAATTAGGACCCCATTTTTATGGGTGGGCATGATGGTGGGATTGACTTTGGTATTTTCATACATGTGCACAGGAAAATTATGTTTGATTTATTCCACTGTCTTTCCTATTCCTATCCCCCCTTCTTTCTTTTATTCCCTTTTGTCAAATCTACTAAACTTCTCTTCTTCCCCTCCCTTTTGATGATGAAAAAGATCGAACAAGAGGCTAATCCAAATAATTTGTTTTTATTCCAGTAGGTGATCCTGCCCAGCAGTTGCAGGCGACCTTCTGAATGACTGGCCCTCCTTGTCTGTCTTCTCAACACCGTGACAGAGGGTGGGAAGAACATGTGCTAAACTTCTGCTCTCCCCATAGTCACAGGCAAAAGGGAGAATGGGTTGTCCCAATATCAATGTCCTTTCCTCCTTATTCCCAGTAATTAAATATTTTATTTGATTATTAATCTTGCAGAAAAAAGTAACAATTTGTTTTTGGTGCAAATTATTATCTAGTCTAACCCGTTTCAAGTTTTGATGCATGCTTGCCTAAATTTCTGACTTATGTTAATTCTCAGACTTTATCTTAATAAGACTTTCCATGGAATGCATATTCAAATTATCCTTTTGCCTTATAATCCTTCTAATGACTAAATTACTGTCTTTTCAGATGGCAAAAAACAAACAAAAACCCCAAACAATTTAAACAATAATATTTTCAAAAATATGGTTATAGTAGATTCATAGACATAGCATTCCTAAAGACTTTAAAAGTAAGGTACTGTGCTAAAGATACCTTTTAAGGGTCAGAGTTAAATAAGAACAACTGTAAAGATAAAAGTAATGTCAGAGAAAAGCAGGCATACAGAGAAAGAGGTCCTGGTATAGGCCTTTGTCTCTGAGAAAAGATCTCAGAAAGGGCACATGGAATTGAATCAGGACAAGGACAGTTCTGAAATGAAGTTTTAATGTGGACGAAATGCTATTACCCATCTTCAGAAGAGCTGCATAGATCTGGCTAACTGAGAACATTCAAGAGCTCTTTTAATAACTTATCACCCACATGCACACTAATAAAAATGCCATTGAGAATTTGCTTTACTATATGAATTTGAGAGCCTGAAATTAGGACACAGGGTTCATCATACTCCAAGAATCTTTTGCTATATTCCCATTAATTTGTCCATCCAAGCACTCAGGCTCCTAAGCAGCCTGCAAAAGATTGAAATAATCATCCTTAATTTTTTTGTGTGTAAATATTATACGTTTTTAAATGGAATAAATTCAATTGTTAAGCAGGCAAATTAGTTCATTAAAAATCAGTAAGCATTTTAACTAAATAGATGAACAATTTAACGTGTGCAATATTAGAATTTTGAAAGACTGTCTCAAAATTCCTAAGAACATGCAGAATTTGTATGCAGAAATTGGAGCTAGCCGAAATGTTACCAAAACACCGTGCACATATAGAGATAACTGATGGTCTTTAAGTACAGTAAAACATGATTCCTTTGTCAAGTGATTCATTCAGCATTGTGTGTTCTTTGGAACCAGAGTGTATGGAATGCAGCAGTGATACAGAAAAGATATCGAGAGAGGCACCTGCCTAATAGATGGAAGTCAGGAGAAAGTACTACTAGAAGCATGTTCTAGGGGATATCCCATGAAGAGAATGAAGGCTCGGTTCACTAGCAATTCATAGGTGATTGAAAAGGAGAACCTTTCCTAATTCTGAGTGCCTTTATCTTACAAAGATCAGCTAAAAACAATTTTAATTGGTGGCATTGACAAACATTGCCCAGCAGCATCTGGCTTGGTGCAAATTTTATAACTGAGATACCTATTAATAAACTGTTTTCAAAGACACTACACACATTCTTTCTCTCTCTCTCTCTCTTAACAGATATTAACACTTCATAGCTCCTGGACACTGCTTCCTTCTTTGGCCCTCTTCCTCAGAATATTTGCCCTTTAACAAAGAACCCAGAATAGAAGAGGAAGGAGAGCAAATTTGGGGTTGTGCAACCCCAAAGATCAGGTGGAATGGTTTGTTCAGAGTAGAGGAGGTCAGTTTTGAAAAAATAATTATGATAACTGAACCAGATGTATAATTTTCTTGGGTGCAGGAACAAGTTTGATCAAGAATCCACTGTGCCCATGAAGTTTACCTTCTGAAGGTGGTGTCCTACATAACCTTCGTGGGGGGGATCCTGGGTTTGCTTCCCCTCTCCAGAACTTTCTGTTGTACTCCCCTTCATTTTAATCTCATGCTTCCTTTTCTCGTGTACCCTTCTATTTTTCTCTTATGTAATCTGGAAAAGCTATTTGTCTCCTTTGCTTTACCCTGTGACTCTGACATCCAAGTGGAAGACATGAGTTTGGATTAACATAAGGATTAGCAGTTAGGCAAATTAAATTCACTCTTTTATCCAACAGTACTGATGGTATCTTTATGTTCTCCTCAAATTGTCTTCCCCTTAGTGTAAATGCAACATATTGTGAGACAGGTATGGTGGCACACGCCTATAATCCCAGTAGTAGGAGGATTGTGGGTCCAAAGCTAGCCCCAGCAAAAACAAAGCATTAAGCAACTCAGTGAGACACTGTCTCTAAATAAAATACAAAATAGGGCTAGAAATGTGGCTCAGTGATTGAGTGCTCCCGAGTTCAATCCCCAGTACCCCCCTGAAAGTAACATATTTGTGGATTTAAGTAATGATAACAAATGTCATATACATGTTTTATATCCTGCAATATTTTCAATAATTTTAATGCATATCTAGCTTTTCATTATATTTATACATTATAATTAACATCATAATATTCTAAAATCTTACAGTTGTCATATTTTAAAAACATCTACCACTTTAGAGTTCAATGCTTCTTTGATTATGTGTCATACAACAGAAAACAATCAGAAATTAACTAGTCTATTTTGCTATAATAAAGAAGCTTTCCCAGCCAAAAGTAGCAACATATTATTAAACAGGATGTTACTGGGGCTTGCCAATGTCTGGCATTCTTCAGGGTCAAGGCAAGATCATGATCATACCAAAGGAGCCTTTAGATCAGAGATTTCCAAGCTCAGTTCCCCAAGTCTCAGATGTTATAAGAATACAGTAGTGGGGTGGCTGGAGAATAGTTTGAATATGTCTAAAAGTTTAAGGAGAAATGTACATTTGCCTACACAAAGGCACTAAGAGATAAGTGAAGTGTTATTTCTATTTTGGCTTTGCTAATACTAACTCATACTGTTTAGAATTTCTGATGGACATTTATATGTTAGCAATAAATCAAACATTTTTGAAACAATGCTTAGTTCAAGATGGAGAAAAATTATTCAAGTACCAAAAAAGCCTACTATGACAAATTAACAGAAAATTTGCAGCTAATGAAAATAAATAATTAGGAGTGTCTAATTTTGGAAGAATTCTAGTATAAATACTCACAGATTTTGTTCAGCCTTTAAATATAGTCCTTTGTGAAGACTTGGTTCAGATATTCTCCTTTGGCTTTTGCAACAGGAGTGATGGTTTATTTAGCTACATGGTACCAGAGACGTGACCACTGGTACTCAAGGAAATAGATGTGGAAAAAAAAACCATACAAATTTACTTGGAATAAAAATAAAAGATTCATCAGGCTCTGATAGCCATGTTCATTATGAGTTTGAAGTGCAAATGATTTTAAGATATGACACAGGTTATCCTTTAAAGAGAAGTATCAGTAAAATAAAAATAATAAATTGTAAATATTTTTTGTGAAAGAACATTTGGTTGAATTTTATTCTTGGCTTGGAAAATAAAGTGACTGGGATTTTAACTTCAGATTCAGCACTACGCAGTGATGTGGTTTTTGGAATGTCCTGGATCTCTTTGTTATGATTGCCCTTTTATCAACTAAAGATAATGATATCTAACTCATAAAATTTTGCTGAGTTTCATATGCATTTCTGCACATATTAAGTACTCCAAAAATGCATTGTTATTATTTTGTTATTATGCTACTAGTATTATTTTCTGGATAACCTTCGATAAATTACTTTTTGTTTCCTTTTCTAAATGTAAAAATGAGTTGTGGTTTGACAAGATGATCTACTATCACTCCTTGGCTATGATCATTGAGATCCTTGCAGAGTGACCATGGATTTAAAATATTCAATGAATGACAACATACTAAAATATAAATCCAACAGTGACTCAGGTTGCAAGATTGAGAACTCCCATTTCTTGGTGTCCTGAGATTTGCCTTTCCATGACTAGTATTTTTTTTTACCTTGTATCTTGCAATTACCAAGGTGTTTTTTTTTTTTAAATAGGTGAGTCATCTGTATCATTTTTCTGATTTCAAAAGGTCAGTCTTGGCTAGGTAATCCTTTCCACCTCACCCAATCAAAGTATCCATATGCTTATGTATACAAGTATATAAGAGTGTACTCTTTCATTTTTTCAAAATTAGGAACTTGAAACCCTAGATACAATAAGTTGTAAAACAAAGGTTAGAAATTGCTAGGTCAAACTTCTCTAATTCCTAAGTACAGTCTGTGATAAATGCTAGCACAGCCAGAACAAGGACTGATCTATCTATTTTTGATAGAATAAAAAACAATTCAATAGTGAGTCAGGGATGTTATCTCTCCTTTACAAGACCAGCATATATTTTCCTGTTTAGTTTGATGACCTAAAAGCATTTTTTAAATGGCATTTATCTAGGAGAGACTCTAACAAGGCAGGGACTCATACACAGGGTACTCATCAATCCTTCTTTTGCTGTCTGAATGTTAGGTTCCAAAACCTCTCCAGCAGAATAAAAGGTAAAATAAATTACCAGGTTTAAATTTAATACCTAGTTACCATGCTAAATAATTATGGCTGTGCTGGAAACTTTGATAGAGTGGTAATATGTAATGTATCAACTGAAATTTTATATTGGATTCTTTCAGCAGGTTTGACTTCTATGTGCCTGTGAACTATAAAAGGCATTAGGTACCGAAACCAGAATACTAAAGCCTCAGCCCTTTCAGTGCAAGAATACATGCTGACATATGCACATGCACACACACAAAAAAAATTACGAATAACATTGATATTTGTTGAAAAATATGAGAAAATTTAAATAGTATAAAAATAATCTACAAAAATGTTGACAAGAAAAGCTTTTACATAGACTTTCAAGGAAACAAGGAAAAGGACTAATGAATAGCACCTTGAAATTCATTTCATACTTTGTTCTTAAGCCAGTCTTAAAAATCCTCTGCTTACAACCCTTGACTCTCTCCAGTACCATCAGAATGTTTATTTCCTTTAACAAACCATCATTTCTCATCTCACATCTTTTCATTCATTCATTCATCCATTCATTTACCTATTCTACAAACATATATGTGGCACTTATAATGGACCCAATAATATGCCAAGAGCTGGGGCTGTAACAATGAACAGATATACAACCTTTCTTCTTAGAGTTTAATCCACTAACATTGATAGACAAGACTAATACAGTGCCAGAAAGAAGTTTGAAAATATATATGTAGCCAGGTCTTGGAAAGAGAAATTCAAGGTGCATTTTATCATGAATCATACATAATTCATAGTTTCCAGGCAGAAGAAAAAGCAAAACCCAAAGCCTTGATTCTGGAAAGAACATAACACATTTGTAGAATTGCAATGGAAAGACCGGAGTCCAGAAAAACAGGTACGGAAGAGACGGACATAGGAGATAACAGAGGTAGGTAGAAATAGATCTTTCAGACCTATGTGGACTATGTTTTTAAATTTTAGCTTAGAAGTGTTAACAAATCATACATTGTTTCAGGGAAGAAATTTTCTAATCTGTTTTTTTATCCTAAAACAAGGGCTTGCAAACTCTATCTGTAGGTCGAATTGGATCCACTACCTGTTTTGTGTAATGAGTTTTTATTGACACACAGACATGCCCATCCATTTGCACATTCTCTATGGTTGCTTTTGAGCCATAAGGCATAGGTGACAATTTTGAAAAAAGACTACGTGTCCTGCAAAGATGGTGAAAATACTTTCCATTTGTCCCTGTATGGAGAAACTTTTCCAACTCCTAAGAAATGACTGTGCTTCTGGGTAGAAAATGAATTTGAGGGGCTTAAAGTGGATATAGAAAGATCAGTTTAAATGATGATATTTTTAGTAGTACAGGCCAGAGATGATAGTTTGAACTAAGTGGTTTTGATGATGGAGTTAGAAAGCTGATGATGGATTGAAGAAAGATTTAAGAAGTAAACTGGGCAAAAATTAATGAATTATTGGATATGGTGCTTGAAGGAGAGGGAGGTTTTTAAGGATAAATTTTATGTTTACGTCTCACACTGAAAGATGGATAGTTGTGTCATTCACTGGAAGTGTACCAGATTTAGGAGGAAGATTATAAATTTAATTTCAGACGTGTTGAGTTTGAGTTATCTTTGAAATACCCAAAAAGAGATGTAAAGTTCTCAGTTAAGTTTGGAGCTCAGATAAGAAATCTAAGCTAGAAATAAAAATTTATGATCATATGTGAATAAGAGCCATGGGGGTTGTTGAGATGTTCTGGGAAAATATCATTGCCTAGAAAGAGAAAATTACTACAAGTCTTAAGAATCTTCAATGCTTCTGAGCACGGTAGGTAGAGACAGATGAGATGTATTGCAAAGGGCATCAGGAAGGGAACACATCATGAAGACTGGGGTGAAAAAAGCACGCTCATAGAAAAGACTAGGGAAAAGAATGCTTTCCTTATCTTTGTTTTGTCCTGGTAGGATGGAACTGGGAGCCTTGTCTATACTAGGCAAGCACTTTATCACTTAGTCATATACATAATCCATGAATGTTTTAAGATGGGCACAGCAGTCAAAAGTGAGTGAACAAATGAGGAAAAAGTCCATTGGACATATGCAAATAGAAACTACAGGAGGCCTCAGGGAGGTGAGCTAAGTGCAGTGATGGAGGCTAAACAAGATTAGATTAAAAGTAGCAGTTAAGACACATAGACAATAATTATATGGGCAATTATTTTAAAGTTCTTGTGAAAGTAGAAACACATTACTTGGTGTCTCCATCCCACCTTGGCTAACTGGTAAATTTAGACATACTCCCCTTGCAAAGACTTCTCTGACATTTTACTTTCATTCACATGACTACATTAGGCACTTCTTCCACAAGTTCCCACACTACCAACTCCCATTGTGGCAATACTACACTCTTTGGCCACTGGTAGTTTTCTTTTATTAATTTGTAAGCCACTTAAGTGGTAGATTGATAGACAATACTGGAGTCACTTTTAGAGTTGCACTGTCAGCACTTAGCTCTGAAAAGATATATTTTAATTTTAAAGGTAAAATAACAAAGAAGGCAGTGGACTTTTCAGAGTTTTCTATGTGTGAGTACACAAAAAAATTCATGCATTACTTTGATTTTATTTATCATTTTATTCTTAATCAACAAATAAAAGATGTTTGCATTTATAATATATATCATGGTATTTTGACATATGTGTATACTATGGGATGATTAAGTCATTAGTTAAAATATCTATTAACTTACATACTTGTCATTTTTGTGGTGAGGGTATTTATGATGAACACTTTTAGCAACTTTTAAGTGTACAATATATTGTTATTAATAGTAGTTACCACATTGTACAATAAAATTGTATTTATTCTTATCTAACTGAATTTTTAATCTTTTTTTACATACAGAAATCAATAAATGTAATTCATCATATCAATAGACATAAAGATAAGAATCATATGATCATATCAATAGACACAGAAAAAGCATTTGAAAAAATACAACACCCAGTTCAAAATGCTAGAAAAACTAGGGATAACAGGAACATATCTCAACATTGTAAAGGCTATCTACTCTAAGCCCCAGGCCAACATCATTCTAAATGGGGAAAAATTGAAGGCATTCCTTCTAAAACTGGAACAAGATAGGGATGCCCTCTTCCACCACTTCTATTTAACATAGTTTTTGAAACCCTAGTCACAACAATCAGATGAAAGAAATTAAAGGGATACATATAGGAAAAAAAGAACTTTATTAGCACTATTTGCTGATGATATGATTCTATATTTAGAGACCCAAAAAGCTCCACCAGAAAACTTCTAGAACTAGTAAATTAATTCAGCAAAGTAGCAGGATATAAAATCAATACTCATAAATCAAAGCCATTTCTGTATATCAATGACAAATCCTCTGAAAGGGAAATGAGGAAAACTACCCCATTTACAATAGCCTTGAAAACAAATAAAAATACTTAACAAAAAAGGTGAAAGATCTATACAATGAAAACTCAGAACCCTAAAGAAAGAAATCAAAGAAGACCTTAGAAGATGGAAAGCTCTACCTTGCTCTTGGATAGGCAGAATTAATATTATCAAAATGACCATACTACCAAAAGCACTATACAGATTTAATGCAATTCCAATCAAAATCCTAATGGCATTTCTCATAGATATATCAAAAGTAAAACAATCATGAAATTCATCTGGAAAAATAAAAGACCCAGAATAGCTATACCAGGCATCACTATACCAGACCTTAAACTATACTACAGAGCAATAGTAACAAAAAAACGAAAACAACAACAACAAAAAAAACCCAGCACGGTATTGACACCAAAATAGACTGGTAGACCTCTACGGTACAGAATAAAGGACACAGAGACTAACCCACAAAATTACAGTTATCTTATATTAGACAAAGGTGCCAAAAACATTCATGGAAAAAAGATAGCCTCTTCAACAAATGGTGCTGGAAAAACTGGAAATCCATATGCAACAAAATGAAATTAAACCTCTATCTCTCACCATGCACAAAACTCAACTCAAAGTAAATTTTTAATCTTTTGACCAATATTTACCCAATATTAATCCTTCCCACAGCCCCTGATAACCATGATTCTTTTTCCTGCTTTGATAAGACGTTCTCATATTCCACATATAAGTGACATCACACAGTACTTATTTCCGCATCTGGCTTATTTCCTTCACTATAATACTTCAGAATTGTTGTAAATGGCAGGATCTCTACTTTCTGAAACCTGAAGAGTGTTTAATTATATACATTTTAGTCGTATTTTTCATCTCTGTAACCAGAAGACCTGAGATGGATAATGTAGAGGAGGAACAGTTCATTTGGGCTCAGGGTTTCAGAGGTTCAGTCCAGTCTTCCTACTTTTTATCTCTGGGCCTGAGATGATGCAGAACATGATGGTGGAAGGCCATGATGAAGGAAATTTGCTCAGGACATGACAACCAGGAAGCAGAGGGAGAGAGAGAGAGCTCCACTCACCAGGGACATAATATAAATTCCAAAATAACACCTCCAATGAACTACTTCCTCCAGTCACACCCTACCTGTCTACAGTTACCACCTCGGTTATTCCTTTCAAGCAGATTAATCTAATGATTGGGTTAAACCTCATAATCTAATAATCTACCTCTGAAAATTTTTGCATTGTCCACACATGAGCTTTTTTTTGGGGGGGGGGCATCTCATAGCTAAGCCATAGTATTCATTCCCTAATTCCTAAAAGGTCATGCCCATTTACAGTGAAAAATTCATTTACTTTATTTCCAAGAATCTCATAGCCTTAACAGTTTCAGTACTGCCACAAGTGCAAGTCTAAGACCTCATCTGAAAGTCAAGATGTTTTCCCTTGTAAACATCAAAAGTAATTCATGCATACCCAGTATAAAATGTCACAGAGTAACATTTCCATTCTAAAAGGGAGAAACAGGTGCATAGTAAGAGAAACATGACCAAAGCAAGACTGAAATCCATCTGGGCAAATGTCCTATAGCTCCATGACAAGGATCTGGGGCACATGGCATTGTAGTTTTCTTCAAAGGGTTTGTCTAGCTCTGCCCCTGTGGCTTTGCTTGTTGAAGCCCACTTGGTCTCTCTCTTGGCTTTTATATGTTTTATTCCTGCAGTTCTTCTTGCCAGGCTTCCTATGTTATAGAATATATCATTCTCAGGGAGTCTCCACTGCAGCTTCAGTTTCCTTATCATATCTTCACTTTTTGTCCTCTCAGGAACTGCCTGAAGGAATTCCAACCCTGCTACAATTTTCTTGACCTCAAAGCCCTTCCTTTAAATCCTTGTTAGAAGTTTTCAGAACCCCTAAATTCAGGATCCTACATCCCTGCAAAAATCAGCACTATGAGGTTGATGCCAAGGTCTGCAACCATCTCAAATAGTAGCCAAGCCTCCTGGAACTAGAGCTACAGCAGCTTCTGGGTGCCTGGGTGACTGAACATGGTGAAAAACTTCCTCAGCCCCCCTAAGAAAATAGGGTGCCCCCATGGCCTCTTCTCAAGGAAATTTTAATTTTTACAAGCTTGAGTCTGAAATGGGTGTGGTTTTGCCAATTCCTGAGATACCCTCAACCATCTTTCATATTGTCTCTGTGCAGAATGTTTAGTATCAACTCAGTGGCTGTAATGCTTTTAACAACCACAGCTTCCTTAGCTTCAGGTTTACTGGCCAGACTCCTGAATTATTCAAATCTTTTTGCTTTACCCCCTGCTTTACAGGGAATTTCAATAAAAGCTTTCAGCAGTATCTATGCACATTCTGAATTTTGTGTTGCCTTGAAATTTCCTCCTCCAAATTAATTAGTGTCAGCCTCACAAAAAGTCTCAAGACATGAGAAAAATGTAGAAAACTTCTTTGCCAGAACATAACATGAATGGCCTCTAGTCCAATTTCCATAACAGTCATCCTTCTCTGTAACATCATAAGCCCAGTCTTTACTGTTCACAGTTCTATTGGCATTTTGGTCTTCTAACCCCCACAAGGATAACCCATTAAGCTCTGCTAAAAACATTCTAAATCTTTTCCAGCTTGCATCTCTAAACTTTCCAAACACCTCCCCACCCCTGCCTGGCGCCTCCAAATGCTTCTAAACAATGTGGTCAGGTTAGTCATTTCAACAACCCACCCCACTTCTCAGTATCAATTTCTGCTTTAGTAAGTTTTTTCATTGCTGTAACCATAAGATTCCAAAAGAAAAAATATAGAGCAAAAAAAGGTTATTTTGGTTCATGTTTCAGAGGTTCTTTCCATCGTCAGCTAACTCCATATCTCTGCCTACAATTAATCAATATCCATGGGTTAATCTACCAATCATGTTTCACCTCTCATAATCTAATCATTACACCTCTGAAAATTCTTGAATTGTCTCACACATGATTTTGCAGGGCAACTTATGTCTAAAACATAAAACACACACACATAATACATTTTTGTTATCCATTCATCCATCAGTGAACACTTAGGTTGAATCCATGTCTTGACTTTCAAACTGGAGTCCCTAATAGCTGTATTAATTTGCATTCTTACTAACAGTGTAAATCTATTCTCCATGTCCTTGCTAAGACTTACCATGTATCTTTTTACAGTAATCATCTAACAGGTATGAGGTGATATCTCATTGTGTTGTGTTTTCTTTTTTCTCTCTCTTTTTTTAAAGTTTCTCTGACAACTGGTGATATTCAGCACTTTTAGTGTTTCTTTTCCAGGTCATTTGCCTAATTTAAAATTAGGTTATTTGTTTTCTTGTTTTGGAGTTGTTTGAGAGTCCTCATGTATTTTAAATATTAACCCCTTAACAGATGTAGAGTTTACAAATATTTTCTCCTATTCTATTGATTTTCTCTTTGTTCTTTCTTTCATATGTTGATTTTGAATTAAACCTTAAAGAATCTGCTTTGGCATTAGGAAGTAAACATTCTATTTTTTTTGTCTTAACTCATGTGTTGTTTAAAAACTATTTTCATGTTGCTGCTAAAACTTGGATTTGTAAAATTAGCTAAAATTGAAATACTTAAAGTTTAAAATACTTAATGTTCTAGAAGATGGTGATTAACTTTGATTAATTCTATGCAAAGTACTAAATTTCCCACTAGAACTAATTATTAGGAACAGAACTACCCATAAGTATGCTCTAATAAACTGAAGCATACACATTTTCCCCAAATGTGAAAATCAAAATAATATCTGAGCATGTATTCTTCAGACTTTTTCAGCAGAAGTATATGAAAAAGCACTTTAAAAGTATATTTCATAAAACCTAGGTTAACAAAAAACAAGCAATATCTTTCAGTGAAATCTTACCATTGTCAATTAATAGCGTAGATGCCATTACTCTGATGTTATTTTTGAAGGCAATGTATTTTATACCAGAGAATAACATGTTGCTTTTTTACTTTAGGAAATTCACTTCTTCTTTATACTTTTTTATTACAAGTATAGAAATCATATACCCATCAGCTGTCACTTTGGGTTTGAGGTAGCATCATCAGCTCCCAGGCATCTGCTAGAAATTTCACATGAGTTCTTTCTCAGGGGAGCAGCCTGATGTGTGTGTAAGCCAGTGCTGCCAATGCAGTCAGGATTAATGCACTTTTTTCATCACCAAACAGCATTAAAACCTAGAGAAGCACCTTTACCTCTCCTTGGTGAACGCTCAAGCCATTGCCTTAGATTCTAAGGTCAATTATGCCCCTTTAAAGGAGCTCAAAGCCTCCAATTAATTTTCTTAAACATTGACAAGACCATGTGTTAAGGGAAATACTGTTAAGATAAGTCATACAATTTTGACATTCAGAAAACAGAATGAAGTCATTTCAGGTGTGATATGTAAGATTATTTATTAGAACATATTTGTGCCTGAAGATAAAGCTTTTCGGGCTGGGGATGTGGCTCAAGCGGTAGTGCGCTCGCCTGGCATGCGTGCGGCCCGGGTTCGATTCTCAGCACCACATACAAACAAAGATGTTGTGTCCGCCGAGAACTAAAAAATAAAATATTAAAATTCTAAAAAAAAAAAAAAAAAGATAAAGCTTTTCATGAAGGAAAGCCAAGAGTGCAGACTTTCTACTTTTCTTGCAAAACTATTTCAATTAAGATAAGAAAAGAAATGCTATCTTGATAACAAAATCATTTGAATATCTAGATTCTAGGTTTTTGCCCTTTTATTTTAAGTGAACAAATGTGTGTAATAAATTTTATTTTGGCTCTCATATAATTTGATATGTCAAAAACAAAAACTGAGAAAATCACCGTCTACCTTTATTTTACTGTTGAGCTTGCTGTAATTAAATTAGAATCATTATGTAACCTTAATATGTAATGATATTAGCTGTTTAAAAATATTTTAATTTTGTATGGAACAAACATGAGTTGATAAATAAATTATTATGAAAAAAATATTTAATTTTGCAAATAGGAAGGGTTTATTATCCATAGTTTAAAAAATCAATAATGTAATTTTTAAAAAATTAAGAAAAATTCAACTCTGATTTTCAGATAAAGTATTTAGTTAGACACATTGTTTAATACAAGACTTTATCAGTGATTGATAGGAAAAACTACATAATATGAAACTTATGATATTAGTTTGCTAAAGTAAATAATACTTGAAACAATTTACCAGAAATAGGAGTTCACAACAATTCATACTGAATGTTAATATATATGTAATTAGACAGTTTAATAAAAATATACCCCCTCACAAACTTAAAATCAAGATATATTTTTGAAAATTTCTTCATTGACTTTTACATTATTCAGTGACTTTAAAAATATTATTTCACACTTCACAACAAATTTTAGCAAATTTTTTTAAATATACTCCATCTTAAAATAAAAAAATAACTTGTAATTGTATATTATTTTCCCATATGAAAAAATTAATTCCCAATATCAAAATTATAAAAATGTTTCTAGAAAATTGCATGGATAATTAGATATAATACTTAATAAAACTTTAAAATATTTGCTAGTTAGACTTATCATTGTTTTTCTCATTTTTTTTTACCATCCTCTGTATACTTTATTTATTTTTTCTTTGTAGATATACATGACAGTAGAGTATATTTTGAGTATACATGTATATACATATATATACATGACAGTAGAGTATATTTGTGTATACATATTATACACACATGGAGTATAACTTATTCTAATTAGGATCCCATTCTTGTGGTTGTACATGATTAGTAGTTATACTGGTCATGTATTCATATGTGATCATAAGAGTTATGTCCAATTAATTTTACTTTTTATCCTATTTCCATCCCCTATTTCTTCCCTCATTTCCCTTTGTCTAATCTATTGAATCTCTATTCTTCTCCTCACCACCCTTCCTTGTTGTGGGTTAGCATTCACATATTAGAGAGAACATTCGGCTTTTGGTTCCTTGGGACTGGCTTATTTTACTTAGTGTGATAGTCTGCAGTTCCATTCATTTACCAGAAAATGCCATAATTTCATTCTTCCTTATAGCTGAGTAATATGCCATTGTGCATGTAAACCACATTTTCTTTCTAACAATAATACACTCCACACGTATACCACATCTGAGCAACTGTGCTATAAAGGGACATATGCTTAAGTCATGGCCTCTCTTTTCAAATGGTCTCCAGTCCAATGGTGGAGGTTGAGCTAAGCTTAAGAATAAGCAAACCAGTCATAGGTGTTATGTCCAATATCCTGTAAAAAAAAGAGCAGATTTCCTTCCATCTGACAGAGGAAAAAATTTAATTCTAGCATTTTGTCTTCTCTTGTTGCCATATTTATAGATGCCATGTACTTATGACATATAGTAAAGTAAATGCAAAAGAAGCAATTATGTATTTAGTGTGAAAAGTATTAAATAGTTTAGTATATTTGAAAATATACTTTAGGTCTTACACATGTCAGGATGCATAATATATGCCAAAAGAACTTTTCAAGTAAATGAAAAAGAACAATGTTGAAATTTTCCTATTTAGTAAACCATTGATAAATTGTGCTGTGTTTGGATTTGGCATTTTTCAGCCTATATTTGTATTCTGTAGTCTACCTATAGTGTTATTTTAATTAAATTCATAGATTGGAAAATTAAATTTGAGGAGAAATTGCAAAGAATTGATTAAGTAGTGTGAAAAAATGAAAATTAGAACTAGAATAAAACAAAATTTACATAAGTGAAGCAGATGGTAGGAATAGTAATAATATTTGAGGAAAGAGTTTTCTGAAAGTGAGACCTAAATTGGTTATATGTTTCCTACTAAATTTTAAGTAACTTTTTTTTATATAATTTAGAAGTTACATAGATACCTCAAAAATATTATAAAGGATTTCTTACATCTTTGATCCAGATTTACTAATTACATACATTTTACCCATTTTCTATATGTGTATACTTATATAATTACATTTTCATATATATTTATATGCATACCATTATTTTCGAGGATCACTGGAGAGTAAATGTGAAGATATTACGTTTCTTTATTCCTATGTAATTCACTGTGCATTTCGTAACAAGGATACTTGCTTACATAAGGACTATAAAAAATTAATAACCTGAATATTGATGTAACAGTATTAGATAATCTACAAATTTCAAATTCATCAAATATTAAAATAACATCCCTTATATCTATTTTTCTGTTAGGTGTAGGATCCAATCCAGGATTATGAAATAGTCTGTTCTAACTCTTGAGATGTTTGTATTTGGACATTGTGCAAGCTGTCTTCATCTTTTTTGACCTTGATAATTATAAAGAATACAGGCCATTTATTTTGTGCGACATCCTTTGGTTTGGGTTGTCTGTCATTTTCTCATTAATAGATGAAGATTGTCCATTTGGGGGCTGGTGTATCATATATCTGGTTTTGTGGTCTTCCCAGTGCAATTTTTCAGGAGGCACATGATGCTCCTTTGTCACAATGTTGATATTAATGTTGGTTGTTTTGATCAGGTAGTGACCACTAGGGTATGCATATTGTAAAACTGCTGTTTTTCATTTGGTAATTAATAACTTATCTATAGGGAAGTATTTTGACACAATGTAATTATAGTGATGTTTATCAAACTTTCACCCACAGTTATTGTCTATTGATTTTTGTTATTTTTTTGACATTCATTTGACAGTTTTCTAACATAAGTAGGCACTTTTTCTTCTCTTTGGTTATTTATACTCGTATATACTTATAAATTTCTACTTTATTCACTATATTATAGTCTATCAATATTATTATTTATTTAAATGTCCAAATATCCCAGATTCATCAAGCTGAAGCTCATTCAAGTAATTTCCTGTGTTATACTGACATAGCCTCATTATTCTTTAAGTACTTATTTACTGACATGGGAATTTCTTGGTTTATTTTAAATTTCCATGTGCTTAATCCTGAAATAAGCTGTTTCTCCAAGGAGTATTGAATCCTTTAAGTGAAGAATAATAGAGAAATAATAACAAAAAGGCCTGGGAAGTACGTGTGCTATGGGCATACTAAATTCTCCAAGTATGCCCATAACTAATGCCATTGACCTTCATAGTTATGAAAAACAAACTCAAATACACACACTGATGGGCATTCTCACTCTCTCATCTCTCCACCTATTTATCTCCTTCTAAAGGCATTAGTCTCTGCTGAGATCTCCATTGATATCCCAAGACAACAGCATATAACCTACACCTGCACACATACTTACTTGTACCTCAATCGTTTTATCACTCCACACTTCCACCAGAATGTTTCAGAGCTGACATTGCTGTGCATTCTTGTCAATAGATTTTTATTATGAAAATGGAAGTTAATTAAGGATAGTCAATTCCTTCAATTTTATTCTTTTTTCAAGATTGTTTGGCTATTCCATGTCCATCAGATTTTGATATGAATTTCACAATCATTTTGCTAATTTCTACTTGAAAAAAATCCTGCTAGGATTTACATTATTAATTATTATTATTAATATTATTATTATTGGTAACTGGGATTGAACCTAGGGAAGCTTAACCATTTGGCCACATCCCCAGTCATTTTTTTTATATTTTATTTAGAGACAGGGTCTCACTGAGTTACATAAAACCTTGATAAATTGCTGAGGTTGGCTTTGAACTTGTGATCCTCCTGCCTCAGCCTCCTGAGCCACAGCAATTACAGGCATGCATCATCACGCCTGACATTACAATATTATCTTTTATTTTTTAGTATTAAAAAAATATTTACTTTTTGGGGAGCTAGGGTTGTGGCTCAGTGGTACAGCACTTGCCTAGCATGTGTGAGGACCTGGGTTCGATCCTCAGCACAATATTAAAATAAAGGTATTATGTCCAACTACAACTAAAAAAAAAATATTTACTTTTTTGGTTCTACTGCTGAGCTACAACACTAGCCCATTTTTTATTTTTAATAAGAAGAAAACAATAAAAATATATAGAATGATTTTATTGGATGACTTAAATTTAACCACCACAACAAAAAACTTCAGTAAGTGTTAAGACCTTTAAATGAAGTTGCCTTAAGTTTTTCAAATTTATACACTGATAGGAATGAATGTTGACTAAAAAATGTGGTACCATTCAATCTGCAAATCTGAGTTATCTGTAACTTTTGTTTCTTCAGTATCATTTCAGAAATAGTATATGCTCTGCCATGATTACTTTAAAGTAGAGTAAATTTGGAGAAGATGTATTTAAAAGTCTTTATTGGGCTGGTATATTGGCTCAGCAGTATAGTGCTCACCTAGCACATGTGAGGCCCTGGGTTTGATCCTCAGCACCACATAAAATAAATAAAATAAAGCTATTGTGTCCTACTACAACTAAAAAAATAAATATTTTAAAAAGTCTTTATAAAATTGTTTTAATTAAATAATTAAGAATTAATATTGACTGACATACTTTTAATTGAATTTAATAAGTAAAACAGAAAGGTAAAGAAAGTATAGCATTTTGTACAAATAATCTTGTAATCTCAGTTTTCCTTTTAATTAATATGTAATTCTCAAACCATATGAACCTCCCCCACCACCAAAAAAAAAAAAAAAAACCCAAAACACATATTACATATTTCAAAAGTTAATGAAATAACTTCCTGTGTTTCATTTCACGGGATTTTTTGACTAAACATTTTCTGTTCCTAGAGGACCTGAAAACTCCAATCAACATTTCAAAGAGATGGATACTATCAGCAAAGCTATTCATGGCAGCTTTAAACCCTAATCAACCTACTCAGATCTTGCCTTCTTTTAAATCCCTCAACTGTACTGATAGTTCTAGGATCATGATATCCCTGGGATGAGATGAGGACTTAAAATTTATAGTGTAGGAACTCCAAATGCTGTCTTCAATGACCTTTCTATGATAAACTTTGTTGGAGCCATGCTGAAAATTGAAAAATTAAAACAGGGTAGTAAGTTTTTCACAAGATCAATTTATATATCTGTTTATTCTGTACCTTTCTTGTTTTCATGATATTAAAATAACTCTTGACTTTATGAAATAATAATGAACGTTAAGAGAGAGATATAAATGTATATGTACATATACATACTCATAAAATGAACAGGAGGTTATAGATTACTAAATTTTGGAGAGGAAATATTGCTAATGTTCTGGGAAATCTGATTTTAATGCAAATTAAATATCCTTATATTATCCATGACAATCATGACCATATTAGTTAGGTTATAACCTGCAAAAACAAGAGTTTAGTTTACATACTCTTGCATAGGCATAGAAGAAAAAATGATGTAGTAAGGTTTAAAGAGAAAACTGAAGCTCAAGATAGTAGGGGATAGGAAAGGTAGCAGAATACAACAACTACTAATAGGGCATTATGTAAAATTGTGGATGTGTAACCGACGTGATTCTGCAATCTGCATTTGGGGTAAAATTGGGGGTTCATAACCCACTTCAATCTAATATATGAAATATGATATGTCAAGAGCTTTGTAATGTTGTGAACAACCAATAAAAAAAAAGATAGTTGGGAAGGTTTAGAGACAAACAACAACAACTTTGAGAGACTTCTACTCTCACCCAAATGAACTTGAACCAAGGGTACAAAAATAAGTTGCACATTTAAATGACAAGGTCTCTTTAAAAAAATCTTTGAGGAGTTGTAGAAAGCAGGAGAAAGGTCTGGGGCAGGGAGCTGAAGATCTGACTTTCAAATTCATTATCTTTACCACAATCTGGTAAATTTGTCATAAATTTATTAGAAAAAAATGTTATGTACTTTTAAAGTAAAATCTAATTAGTTTTAATAATTAATTAGCATTTATAAAGAGTACTCACAAAATCTAGAAGTCAAATTCATATCCAATTTTTTAATTATAATAATTTATAACCAATTAGCCTATTTTGGGGGCCAAGAAGAATAAGGGTTAGCAGGATGTTACTAATGTGAATAGCATAATGTAGTGGAAAAATCTGTATTTCATGGTGAATACAAATTATAATTTTAAAATAATATTGTTTAAATTTTATTTCAAGTTATTCTAGTAAATACATGTATTTATTACACATTTGACTTGGGCAAGTTGCCTAATTTCTCGATGCCTAACCTCTGCAAGGTGAGGATGATGGTAATTCCTACCTAGCATGATCGTTGTGAAAATTAAAGGATTCTAAATATGTAATGGATTTGAGTGTAAGTTCCTTGCACTTAATAAGTGGTGAAGAAAATTTAATTATAGGGATTCTAGATTTCATCAAAACATTTATGAAAATGGAAATAGGCAATGTACATAACTAAGGAATATAAGGAATATAGGCATAAACAGACTTGGATACATTGAAAGTGATATTTTATAGGGATTTTTCTTTTATAAAATATATAACTTGAATAAACAAATTGAAAACATGAGTATGATTGCAAATCTGAAAAACATAACTCACCAAAGACTGAATCACGATTCAAATTAGATAAAGAATTAGTTCAATTCAACATTAAACTATAAGGATGCATTGATTAAAATTCTCTATTCCTAAGTTCCAAATAGCCACAATAAGAATAAAGGTAGAGTGCTCACCTAGTTTGGGTGAGGCACTGGATTTGATCCTCAGCACCACATAAAAAAAAAAATTAAATAAATAAATAAATAAATAAAGGCATTGTGTCCACATACAACTAAAATAATATTAAAAAAAAGAATGAAGGATATATGAGACACAAGTAAATTATACTTTTAAAAAACACTTTAGCAATTTTAATTTATATGAATTATATATAGGAATTTAATTTATAGGATTTTATTAGTGTAAAATTATATTAAGGAAATTATTGTTATTTCAATGGACATTATGCCAAATGGCATCTAGAACGTTTGTTTGATTAATTTTTGTCAGAAACAATAGTAAATCGACATATTCCACAAGATACTGAGCATTTACACACATTAGCCATATAATGATATTCAAAATTCATGAGAACTTCCTGACATAGGTCAGAAAAAGCCTTACATATGTTAAAGACTATTGCTTTCTTATTGAAAAGGGTTGACAAAGAAGATAAATTGGATTTTTTTATAATTACAGTGAGCCGAGCCAGTAAATAAAAATTATATAATCAGTGAGCCAGTAAATAAAAATTATAGATACAGCCGAGCACCGTGGCACATGCCTATAATCCTAGCAGCTCCTGAGGCTGAGGCAAGAGGATGATGTTTGAAGCCAGCCTCAGCAGTTTAGCAAGGCCCTAAGCAACTTAGTGAGACCCTGTCCCAAAATAAAATATTAAAATGGCTAGGGATGTGACTTGGTGGTTAAGTGCCCCTGGGTTCAATCTCTGGTACAGGCCCCCCCAACCCCCGCAACCTGCACCAAAAAAAAAAAAAAAAATTATAGATACAGAGAATTACTGCGATATAAGGAAAAACCCTTAATTCACCTTTTAACAAGGATCTGGGCCAACATTTCCTAGGCTTTTATTATGTGGCAGGTAGTGTCCTAGGCGCTTCTTGTGACTATGCTTAAATCCCCCATGAAAGATTCTCCTGTTTGGGTATTATTAGTGCCTTCTGTGGATGAGGGAAGTGAATCTGCCAGGGTGAAGTAGCAAGCCCAGATAGGATGTGGGGGAATCAGACTCCGAACTGAGAAGCACAGGGGTTGCAAAGTTGGTGTTTTTAATAGGAGTACCAGTGAGTTTCCAGTGGCCTGGGTGTTCTAGCAGCCTGAGCCATATAAAGTGATTCTTGAATTTTATGCGCTTGAACTAGATTGATGTCTTTTAATTAGTCCTTTGTTCAAATTATATTATCTTACCACTGGATGGTAATCTAGTGAGGCCAGGACAAAGGATAGGTAGCTGATTATTGACAGATAGCAGGCTAACAGCCTTCGGGTGGGGGTGGGGGGTGGGGCTGGGGGTGTGTTGTGGATCATGCTTTCCAACACAGGCAGTCACCCCCTGGGTAGTTCTCTTCCTGCTCTTTGGTCACTTTTGGTCCTGTAGGCAGGATGGGAGGAGGGGTTATGAGTAGAAAAGAAGCCTGAAATCTATAAAGGAGCATGGAACCTCCACTTCCTCAGGCACCAGCTCTGGACCCCCTCCTCTCAGGAGGAGTCTCTCTATCTCTGTGTCTCTGTCTCTCTGTCTCTCTCTGCCTCTCTCCTCTCTTTTTCTCTCTGTTCTGCCTTTTAAATACAATTTTCCTTGTCATTTCTCGGTTGTTCAATCTTCAACACCAGGGGAACCAGGACCTGAAGTTGATTTTCAAGACCGGTTTCACTATTACCTCATATCCTTGATTGCTAACCTTTCCGCAACCTGCCACATTCTTGACCTTCATGCCTCTCTCCAATACTATTTACCTTGGTATAAAATAAACAGAAAATAACTAGGCTTTTCTTATTTTAGGCCCTGAGGACCTACAGAATATTTTTCAGACAGAAAATTGAAAAATTATGAAGTTATATATTTTCAGCTGTCAGAAAATTAGTCTATAAAGAGAGCTCTATTCGGGTATTTATGTGCTTCTTTTTCCTTAGGCTTAAGTGTCTAATAAAAATTCTGGTTACATGAAATATAAAAAATAAAAAAAATTCATTATACATTATACAAAAAATTCATTATACATTATACAAAAGACAGACATTATACATTATAATTATTAGTGGATTGACTCCTATATATGCAATTAAAAAAGAATATCTGATCAAAATGCTAAAGTCACCACAAAATCTCTCTACAAAAGTAGTAAACAAAAAACAAAAACCCATGTTTACTATTGAATAAACATTAAATCAGAATGTGATATGCATCCTAGGCCACCTGCAAAGAGACTGCAAAGACAGAAAGGAATCCTATCCTTTTTTATAATCCATTTGACACATCCATTACATCCATGTTCCCAAGGGTAATTAGTTTTCTAAGAAGATCTGATAGTGCCAGTTATCACAGATAGATCACCTAACTTGGCAATTAGTTGACAGTTTGTCTCAGTTCTTGGCTTTATCCAGAGGAAAAACAAACTTCTCACATCTTTAAGACAGGTGCTAGGTGCTAACCAAGTTTAGGCTCCTACCTTCTCACAGAAATATAGTATTTCTCTTGATGTTTGCATTTCAACAAGATGCCTCTCATGTACTTCAGAAAGACATTTTTGGGTTGCAAAACTGATAAAAGTTTTATTTACTTTTTAATAGAATTTATATACATTTCAAAAAAGATAAGAAAATACAAGGACCTGTTCTAAAGTAAATGCTCTAGAAAAAGGATGGGGTCTGAGCAAGGCGAAGTCCCTTCCCTTATTTTCAACAGAGAGGATTCAGCCTCTTATTTGTGATATTTATCTGTAAGGGCTTTACAGGCCCTTACAGTTTGCAGGGTAATTATTATTTTTTAATCTAATTTTCACATAACTTGTATATAAATAAGAAAATTCAGAAAGAACATCTAAACTGTAAAATTAGTTATCCTTGAATTATGTGATAATTCCTTTTCTCCTGTTTTTAAAAGTAAACACCACAAACATGCTTGAATGTGTTAATAATTCGACTCCCCTGTGTATGGATAAAACTGATACTCATCTCAAAAGAAATGACCTCCATGGTTTACACTCCTTCTCCCTAATTATTAAATCCTCATTCTGAATAGCCTATATCTAGTGGTAGTAATGGTAATGATCCTCTTTTCTCTAAGCTGAGCATTATTCTCATCATCATTGCATTGACTATAGCATGTATTCAAGCTTTGCAGACTGTACTGTCCCTATCCACAGCTTTACAACTAATTTATTCTTTGCAGTCTCAACATTACTCATACAAGCAACATATTTCACTGATCACAGTGGTTAAGTTAGCCAATGATTCAATTGTGGTGGCTAAGGGAATATTTAATTTTGAAAAATATCCTCCACCCAATATACTGGTAATATATGAAGTACTTAAGTCGACCTCATATTCTCCAGTGTTTTTTGACTTTGGAAAGTTTCCTGGACTTTACAACATATTAAGATGAATGAATATGACATAAGGAGAAATTACAACCAGTTTCAATGTTTTATAATATGTAATGGCATATTTTATGGCAATACTGAGATTATTGTACTCACCAAAGGGAAGATATAATACAAGTTACACATCTTTTGATAGATTGAAATAAATTGCATTAGATAACCAATAAAATGTCTGTGACAACTCTTTCCATTTTTTTTTTTTTGTTTTTGAAAACAATGATATCAATTTAAATATTTGTTTCAGGTCTCTCTCCCATTACTAAAAAAATTTTAAAATATTTTTTTCTAAATAATATAGATATGTTGTAACAATAAAATATATATTTAGTAAGTCAATTGTCTGATCTTTTAGTCTTATATTCATTTATTCTAATTCGACTGATTTTAGTACATACCTTTGGTGATGTATAGACTAAATTGCAGGGATTAAGGGCCTGCATAACCCAGTGTTCTTCCCACTATGCTAGAGTCTGAAAAACTGTCACCCATGGGCCAATCCAGTCTGCTGCTTGTTTTTGAATGACCTACAAGCTAAAAATTTATGTATATAAATAGTTTTTAAAAATCATAAGAAAAAAATAATATTAATGATACATGAGCATTATATAAAATTCATATGTCAGTGTTCACACAAAAATTTTATTGAAATTCAACTTGTTCATTTTATTACATATTATCTATGACTCCTGTCATGCTACAGTGGCAGAACTGAATAGAAACTGTCGCCTGCAGAGCATAAAATATTTTTTATCTGACTCTTTATAGAAGAGCTTTGCAAACCCCTTTGCTATACCAATACTACATATGAACTCACTATAAATTTGTGAAACATTTTAGTTATATTAATGTATAAACAAGTTAGATGAAGAAATCCCAGATAAACAGGAGGACAAGTCTATATTATGCAGCTTAGGTTAGTTTCATCACCACTCCTCAATATTTCAACAAAAATGGTTCCATGGAAAGAGGAAGGAGCCTTTGCAACTTGACAGACCTGGATGTCTTGATCCACACCCTGCTGCATTCAAGTTATGGTACTTTGAGTAATTTATTTAAACTTTCATTTCTCTTCTATGTAAATCTAGATAATTTGACCAACTATACAATGTTAGTATAGAGAATTAAATACAGGCCTTTGCAACTTGAAAGCCCAAGTCCTGATACATTCTAGTTTCACTGTCTTAAGTGACTTATTCAGCCTCCCACTTTTTCTTATATATAAATTGAAATAATATTAACAACCATATAAGGTTATTCTTACAAATTAAGCAGAATCATATGCAATACATGGGTGAGAGTACCATTCCCTGTTTCCTTTAGCATAATAGTGAATGCTGAGACAATATAGATAAGGTTGTTTGTCTTATAGATGTTTCTTGTGAAGAACTAGAGACTTAAATTTATTCTTGTAATATGTTGTGAAATATCCAGCCACATAAGAATCCTCTGAAATATTTCTGACTTAGTCAATAAATCAAATTATTACTGTTATGTGTTAAATTCTGTGCCTCCAAAAGGATATGTCTTTCTTAGTCAACTCTTTCATTGTTGTGACCAAAGGACCTGAAAAGAACAACGCAGAGGAGGAAAAGTTTATTTTGGACCATGTTTTCAGAGATTCAGTCTATGGTCAGTTGACTCCATAGTTCTGGGCTTGAGGTGAGGCAGAAGATCATGGTGGAAGGGCTTGATGGAGGAAATCATATGTGGATGTGGCAACAGGGAAGCAGAGAGAAAGCTCTTTTCCCCGGGGACAAAATGTATACCCCAACAACACACCTCCAGTTACTTACCTCCTCCAGCTACACCTTAACATGCCTATAGTTATCACCCAGTTTATAACTATCAGTGGATCAATTCACTAATTAGGTTAAGGCTCTTATAACCTTATCATTTCACATTTGAGAATTCTTGCTTTGTCTTACACATGAGCTTTTGAGGGACATAACTCCTAGTAAATGATTCAGAATGTGACCTTATTGGAAAATAAGATCACTGTCCGTAAAATTAGTTAATATAATGTTGCACAGGAACAGGGCAGACCTTTACCGTAGTATGACTAATGCTCTCATCAGAATTCCAGAGATTATCAACAAACACTAAAAACTAGGAAGAAGCAGGAAAAGATTTCTCTGCAGGTTTCAGAGGAATCATGATATCGGACTATTATCCTCCCGAAGTGTGAGGCAATGAATTCCTGTTGCTTTAAGGCACCCAGTTTGTGGTACTTTGCGATGGCAGTGTTAGGAAACCAATACAGTCACTATGCAACCCTTTACCTTCTAATAAACACACAACCCTGACAGGGGGTTTCAGTAAATTATGAGGAACTTGACTGACAAACATCAACAGAGACAGTATATGAAGCTGTTATTGGTAACTGCAATGAATAAAAATTCTTTTTCAAGTTCTTGTGTACTTTTTGGCATGTAAACCTAGGGAATAAGAACAGCCATGTGGATCTTGTTAAAATTGGATTTTTTCCCTATATCTTCTTACCAGCATCACCCAGAGCTCTACTGCAGAACTCAGAATTTTAGAGACTTTAGACTTAAGACTCCATAAACAAGGGTTTGGTATATACAGAGAGGCCACTGTCATCCCTCTATCAAAAGTTCCATTAGAGACACAATCCCATTATGACAAAGAAGTCATATACTATATCAATCAATTTGCTTTCATTTGTGACATCTTTCAAGTGTGTACAATTTACAACCAATTTTGGCAAACCAATGTAAGTTTCAGTTTTTCCCCCAGAATATTCTTTTTTATTTAAAGAGAGAGAATTTTTTTAATATATATTTTTTAGTTTTCGGTGGACACAACATCTTTATTTTATTTGTATGTGGTGCTGAGGATCAAACCCAGCGCCCCACGCATGCCAGGCCAGCGAGCTACCGTTTGAGCCACATCCCCAGCCCTTCCCCAGAATATTCTTAAAAAGCAACTCAGTATCTCATAATGCAGCCTAGCCTGTTATCCTGACTCACACCTGAGAATATAAAATGTAAATCATTCCAAACCTTTAATGTTTTACTGAAGGTAGTGCAGACGTGGATGAAGGTATTGAACAAAATTTCTAAACTTTTAATTTTATAACATTTATGAAAAGTGTTAATTATAAAAAATTTATCTATTACCTTATTTTCATATTTATTTGTAGAAACATTTTCAGCTTTATTCTAGAAAATGTTCTATGCTTTAGAAAGAAAACAAAAGTTGCTTTCCTTTTCAAACAGTAATTGTAAGTTGTTTTGATACATTTTTGGTGACAGATGTGGGATTGTAACCCCTATTTTTCTTTTCTCAGCTTCTGTTGATAATACATTCTCTTTATCTAATTGTTAATGTAAGAAAAATAGACTGTCAGAATTTACTCCATTAAATAGTCCTTCCTTAGTCACTGGTTAAGTAATTTTAAAATTTACTTTGTTTTTGTACAATATAAATCTCAAAAAGGCACACGATGCATTTGTGTGTGAGAACATGTATATGTGTGTGGTACTAGGGGACGAACCCAGAGGTGCTCTACCTTTGAGCTACGTTCCCAGACATTTTAAAACATTTTTATATTGAGACATGGTCTTTACTAACTTTGTCAGTCTGGCCTCAAACTCTTGATACCCTTGCCTCAGTTTCCTGAGTTGTTGAGAATATAGGCATGCACCACACCCAAATATTGCTATTCTTGAAATTTATGATTATTTTCTTCTGAAAGATTCATTTAACAAACAAATCTTACAATAAGGGATTAAAAAGTGGTGGGGCTGGAGTTGTGGCTCAGCAGTAGAGCTCTCGCCTAGCAAGTGTGAGGCCCTGGGTTTAATCCTCTGTACCACATAAAAATAAATAAATAAAATAAAGTTATTGAGTCCAACTATAACTAAAAAATAAAGACTAAAAAAGTGGTTTTGCTTCTGAATAAATATGGCAACTTAACTACATATATACACATTGGCATGTTTTGATAATTTTTAAACAAAATTATAATGAGAATTAAAAATTAATTTATCAAACTAAAAAGGTTTGGGAAAAAAGAGAAAGCATAATTATTTTAGCATTCACATATTAACTATTTGTAAATTTTCAGGTTGGCTTTTCTGACAGAAGATCTCATCTCTTAGCAAAATTACACAACCTATAATTAGGTTAGGAAGAAACTATATCAGCTTGATTAATTTGTATTTCTCAGATCTATAGTTTAAGAAATTTATTCCAAATATAACCATGTAATATTGAATGCACATAGTTGAAACAGGGTTGACAGTGTAGAATGAATTACACCTACCATGACTTTTTATTTAAATTCTTTCCTAAAATCAATGAGATAGTTTAAAGGCAGTTTTTAAGATCAGGTACCAAGTATTCTGTAAAATTTGTTGATTTAATTCCAAGAATTCTTGCTCCCCTAAAAATACAACCCCCAAACAAAAATCACATGGTATGATAGATATATACAATGACTTGAAATATCATTTGTGAGAAAGATCATTTTTTCCATCTATTTATTACTATTTGGTTAAAATAGTATTTGCTTGCAAATATTTTCATACTTCCTAATCTTAAATATTGATTTTCCTTTCTTATGTTTCAGAGAACTCAAAAGAAAGACCATCTCAATACCAAAAATCAAGAGGATATTGGAAGAGTCTCTAACTTTACAACTGATCTTGGGTTGCTGAGGAAAGAAACCCATGGATGTCTAACATTAAACTCTGAGGCAAGCCTAGAGAGGCACATGAGCCGATCCTACCATAAATAGCTCAAGTTGAAAGGCAGCAGGGCCAGTGACAGCTCTTGCTCCTAGTCTGCATACTACCCAGGGGTTCAGCTTATCATATTCCATCTGTGGATAAAGGAGTCATTATGGAGCCTTTAATATTCTTGATTTTGCTGCCTTGAATGATTTTCTTTTAAATTCTAGTTCTGTGTCTTTCTTCCCATTGTCAATCTTTTTTTTTTTTTTTTTTTTTTTTGTACCAGGGATTGAACTCAGGGGCACTTGACCACTGAGCCACATCCACAGCCCTACTTTGTGTTTTATTTAGAGACAGGGTCTCACTGAGTTGCTTAATACCTTGCTAAGTTGCTGAGGCTGGCTTTGGAACTCTCAATCCTCCTATCTCAGCCTCCCTAGCTGCTGGGATTATAGGCATGTGCCACCGTGCATGTGCATGGCTCATCTTCAATCTTTTTGCAGAATAAACACTTTAAGACTTAGGAAGCTTTTCTAAAAATGATGAAGTGTTATTTATATATTCATTTTCCCTTCCTAACTTTTTTTATTTAAATAACATTAACCTCTAGTCATATTTGTATTTAAATCATCAGTTTCTTTTAATGATTGATCAATTTTTGTTGGCCCAATTTGAAAAGAATAGAAAAACATGACGTATAAAATAAAATCACCTTAAATGTGACTCTACATGGAAGTATGCATTGTTAAAAGTTATGAAATACTGTTTTCTATAACATTTTTCCAGTCATAGTTTTGGTCAGGATCATAATTATGGCACACAGTTTTGTCTTAATTTTTATGACACCCCTAAATGTCACTAAGGAATTTGTAATTTTTTTAAATGTTTTTAAGTTGTAAGAATTTCTGCCGACTGCTTAGTTTTTATTCATGTAGCAGTAGATAATTTCTACAATTTTTAGTTTTTCTTTCTAGTTTTCCTTTGTTGAAAATGCCACTCTAATCAATATCCTTGTAAATAATCTATTTATTCATGCCCACTTAGGATAAATTTCTATACACAGAATTGGTACCATTATGATTTGGATCTTAAATATCCCCCAAAGGTTCATGGGTGGAAGGCTTGATTGCCAGCTGCTGGTGAGGATGAGGTGGGAGGTGGTAGAACAGTTAGGAGTGGGGCCAGGTAGAAGCAAATGAGTTCTTTGGGGGAATGCCCCTGAAAGGAATACTGAGGCTTAACTCCTCTTCTCTCTTTGCTTCCTGGCTTCCACCAGGTGGACAGTCTTCCTCTACCACCCACTTCCACCACCATGATGTGCTGTACCACCACAGGTCCAAAGCAATTGGACCAAGTGACCGTGTATGGACTGAAACCCGTGAGCCAAAACAAGTCTTTCATCATCATCAGTTTATCTCAGGTATTGTGTCACAGAGGAAAGATAACTGACGGAGGGGCCTTCAGAAGTAGGACACATTTTAATGTTCTTGATAAACGTTATAAATTTTCTTTGTATTTATTTATTTTGTTATAAGAGTACAACATTTCATTCGTACAATGTACATGTGGCATTTTATTGTATAGATCTGTTATATATTTTCTGTATTTGCAATATAAGTTTGGGGTTGCAGGGCTATTATGAATTATACTTGCCTTTGACTTTCTGTTTGATCAGATCCTAGGGTTGGCATTTCAGAGTCATATGAAATGAGTATTTTCATCATGTGCATATAATGCCCAATGGTTTACATAATCATTGTACCAATTTGCATTCCTACCATGTAAGAGTTCTCATTGTTCCACATCTTCACCAACACTTGGTTCTGTCAATCTCTTTTTATAGACCCCTGGTGGGGTCATAGTGACACATTTATTTTATACTTATATACACCTGACAAATAATAAGTGCGCTATATTTTCCTGTCTTTATGGTTTACTTTGATATCTTTTCTGAAGTCCCTGCTCTTGTCACTTGCCAGTTTTTCTAATGTTTGCCTATCTTTCACCTGTTCAGTCACAGGAGCTTTTATTTATGGCCAATGTGAGGCTTTTGTTTTGTGTATATGTTGCAAATATCTCCCCACACTTTGGGCTTTGCTTTCACACTCTCTTAGTAGAGTTTTGTTGTTCTTGTTATTGAACAGTGTTCTTAGTTGAAATGTAGTCCAAGGAAACATGTTTTGTTTACAGATGGCATTATTTCATTTATTTTTCTAAGAAAACTTGTTTGCCACAGGTTATAAAGATAATCTCTTGTGGGCTGGGGTTGTGGCTCAATGGTGGAGTGCTTGCCTAGCATGTGTGAGGCACTGGGTTCGATTCTCAGCACCACATATAAGCAAACAAATAAATAAAGGTTCATCGATATCTAATAGAAATATTTTTTAAAAAAGATAATTTCTGGTGTTATCCACCATATATGCCCTGTCCACCATAGTATCACCATAGTATTCAACACTAGTGTATATTTAAAATAAAATTAATTAAAATTAAACTTAATTAAACTTCGATTTTTTGTGGGCTTTTTTTTTTTTTTTTTTTTTTTTTTTTTTTTTTTGGTATTGAACCCAGGGGCACTTAATTACTGAGCCACATCTCCAACCCTTTTTTCGTATTTTATTTTTGAGACATGGTCTCACTGAGGTGCTTATATTCTTGCTAAATTGCTGAGGCTGACTTGAATTTGCAATCCTCCTGTCTCAGCCTCCTGAGATGCTGAGGTTAGAGGAGTCCACCACTGCAACTACCTTCCCATTTTTACTAGCTAAATTTCAACTGCTCAATAATCACATGCAGCTAATAGTCCTATATTTGATCAAATATAGGACTATTAGCTGCATGTGATTATTGAGCAGTTTAGCTGTAGCATTTTAGCAGATGGCATACCACCCAAGCATGCCAATGTTTGGGTTCCCCTAGAGCTAGTAAATTTACTGGACTCTCTCCCCAGTTACCAAGATTTTTCATCTGGAACATGTCTGGAAAATGTCCAAAACAGAAGAAATATTCTGGTAAATCAACTTTCTACTGTTTTCATAATAAATGGTAACTCATTCCTCATTCTTTCTTTCATATTTGAGTTTAAAATCTATTTATTACTTAACATAGATAAAGGAAGACTATCTACTTAGATGTATCCCAAACCCACTCAAGTAGCTACTTGTCATATATGAAAGGAACATGTATCTCCAGGGCTTGTTTGATTTCCTGACAGATTGTTTAAGATTTACCTGTATATTTTTATCACTACTGTGGGACTGTTTGAGACCTATGTTGATATGCGTATATGTCTTGATTTTTCTAATGGCTTTTACTTAATCTATATTTCTCTATCATGCAAAGGAGGATTTGTTTTTGGTTAGTTGGGAATTGGTTAGTTGGGTGAAGTCTTATTGAGAGTGGCTGAAATATTTTCCATGTTCTTTTGGATCATTTATCCTCCAGCAGATCTATCAATTTAATTTGAAAGACTTTTAATTTTTTAAAATATTTTGTTATTTTTAGTTATACATGCCAGTAGAATGCATTTTGACATATGATATATACATGGATTATAACTTCTCATTCTGTGGTTGTACAAGATGTGAAGTAACACTGGTCATGCATTCATATATGAACATAGGGAAGTTATGTCTCATCCATTCTACTCTCTTTCCCATTTACACCTCCCTCCCCATTCCCTCCTGTCCAAAACTGTGAAACTCCACTTCTTGCCTCTTGCCACACCTATTTGAGTCAACATCCACATATCAGAGAGAACATTCAGCATTTTTGTTTTGGGATTGGCTTATTTCATTTAACATGATAGTCTGCAGTTCCATCCATTTACAAATGTCATAATTCCATTCTTTTTGTGGCTGAGTAATATTCCATTGTGTATATGCACCACATTTTCTTTATCTATTCATCTTTTGAAGGGCTCCTTGGTTGGTTCTATAGCTTAGCTATTGTGAATTGAGCTGCTGTGAACAATGAAGTGCTCACATCATTATAGTATGCTGATTTTAAGACTTTGGGTATATGGAGAAGAGTGAGATAACTGAGTTAAATGATAGTTCCATTCTAAATTTTCTGAGGAATCTCTATATTGCTTTCCAGAGTGCACCAATTTTTAGTCCCACCAGGAATGTAGGAATGTACTATCCCCACACGCTCACCAACACTTATTGTGAGGTTTTTTCTTTTTTGTTTGTTTGTTTGTTTTTTTGTTTTTTGTTTTTTGTTTTTTGTGTTTTTTTTGGTACTGGGGAGTGAATTTAGGGACATTCAACCACCAAGCCACATTCCCAGGCAAATTTTGTATTTTGTTTAGAGGCAGGGTCTCACGGAGTTACTTAGCACCTCGTCATTGCCCTTTTATTGACTGGGTTCTTTTGGGTTTTAGTGTTTTTGAGTTCTTTATATATCTTGGAAATTAATGCTCTAATCTGAGGTGCAGGTGGAAAAGATTTTCTCCCATTCTATAGCCTCTCTCTTCATGTTCTTGAGTCTTCCCTTTGCTGTGAAGAAGATTTTTGTTTGATAAAATCTCATTTATTGATTCTTCACTTTTCTTCCTGTGCTTTAGAGTCTTGCTGAGGAATTTTGTTCCTAAATTGACATGATGGAGATTTGGGCCTACTTTTTATTCTAGTAGGTGTAAGATATCTCTGGTCTAATGCATTGGTTCTTGATCCAATTGAGTTGAGTTTTGTGCAGGGTGAGAGAGAGGGGCGAATATCATTTTATTATACATGGGTTTCCAGTGTAATTGGAAAGGTTTTGATTCAATTTCTTTCAATGGAAACTCATGAGAAATACTGGGATCTGATTTTTTCTTTCAGTATCATGCCATTGTATCATAACACTCTGAAGCCTATCATTCTTACATATTGAATATTTCTGATTGGGTAGAAAATTGTCATTTTCTGGCATCTCTTTCCAGAGAATAGAAAAACATATGCTGGCAATATGGCTGTATTTGTAAAATGTAGTTGTAGTTTCAAAAACTGCTTTGCTGACTAATTATTGTGAGAAAGAATAATTTTAAAACAAACAATCATTTCTGGAAGCTATTGTCTAACATTTAATTGGCACATATTTATAGGTATTAGAGTAGGTAAAATACTGTAGATATATAAAGATGTATTTTGTATATCTGTTTTTGTGGACTGACAGCTTCATTACTTGAGATTTTGCAACCTATGGATACTGTATGAAGAATGTTAAGTGATTCATGTGTAAAATACTCTTGACATTCCAAGACTAAAATATTCCTGTAATACTATATAGCCCCAAACACTGAGATTTTTATTGACCTCTTTGTCCAGAATTTGAGCAGCTTCAGAGTTATATTCAGAGAAATTTTGGCCACACCTATAGACAGAGATTTGTCCTATCTGAACCATGCATGGGCTGACCCTCTATTTAGAAATGCAATCCTGATTAAGCACCTTATTTTCCTAAGATTTTGATCCCAACTGCAAATCAACTGTTTGCCAAAGCATATGTATGTGACCTCAGTTGTTAGCTTGGATGATCTGAAATTAAGTTTAATAAAAAATTGCCCAAAGGAAAAACAGTCCATTAATTCTAGACATTTAAAATTTTATCCTTGAATAAAATTATGCTGTCAATAAGCCACCATCCTGATCCACACAATTTGGGTGGTTTATAGAATTTTAAAATAGAATGTTGTTTTAATTTCCACTGAAGCATATCATGTGTGTGATCCAAGCATCACCAGTTTCTACTGGACTATGCTTACAAATCAGCACAAATTGACATAAATTTCAAATTTTGCTAGCTGGCTTCAAAGTCTTGCCCAGAAGACCAACAAAATTCCCAGCCTTCTGCAACTATCACATCTTCATCTTATTCCTTACCCCTAGATATGTTGCAGAGTCCTAGGAGGTATCCTATCTAAGTTTAATTCCCAAAGTAGCAGTGTTGCTGCACAAGGAACTCTAATCAGAATTGACCTTCAGGATGACTTTCCCTCACCAAGCACACTATTTCTTTGCCATCTGGTCATCTATCTTAGCCTTTTCTTATTTCACGTGTGGGTGCTCTAGGCTCTTAGAATACCAAAGATGATAGGCATTCTAGAATTGTATTAGAGAAAATAGGGCCTTTTTTCATGTCTTAGGCTATGTTAGAAGAACTTCACAGTAGACTTGCTTGAACTATTGTGAATTATACCAATGACTATTTTAGTTTTCTTTGTAAGCTTCTATGTTCTAAAGAGCCAAACATATTGACATGAACAGGAAAATCTCCTGATTCAGCCACCTTTATGATGGTTGGCATTGGTTGGCCACTTTCAGAGTCACGTCTGGATCTGCAGCAGTTTCTTACATGCCCAACGGAAACACTATTCTCTCTTCTCCGCGGAACACTACCCTGTGGCTACATAGTGGAAGCTAGACATATGCCAGGAACACTTACACACAAGGTGATGTGCAATACAGAGGCGGGGGAGTGGACAGCTTTTTCCTCAAGTACTCAACATGCTTTGAAACACTGAATTACTAACACTTGTTCCCAGAATTAAATGAAGTCATTTTTGAACACAGCTCATTTTTTGTTTTTATGGTGCTAACCCATCCTGCCAATAATTCCCTAACTCCAAGAATGAGGCAGTGACTGCCAAGGGCCTTTTCATTGTCTTTTGGTCTTACTGGCTGCTGTTCTGGTAACAAAACAAATTTCTTCCTAACTCATAAAAACAAAAGCATCCAGGCAGAATATCACATGCAAATCAATGCTGGAAAGGTCACAAACTGGCAAGCTCCAGACACAGTCATTCATTTGGGGCTCATTTAGAAGGCCAGTACCTGGGAGAACACATAAGTTCCATTAGTAATGAATAAAGAAATCAGAATCTGCTTTCTGCAGCTCTTCCTCCATGGTTTCTTCTTTACATTTTCTGCCCTTGCTTTGCCGACCTCCCATTTGTGGTAATCCCAACTGTTTTAATTTCTTCTTTCTGGTTTAACATTTCTCAAATAATACAAACTCTTTAAACTACCTCTAGAGGCCACAGGTTGGCATTGCTGTGTCTTTTTCTGGCCTGGTGACCAATCTGTAATGGCAGAAATCATGGCAGGTATGTAGTAGTTGCCTGATGAATGTTTCCTGATGATTCTGAATCTAGTCCCAATAATGAGTTACTCTTTTTATTACAGAATCTCACTGTTCTCTGCAGCTGTTTCTCATCCATTTCTGTCATACTAAATCATTGAATCATATTCTTCAAGGCTTTGGCTGAGCTATGACCTGATTATAAATTAGATATCTTTAGAAAATGTGGTAAACTTTTTCATGATAATAGTGGTTTTGGGAAGAGGGGTTGGGGAGAAGATTATTGGTGTTGTGTGACAATGAGTCCAGCTTTGCCAGTAAATCCAAGTTAGGCAGCTCACAATGTCATACATGGTAGAAAAGGCTGAGCCAGCATTACACATAGCCAAAGACTCTCCTAGATCTATCTAACTACAAAAAACAATCTGCTTGGAAGAAATATACACATATGAATTAAATGTTCTAGTTACAATCAAATATATGGGAAGTAAGGCCAGGTGCAGTGGCAAATGCCTATACTCCCTGCGGCTTGCGATGCTGAGGCAGCAGGATCCCAAGTTCAAAGCCAGCCTCAGTGACTTAGCAAGGCACTAAGTAACTCAGTGAGACCCTGTCTCTAATTAAAATATAAAATAGGGTTGGGGATGTGACTCAGTGTTCCAGTGCCCCTGATTTCAAACCCAGGTACCCTAATATATATATATATATATATATATATATATATATATATATATATATATATGAAGTAATTCTGTTCATATCTTCAAATGTAAATGAGATGTCTATGTACTCCTTAGAAGAATTATCAATTATTACCAGGATTATTAAAATTTAATTTTCAAACAACATTCCTTATATTTTGAATATCCATTGTAGACCTAAGTAAGCATCAGAAGAGTTCTTGAGAGTATCTCTAATCATTTGTGGACCTTAAAAAATACCTACGTCATGGCATCAATAAAATCTGCCACTTACAAGACCATGACAACTGTCTCCCTTATTTAGGTTTATACATTGCATCTCCATTAAAACCTGCACACTTCCCCTCAAAGTCTGAAATAGACACTTAAAAATGTTACTTAGTTTCAGTGTGCACTACTTGTCTATTTCATTGCAAACTTCTCAAGGACAAAAGCATTGATTCCTTCCCCTCTGTTCTGCTCACTGTGGAATCTACAAAGGTATTATTCATTCAGCAACTTCCAAATAAACACTCTTCACTATTCTTCTCCTGAAATCAAACTATTCTTCTCCCTGCTTAGGTATCTTTCTATTGATTCATCATACAGTATAAATCATCCATTCTTTTTTTTTTAAAGAGAGAGTGAAAGAGGGGAGAGAGAGAGAGAGAGAGAGAGAGAGAGAGAGAGAGAGAGAGAGAGAGAGAGAGAATTTTTTTTTGAGTCAGAAGTCAGTCTTTTTATTAAATTTATTATTAAAGAGAGGTAGCATAAGACCAAGTTTACCACCACAGCTTGTCTGCTTTCTCCAACACTGTAGTCTCTGAGACAGAAAGTATGTCTGTATATCTGTATGTCTTGCTTGTATAGTTTTTTCTTCTCTCTCTTAAAAATTGAAACTTTGAATATAATGGCAAAATTCTGGAAAGGAGAATTTTTTTAATATTTATTTTTTAGTTCTCGGCGGACACAACATCTTTGTTGGTATGTGGTGCTGAGGATCGAACCCGGGCCGCACGCATGCCAGGCGAGCGCGCTACCGCTTGAGCCATATCCCCAGCCCAAATCATCCATTCTTAACTTGAGGTGAATAGGATTCAGGGAGGTATGTGTTCTTGCATGGGGAAAGAGTGACAATTTTATTTTCATAAACCTCTGCTGAAATTTGGCCTGTCCTTCAATTATGAAAGTAGGCAAACTGCACAAGGTAGTATTAAAGGTATCTATTTTTCAATAGAAGCAAAATCATATGACAATCAATTTCTAATCCTTAACTGTCTTTTTTATTCATAGCAACTTGAAATAGCATGATTGCTTTTAGCTGTATACAGATGCTGGTGTATCCTAGGAGCCAACTCATGGGAAACTCTGCTGGGGGATCCTTCAGGCACAGAACACCAAAGTTGTGAATGTTCATCAGTGATTCAATGGTTCAGACATTTACATTTATTTCTGGTATTTCCTATCTACAACTCTTTATTAATTAATATGTGAAATGAGGTTAGTCAAAACCATCCTGCAGTTTAATCTTACCTAAGCCAAGCAACAGCAATCTGTACAATGATGTCTTTAAAAAGTTAAACTTTTAACTTGTTTGTTAATGCATTATAAGGAAATATAAGCCGGGAGTGGTGGTGAATGCCTCTAATCCCAGTGGTTTGGGAGGCTGAGGCAGGAGGATCCTGAGTTCAAAGCCAGCCTCAGCAACTCAGTGAGGTGCTAAACAACTCAGTGATACCCTGTCTCTAAATAAAATACAAAATAGGGTTGGGGATGTGGCTCAGTGGTTTACTGCCCCTGAGTTCAATCCCTGGTACCAAAAAAAAAAAAAAAAAAAAAAAAAAAGAAAGGAAGAAAGAAAGAAATATATATTATTTCCTAAAAATTGTTAAAAATTTTACCTCTGTTATTACATAAAGCTTTCAATGAACATGTGTCCTGAGGATCGAAAATAATAGATATGAAAAACAAGTCTAGATTTCTTATGTCAGAGATTATTTAGAATCATTGCTAAACAAACCCTTTTATTTTTCTTTGCATTTTCTTCTAATTACCAGCTTGTCCAAAATGAGAATAAATTTTGTAGTCATGTTTTAGTAGGGCATCAAAGAATTCCATGAAAACTGCATTCAATGGCTACTGTAAAGACTGTCAACTTTGAGAAGTGGAAATGGTCCTTCATAACCTTTCAAAAAGTAGGTAGATCAGTAAATGGTGAAAACAGATAATTTCAGTTAAACCAAATATTTGGCTTACAGACAAAAGAAACATTTTCTCAAAGAACTGAGATCAGTGTATATTTTGAGGTATAAATGGAGATTTTATGATTAGCTTTATAGAATACTCATTTAGGAGTGTTATTATTTAGAGATTTGTTTTCAAGGTTTCTCTACCATGTTATTATCTAGAATATCCCCAGTAAAATTTATTTATTTAGGCTGAGTCTTTGGATTGAACTGAATCTAAAGCTCTAGGAAAAAAAGTTACACTTAGTAAGTCAATTGCTGAGCAATCAGCTGAAATAGAAATTTTGTTTATGATACCACTGATTATTTACTATCAGGCTGGATAGAAAAGAATCTACTCTAAGTGGAAGATTTGGTCATACCATATGGACATGATGGCTCTGTAGAGTTGTTACCGTGACAACAGACTGTGCCATAAATAAACAGAAAGAATTTATCTGAAGCATTAAGATTCACCCTAGTAGAACACTGCAATTATGCAGTTTTTCTGTGACAGAATTGCTTTCATGAACTCAGAAATCTATTATGCACCATTTCCTATAATATCGCTTTCCCATGATTTTTCTTAGTAGGTAAGATGTCAGCTGTCTGCTTAATATAAACTGTGATGACAGTGTCTGGGTTATCAGTAAATCTTTGAAAATTATAAGAAACAAATATAACAACACTTTAAATTCTGGACTTAGTTTTTACCTTACCAACAGACCACAAATATCAACTGGACTTGATATATACTAGGAAAATATTCATGATGATAAACTACTTTATTTTATCAGTTGTTGTGTTTACCTTCATTTAACATAACACAGTAGATTAAATAATATCAGTTTGATGCATTTGGCTTAATTTCACACTTAATGCATAGTTTGGAAATCACCCTTGCATTTGGCACTAGCCTAGAGTTTAAATTCCATGCTAGTGTTTTGTTTGATTTTTTTTTTTTACAAAGACCCTGGCAATTAAATTCCATGAAGGCAGTATATTATTTAAAGATAGAACTCATAGAATTGCCTCAAAAGTCCTGGAATCCAGGATGACATTATTTCAGGATTTGAGAAAACTTTCTTTTAGAAAGAAACATTCAGGAAGGAGGGGATTTAGAGAAATCCAATTTTGGATATCTCAAGTTGAGATACCTATTATCCAATCAAGCAGAGGTGTTGAAAGGATAAATTTGGTTCTAATAGTCAGAAGAGGGATTGGACTTGAAAATGTACATTAGAAGTCAACAGCATGTAGATAGAATTTAAAGTCAAACTGGTGAGCAGTATATCTTATGAAATGAATGGTCAGAACAGAAAGGACAAGAGGACTAAGGCAAGAACTACTTGAAGAATTAAGAACTAAGAATTACATATTGATTATGTTAAAGATCACGAGGGACATGAATAAGATATAAACAGTGGAGTAATGGAAGATAAAGCCTAATAGACTATTTAGATGAGAAGGTGGGGAATGGAGACAGTAAATATATACAACTCTGTCATGAGGTTCTACCACAAAGGGGAGCAGAGAAATAATAAGGCTATATGAATAAATGAGGGCTCATGGGTGCACTAGTTTTAATTCTTTTATATATAATAATTAATTCTTTTATACATATATACATATGCTTATACATATATATCATTATATATACATATATTTTATTTTCAGTCTGCTATAACAAAATACCAAATACCATGTAGTTTATAAATAATGAAAATTTATGTCTCATAGTTCTGGAGGCTGGGAATTCCAAGATCAAGCTGAAAGTAGATTTAATATCTGTATAAGAGCTGATTCGTGGATCAAGATGGTGCCTTCTCCTTATGCCTTCTTCATATTTTGGAAAGAAACAAACAAACTTCTTGGTGGTGTCTTTCTTATAAGGGCACTTTTTCCCATCCATAGGGCTTCATCATTGTGATCAAATCATTGTGACCATAGCAGTGTGATTGGGATGACCTAGATAAGTGGGATAAAACACTGGTGATCTAATGAATGGATAATACTTGAAGAATAAAGTCTTAAGTAGATGTTAAGGGATAGATTTAGTAGATAACAAGGGTGACTTTGCATGGTGGCTAGGTGGGGACAAAACATTTTTTATCATATACAAAGAAGCAAGATATACAATTATAAGCATAAGTCAAATGCAGGAAGATATAGATGTTTTTATGATTATATCAATTATTTTGTTGAATTGTTAAAGTAGGTCATCATCTGAGAATATAGGAAGGATAAAAGATTTGAGCAGAGTTTATAAAATGTGACATACCACCCTTAGACAATAAGCATGCAAACTATGAAAATAGCACGGGAGATTTGAGCAGCTTTAAGAGTTCACTGGAGTTTTGTGAGTTGAAATCTGAAGGGAGATCAGTCAGCTTGTTTGTATTTTCTTCTGCTATATCCTGTTACTCTGATATACATCTGCAATAGGAAGAATATTTGATTTAATCAGCTTTGGAGTTTTGCCAAGAATAAGAGAGAAGGAAGACAAAGAATTATGTGTATATGCAAAAGGATGGTTATAGTGTTTAATCATGGAATTTGATTCTGTGTAAGAAAAGAAAAAGAAAAGAACATGGGTGAACTGAAAAGCTAATGAAATTAGTATATTGGAGTTTTAGTTTGGGCCAAAGAGTAGTTGGAATTGGGATGGTAGAAAAAACCAAAGGACAGTTGGTTCTCACAGACAGGGAAACTTGAAAATAAGATTCCAGTTCAGCTGTAATTATTACATACAAGACTTGGGACACATTTGAGAATATAACTGAGATAGATAGAGGAAAATATTCACTAGAAGTGAGCAGATCAAGAAATTAACAATTCAGGGGCTGGGGATGTGGCTCAAGCGGTAGGGCGCTCGCCTGGCATGCGTGCGGCCCGGGTTCGATCCTCAGCACCACATACCAACAAAGATGTTGTGTCCGCCGAGAACTAAAAATAAATATTAAAAATTCTCTTCTCTCTCTCTCTCTCCTCTCTCACTCTCTCTTTAAAAAAAAAAAGAAATTAACAATTCAGAATATTGAATTTATAATATACTTGATATACATGGAATTGAAATTACCAAGGTTGAGAATGGGAATAATAGTGAAGAAAAAGATCTTGAACCAAGTACTTGTTATCAATTAAAAAAAAAAGATGTCACCACTAAAACAGCTGGTAGAAGTCGGCTTTCAATTAGAGCAAAATAAGAATCCACTTAGGGCTGGGGATGTGGCTCAAGCGGTAGCGCGCTCGCCTGGCATGCGTGCAGCCCGGGTTCGATCCTCAGCACCACATACAAACAAAGATGTTGTGTCCGCCGAGAACTAAGAAAAAAATCAATAAATATTAAAATTCTCTCTGTGTCCCTCTCTCTCTCACTCTCTCTTAAAAAAAAAAAAAAAAAAAAAAGAATCCACTTAAAGAACATGCCAGTCAAATGTAAAAAAGAGTCCAGGGAATGACAGGCCTGGTGAGCCTTGCTCTTCTTATGTTGACTGAAGTAAGCAGAAATGGAGGACATTATGGGGTTACTCTCTTAAGGAGAAATTCCTCTGTTAGCTTCCTTCTTGGGATAATTTCCAGTGTCAAGTCAGTGTAGGTGGTAGTGACCAGAATTGATCTTACCAAGAACAAGATGTATTCTACATCCTTGTTCAGTTTTGCAAAGAGGGCCTTTTGAGACTGGGGCACAGCCTTTCTAGAGTATTAAAATTCAAGAGTTATATAACACAGCACTATGTTTCAAAACTCGTCAGATCCCACAGAGTTTTGCAATGACATTTAAGTGCATTAGTAGAATATGGTGAAGATTTGTTATTGAATTTTCCAAAAGAATTTTGAGTTGTTAGATCAAAGGTTTCTTTTTTATGGAAAATGGCAGATTTCTGCAAAAGGAGGCTTAAAAATCTTCCTTTAGTAAAATTCATGCTTTTTCATTACTATACTCTGAGGTACAACTAAATATTTAGCAGAGGTGGTTAGAAGGAAATAGGTGACCCTGGAGGGCAATGGAAAGGAAATGAAGAATTCATTATTCTAGAAAAAAAATATTTGTACTTAAATAAGTTTCTGCAAAAATTTGAAGACCAAAATAAAAATAAACTTATTTTTTTCAAAACCTAATAATATGTGATTTTAAAAGTGTTCCTAAGAATAATTTCTGACAGCTCTCTACACATTCTACTTCTCTTTTAATCGAATGACAAACTACAAGTCTAAAAACATGTCCAATGTTCTGTACTAATCTGCAGGAAGATTGTCTAACATTGGATAGATCATTACAAATGAGTTGCAGACTATTAATCAACTAGATTTGTTTTTCCTTAAAAAAAAAAATCTAGACCCATTATTTAAGAAGTAGAATTTCCATTTCCATTGCTATCTTTCTGCCTGCAGGTTTGTGGTGCTCAGAGGGAAATGCTCAGTTTAGATAATCAGCCGCATCTTCTCTTTCTCTTTAGGAACAGGATGGCAAAGTTGTCATACACTATAGACAGGGCTTCAAATGGAGTCTCATTCGCTTTATTTCTGTTGTTCACATTAGAAATCCTATAAATCCTATAATTCTTTATTAAATAATTTTCTGGAGTGTAATTATTTAATCATTCATTCATTCCCTTATACATATTTTACTAGTGCCCAATATTGCCATACATTGTTGTGGGTACTGGGAATACACAGTGCACATACTAGCCACAACTACTTTAGAGAAATAGCCACAATGGATAGACACAACAAATAAAAAAATTTGAAATTATAAGTTACATATGGAAAACTAGCAGTTCTTTTCAAGATTGAAATATCTTAAGGACATAATTTAGATTATAAAGTAGTGAAAGTAAAATTTAAGCTTAGATTCTGCCTCAGTCTTTTCAGGCTGCTAGAGTCAGCTAGGATAGATTGGGTGGCTGGTAAACAATAGGAATTTATTTCTCACAGCTTTAGAGACTGAGAAGTCAAAGATGAAATCAACAGATCTGTTGTCTGGTAAGGTTTTGTTTCCTATTTTGTAGACAGCAGTCTTCTCATAGTGTCCTCATGTGGTGCAAGGGGCATATAAGCTCCTTTGGGACTATTTTATAAAATTGTTAATCTCGTTTATGAGAGTCTAAGCCTTATGATCTATTTTTTTCTCAAAGACTTTAATTCCTAATACTATTATATTGGGGGTTAGAATTTCAACACAGGAATTTAGAGGGGGCAGAAACATTCAGCCATTGCCATGTTACCGACAAGTCACTTGTTATTTGCAAATGGAAACTAGGTACATACCTTTGTAGCAGAGAAATCTGATGAAAACTACCCTGAATAAACAATTTTTTAATCAACCAACATGAGACCATGGATGTGATGCACTGAGAACACACACACATCTCTTCTGTGCTACCCCTATATAAAAATGAACAACCATATTCAACCATTAGGCCATTATTGTCAATAAAACCCTAAAGAACTGGCCTAGACTACCAAAGTTTCAATGTTATTAATGATAAAAATTGAAGAATTGTTCCAGATAAATGGAGCCTAATGAGATATGATGCTAAATGTAATGCAAGTTTGGGATTGGATTTTGGATAGAAAAATTAAGTTGCTGTAAAGAATATGAAGCCAATAAAAATTTTTGATTATGGAGTATGTATTAAGTCACATTTTTTTTTGTACCAAGGATTGCTTTACCACTGAGGCACATCCCCAGCCAGTTTTGTATTTTTATTTAGAGATGGGGCCGAAGTTGCTGAGGTTGGCTTTGAACCTACAATCCTCCTGCTTCAGCCTCCTGAGCCACTGTGATTACATTTATTTATATTAACTTTCTTTATTTAATAATTGTATTATGGTTATATAAGAGAATGACCATATTCTTAAGAGATACACATGAACCATTTAAGAGTAAGGGATCATGATGTCTGTAGATTACTGAGATGGTAACAGGAAGAGTCAGGTAGACAAGTAGGCATGTGAGATAGATAAATAGATAGATAGATGATAGATAGATAGCTAGATAGCACAGAGAGAGTTAGAGAATGGCCAAATGTGTGTGTGTGTGTAAACACACACATTATATATATATGAAAATCTTCTAAATCTAGATGTAGGTTGATTATGTGCTCAGTGTACTAGTCTTGCAACTTTTCTGCTGTTTACTAATTTTCCACATAAAATTTAAAATAATTTTATACCTGATGGATGAGATAATGGACATTAACTATAAGGGAATTATTGCAGGGAAAAGGAGGAGCATAGCAGAGTATCTTCACAACAGGCAAAAGTGTCTTAGATGTAAAAATCACTAAATGTTAAATAATAAATTGAATTTTATCAAATGAAACCTTCTGCTTACTAAAAGATCTCCATTCACAAAACTTAAAAAAAAATCAAATTGTGGCCTGAGAGAAAGTATCTCAATATGTATATCTAACCACTATATAAATATTCAGAAAGCAATAATATGGAAAAACAAATTATAAATCAGGCAAATTAATGCACATTTCTCAGAAGACATGGAAGGAAATGCAATAAAATAGCTAGAACTTCACAAAAATTAGAAAGACATCACGTCAATAATTAAAATTACAAAGACATCACACCAACAATTGACAAAGATCTGGAACGATAACATTCACTTTTCAGTAAACATTCACTACAGAATTGTTTGAGTAGCAAGTTTAAACAAATGTATGTTTTATTCTAAAAGACAGTTTCAGGAATTCATATCTCACCTGAAATGATGTGTGTACAAACGCATACACAGGTGGGATCCTTTAAATTTGATCCCCAAAGAATGTTGATTAGTATTTTGCATAGTTTCAGATAATATGCAATACTGGAAACATTTTGGAAGATTTCAAATGCACAAATAAAGCTGCAAGCATATTCCTTTTATATTCAGAAGGCTGATGCAAGGCACCAGGTTTCATAGCTCACACATGCTGCCCTTTGTCTATTGGCTTGACATAGTTTGGTGCAGCCCAAATGCCAATACCTCTTCAGCTGATTTCATCCAATAAATCTCATCTTATTACTCATCTGACTTTTGAACCAGCTTTTTAATAAAAAGTACCCTTTGTGCTCATGTATTTCTTTTTTGCTTGCTTTGTTTTTTTTTGTTGTTGTTCTTAACCCCTTTATTCACCTATTTTTCATCCACTTTTCCTTCTTGACTTGCTGCCCTGCTGGCTTCAGAACTCAGAACTGGATATATAGGTAACTGTAATATACCAATTGTTGTTGTAGCTTTTAAACTTCTGAAAGGTCAGTTCCTATAAAAAGTTGTAGCTTTGCTTGTCTGATTGAATCCTCACTGCTACAATCACCACCTATATGATCCAAGAATTCCATTCCTAGACATTTGCCCAAGAGAAATGAAAAAAGCATATATATCCACAAAATAGACTCATTTGAAATATAAAGTGTCCTATCATCTTATTCATAAGAATCAAAAAATGGGAACAAAAAGTTTTCATCAAACAAACAAAAAGGCCTCGCACAGTGGCAGCTGGGGAAGCTGAGGCAGGAGGATTTCGAGTTCAAAACCAGCTCCCACAACACTGAGGCAGCACTAAGCAACTCAGTGAGATCCTGTCTCTAAATAAAATACAAAATAGAGCTGGGGATGTGGCTCAGTAGTTGAGTGCCCCTGAGTTCAATTCCTGGTACTCCCCCCGCCCCCTCCCCCACAAAAAAAAATAGGCAAATAAATTACTTGTATATACAACAACATGGATGAATCTCAAAAGCATCATGTTGAGTGAAAAAAAAGCCAGAAATTTTAATAGGTTACATATAATCCCATTTATGTTATCTAAATATAGGTTAAAAACTGACAAGAGAAATAAAAATATCTCCTCTCTCAGGAAGATATGATTTCACTGGAGGGAACTCCAGGAATTTTCTGGGCTGTGGAGCTATTTTGTATCTTGATTGGAGTTTCACAGGGATGCATTTGTCAAAACTCATTGTAGCTATACATTAATCTGTTCATTTTATTGAATGTGAGTTTCACCTCAATAAAATGTGGTAATGGAAGTGATAAAATATTATCTATGCTATAATTTAGGCTTATGAAAATGCTAAGGAAATATGACTGAAGAAAATATTATTTCTGCAAATTAGGGAAAGAAGAAGAAAAGCCATTTGCACTATAGCTTTAAGAATGAATATGCATTGCCCTGCCAAGCAAAGCGAAGGGGAAAAAAACAGAGTGGCTTGTGTGTTCATGGAAGAGTGGGAGTTCCATGGGAAAATAGGGAATTCAATTAGTTAAAATGTAGCTGGGGAGGTATTAGACTACAGCTAATATATCTAGAAAGTTAAGTAGAGTTCATTGTTAAGAGAAGTTGATATATGCCAATGCATTTTAGTTTTATTCTATTCACAGTAAATTATTAGCAGTGGCTTTTAAGTGGATCAAAACATTGAAGGAAACTAATTTGAATTTTAGGAAAGAAACTGGCAGTATCCAGTATAGTTGGGTTGTCACAGATAAACAGGTAGACCAGTCAGGAGATGAGTATAATAATTCAGCAAGAGATGATGGAAATCTGGACAGAGTCAATCATTGTAAAAAAGATAGGAAAGTTATTTCAGATACACAACTATTGTGATTTACTCACTAACTAGAGCTGAGGCTGAGGAGTCACAGCTTCATTGAATCTGTGTTGGGCAACGAGATTATGGTCATCTGCTATATGCAGGTGAAAAGGAGATTTTTTAGAGATAGAAATTAGGTTCTGTTGGATATAATGTAAAATGACCAATAAATGTGTTCAAATTGCAGCCATTCAGTGGGCAATGAAAATGGCACTTTCCTGTATGTAAAGCAAAGTAGAACTATAGATGCATATGTATAATTTTTCCTATGCTTTCCTAAAAATCAAGGAGAAAATAAATGTAAAAAACCAAGGTTTGCAATTGCTACTAGCGTTGGCATAAAGGGATAGAGTTTTAGAGTTATGGGGACAGGAATGTTGAAATAGATGGCCAGTAGGTACAGAAGGTAGTAGGAACCCAGGAGAGCTAGGATAAAACAGAAAAGCTTGCACAAATCATAAAGTGAAGGCTAAGTGATTAGAAAATTCACTGCTGGTAGGGAGAAAAATCACAAGGAGAAAATAGAAGAATGCTCATCTCAAGCTCAGATATTTGATAGGATAACTGACAAATGTGTTGGTGTTACAACTTATAACTATTGAAGAGTTTGAAATGCAAATTAAAAAGCAATAAACATGTAGACTGTTCAAGTCTACAGTAGGGGTAAATGTTGAAAATTTATGTAAGCCTGCAGGAATTTGGACTTTAACGAGCCGGTTTTTCAGAGAATTTAAGTCAGCCTGAATAAGAGGCCCCTGGTGTGAAAGTTAGAATATAAAACATGTTCCCCAACTATCACTCCCTCAAAATAGAACAAGTTCATAACATAGTGGTAATAAGACTAGTTTCTAATTTTTACAGTGCAGGCCTTTAGAACTTTATGTGCTGCTCAAAACTTTAGTTAGACAAACTCTCTATTAATTAAGCTAATTAAAAATCCACCTTATCTTTAACACATAACAAAAAAATGTCCTTTGATTTATGATCCCTTCTTGTTAATGGTTTAATGAGCAGAGCATATGAATATATAATTTACTGAAATAGACTGTAAATATATTTCTCATAGAAATTAAAATGCACTCATTTTCTGTGAGTTTTAAAGTTAACTTCCTAGCATAAAAATAAATATTCTAGACTATGGCCAAATTCAGCAACTGATTTTAGATTTGAGGTTATTTTTAAAAGAGACAAAAGACTAATCTCTATGTTTTCACCTCACCCTCACTAGACTTTAATTGGATACTAGAGTCTACTAATCAAATCAAGAGGTTCTGGGCATAACTAACACTTCTTGAGATGCGATTGAGATGAAATTAAAGGCCAGTTGGGCAGAAGTGGGATGGATTTACATTCATGTAATCATTGGCTATTGGGTTGCAATTTTGCTTGAACAATCAATTTTTAAAAGTGTGTCAAATGTTAGTTTTAACAAATGATTTCAACAATTTTTTTTATCATTTTAAAGACACATGCAGGTGAACTACTACCCCTGATTTTCTTATGCCTACGATTATAATCCTTACCAGAGAAGAGTCTGTTTCAATCAGTAATGCTTTCCTCGTGCTTGCTAGATTGTCTAGCACAGAGCAAATCCTCAGTAAATGTTTGTTGACTTATATTTAAGAAGAAATAGAAATAGAATCGCCAACAAAATATAAATAAATAAATAAATAAATAAATAAATAAAGACTAGTATACTAATTTCTTCCCAAATGTGATGGTCTATCAACTTATAGAAAATGCAGTATAAATCATTAGGTATATTGCAGTTATTTAATAATCTGGACTCAACTGACCAGCCATCATGGACTGAACACTTAAAATAATGCCCCCCCCCCAAACTGGTGAACAGGTTCTATAGCTGTCTGCATTTGGTTTGGGGATTTTTTCCCCTAGGCTCATTGCCCCCTGTACTCTTCAGACCTCCTAGTAAACTATCCCCAGTCTTTGTCTCATTGTGCTTCATTTCTTAATGATTTTCCAAAACTCCTTCTTTTCATTGGCAACTCATAGTAACAGTTTGCCTTTGTTGTTGTTGTTTACCTAGTGACCTTTTACAGTATCTCTTCTAGACCTGTGTAGTATGGCAGAGGACAACTTGGCTCTAGATAGCCTGTGGTAATTCTCTAATTCTGACTTTTTTTTTTTTTAGGGAAAGATGTAGATGTGAGCTGACACCATGAGGTACAAGCATGTGACAAAGACAATAAGCAAAAGAATGAGTAGTTAAGACAGGAAATCAAATTTAATCAACACTATACGCCATAAGGACAATAGATGGTGCCATAAAAAGAACAGAGTCATGATCACCATGCATTTGTCAAGAACCCAGATGCCAAATCATCTGGTCTATTCTGGCATTTGAGTAAAATACATTATCTGTGTCTTCATAACTCGTAGAGGTTTTGACTAAAGTTTTGATTGATTTTCTGAATTCCTAACTGAAATGGAAAAATGTTTTGAACTCCTGTGGACATGCCCTGAAAGGGAAAAAGGCTAGAAATAAAATAGGAATGTCTTAAAAAAAATAGAAGCATAACCCAATAGGAATGGAGCAGTAACCAGCCAACACCCTTAGCCAAATGGTGTGTGAAACAATCAAACCAAATGAGGTGAGAATTACAGGTCAGCTTGATCAAAGCTCACCTATAGAGAATGTCAGTGAAGAAATATGTCATGAACAGATGCCCTGAAAATGGCTCAAGGATGGAGCATGAGGGAAGAAGAAAGAAATCAAACAAAATAGTCATATTGAAAAGGAAAGAAGTAAAAAGAAAGGATATTTTAAAAGAAGAAAAGGAAACAAAAAATTCAAATGAAAAAAGAAAATTTGGCTTGAAATATGTACTCAGCTGGTCAGCAGCCTCCTCAGCTTGTTTCTTTTTGTACTCATTTCTAAATTTTATGATATTGACATTCAGCATCTGCATCCTTCCAAGATCACTCCCCTTTGAAATTATATCACACATTCTGACCCAGTTAATCTCAATTTTATGTATTTCCTTTTACTAAGGTTTGGGTAAAAGTGGACCCCAATAAGCTCATGTGCAGGAAGGCTTAGAGGTGCAGTGATTAGATTATGAGAGTTGTAACAAAATAAGTGGCCTAATTCAGTTGATGCCTTAATAATTCGAAAGGACGACTGTACTGGGTTAAAACTGCAGGCAGGTAGGGTGTGGCTGGAGGAAGTTGTTGGTGGTGGAAGTGCCTTTCGGAATTATATTTTGTCCCTGGCTTCTCACTTTCTCTTTCTCTCTCTCTCTCTCTCTCTGTCTCTCTCTCTCTCTCTCTCTCTTTCTGCTCTAGGCTACCATGAGCTGAGTAGCTTTTCTCTGCTATGTCTTTCTGCCTGTTCTGCCTCAGCTTGGGCCCAGAGCCTGGATTCAGCAGACCATGGACCGAGACCTCTGAAACTGAAAAGCCCAAATAACCTTTCCTCCTCTAAGTTGTCATGTGAGTATAGGTTAGAGGGAGGAAAAGCTGACTAACACACTTTTCTATAAACTGGTTAAGTTGCTTTATTCCTTGTAGCATTATTTCCAGTATAGACCCTTTTCATTCTGTCCTCTCTTATTGTGCCATATTGGCTGACTACATTGTTAGATCAAATAAGTTTTATGACAATTTGGATGCTTGATTGCCACAGTCTGGCTGGGCACAATTCAGGAGCCACTTGTCAGAAGAAACTAACTTTATTTTTAGAACTACAAGCCAAACAAAACAGCTCCTCAGGAAAAAACCCTCAGAGCCCAACTGCCACCACTGGCTTCCCACAAGCCTCTCTCTCCAACACCAGCCTCTCCACCTCCCACAATCCTCCTGCTCTTGAGGCCGATTGGCTGGGTCGTGGGGGCGGAGCCAAAGAAGTCCCCCAATGAGCAGCTCCGTGGTCTGAAAGGGCAGGGAAACAGCCCAATGAACATCACCGCAGAGGAGCCAATCAGCTAGATGTTGCTGGGGCCGCTGTCAGCCAATCATCAGCCGGCAGCTGGAAGTTTGCTGGGGCCCCTTTGGCTGTGGCTCTCAACACTTGATATTCACGAAATTTGGGCTTGAAAAATTGATGGAGTCATCATCGAATATCATCAAACACTGGGTCAGGAAATGAAAAAAGTAAAGGAAATCTTGAAATATCTGTAATTTCCTCTTTCTGATAAGCCTGTTGTAGAACTTAAAGATAGAAATTGCACTTTTCAGAAAGCAGATCATATTTTGTGTTTTTCTATGGAACAGTCCAAGTTGTTGAGCTACTGCTCCTTTGAGTATCCCAGATCTATTGTAACAGACTAAAATGCCGATCATTCCCTTCTTCTAGCTTCTGTATTCAAAATTGTGAAATCTTTGGTTATTGATTAAAACTACCAGCTACCTTGAATAGAGAAAACAGAAAAGACTCAAGGGGATAAAAAGATGAAAAAATCTTGAATTAATTCAAAACAGATGGGGAACAATACACCATTAACTATATTATCAGACATCTTCAGACATGGGTGGAGATAGGAAAACAAAGAGACTATCACATTAGTGTTTACCTGCAGGTGGGTGCAGGGAGACCTATTATCATCGTGGAAGAGTTACCTCAAAGAAGGCCTGGTAGGGAAGATGATCAATTATATTCTGTCTAATTTGTTACATCAGTCTAACTAGAACATGTTTGTCTTTGCTGACAGCGGTTAGGATACTGATTTGTAAAATACAATCATATACTAGGTAGAAGACTAAAAGGTGTCTGATAAACAGAAAATCATTATAGCAACCAGTGGAAAAGAAAAAAGAAATTTTACATGCAGACAGACAGACAAAGTAATATATTTAAAGTACCAAACAAAACAAACCAAAAACCAACAACTTGTCAATCTAAAATTATATACAAAACGACTCTCTTTCAAAGGGAACAGTGAATAATAGCATTTTCAAATATACAAAAGCTGAAAGAATCAATCATCCCAGAGGTGCACTAAGAAACTATTAGGGAAATCCTTCATCAAGAGGTAGGACAATAGATGGAAATATAGATCTATAAAAAAGAATGGAGGTGCTAGAAATGGAAACTACAGGGTAAATATAGAAGAACTGTTTCTAATTATTAAAATCTCTTCAAAAGATAATAGACTTTCTCAACAAAAATAGTATCATATGGGTTAATAAGATATGTAGAAGTAAAATATTTGATAATAATAAAATAAAACTGAAGCAGTTATATAGAGTTCTTAATCTATGGGTGGTATGGCATACTTTCACTTGAAGGTAACTATAACAGACGTTTACTATAGAACAATGCCTAAAATAACAAAACAATTATAACAAGTCAACAATGTGATAAAACTTTTTTTTTTTTTTTTTTTTTTTTGTATTCAGGATTGAATCCAGGGACATTCTACCACGGATTTACATCCCCAACCTTTTTTTTTTTTTTTATTGTTGAGACAGGGTCTTGCTAAATTGCTGAGGATAGCCTTGAAATTGTGATTCTCCTACTTCAGCCTTCTGAGACACTGGGATTTCAGGTGGGCACTACTATGATCAACTAAAATGGAAATTTTAAAAAGCTAAAATAAGAAAAAAGAACAAATAGGACATCAAAATTACATTAAGTTAAAATCAACTAAATACCCAAATTTAAAAATAGTGATTGCTAGATTATATTTCAAAAACAAGACCCATTTATAAGCCATGTAGAAGAAAAATATTAAAATATAATGAGAAAAATAAGATAAAAGTAAAGGGATATAAGCACACACATACACACACATAAAAATATACACAACAAGAAATATTACCAGGGTAAACATTGTCATCTATGGTGATAATTGGATCAACTAACTTATCACTAAAATATAACAATCTAAATACTTATACCAGTAACGGAGCTTCAAAATGGATGAAACAAATGTTAAGAGATATAGATACATTCAGAATTAGACAAATTTGAATAGACTTCATTTAATAATTGTTGGAATAAGTATTCCGAAAATCAACCATGATGAGTTGATTTAACAACATTATTAATCAACTGGATCTAATTGGCATTTATAGACTAATCCTGTCAACAAAGCAGCTGACACTTCCCAGTGTACATATGGAACATTCACAAAGATATAACATGTTTTGAGCCATAGAACATCTATCAATAAGTTTAAAAGGATTTAGGTCATACAAAGTATGCTTCTGAATGGAATGAAAATATTAGAAGTTGAAAAAAAAAAGAGCTTTGAAAAAAATCTCTATTTGAAAGTGAAATAACCAATTACTTTCACAACCAATGAGATAAAAAATTTTAAATTAGAAATTATATTGAAATAGCAGGAGGGAAGATGAGAAGGAAGGGGGAAAATAGTAGGGAAAAATTAACCAAATTATGTTATGTGAAGGTACAAATATGTCATAATAAATCTCAGTATTATATGTAATTATAATCCACCAATAAAAACAAATTTTAAAAAGAAAGAAAATGAAACTTTTCTGTATAAGTTTGTGTGGAATGCTACTGGTTTTTTTTTTTTTTTTTTTTTTTTTTTTTTTTTTTTTTTTTAGAGAGAGAGAGAGAGAGAGAGAGAGAGAATTTTTGATATTTATTTTTTACTTCTCGGCAGACTCAACATCTTTGTTTGTATGTGGTACTGAGGATCGAACCTGGGCCGCACACATGCCAGGGGAGCGCACTACCACTTGAGCCACATCCCCAGCCCCCTGAAGTGGTTTTTAAGGGAAAAGTTATAGCATTAAATCCAACAATATATTAAAAAGAAAATGCATCATCATTAAGTAGTGTTTATCCCAGAATTCAGGCTTTATTTTGCACTGGAAAAATCAATCAATGTGATTCATCATGTTAATAAACTCAAAAAGAAAGACCAAATGATCGTCTCAATAGACATGATCTTTGACAAAATCTATCAATTTCAGGTTTTTTAAAAACTCATTGAACTAGAAATAGAAGGAAATGTCCTCAGTGTAAAAAAGGGCACTAATGAAAACCCTATGGATAAAATCATATTTTGTGGCAAAGCCTAAATGTTTTCCTCTTATGATCAGGAATAAGACAAGGATGTTACCACTTTTATTTAAGATAATACTGAAGTTTTTATTTATTTGCTATCCAGCACTTAACCAATTAGTACAAATGGATGGCAAACAAGACAGAGGATATACTCAACATTAAATACAAATTAAAAGCCTGGTATTTACATACCCATTTGCATGGCTAAAATTTAAAAAACATGATTACACCAATAAAAATGTTTATTCACAGCACTGTAAATAAAATGAAACCCTAGTACTCTTGTTAGAATGTAAAATGGTACTACCAATTTTGAAAACAATTAGAGTGTTTCTTAAAATATTAACATACATGTTTGATGCAGCCATCCCATTTGTAGGTTTTTAACTCAAAGAGATAAACCATGTCCATACAAAGACTGGTAAATGACTATTTATAGGAGCTTTATTTATATTTATAAAAAAATTGGAAACAACCCAAATATTAACAACAGATGAAGGAGTAAACACACTTTATATCCATACAATGAAATACTATTCAGCATTAAAAGGAATGAGCAAATTTCATACACCCAACAACATGGATGATTCTCAACATAACTAGGCTGAGAGAAGGCAGTTGGACAAAAAAGAACACATATGGCACTATTCTATTCACACAAAATTCCTGAAAACACAAACTAATCCATAGTGAGAGAAGGCATTCAGTGACTACTCAAGGAATGATCTGAGGGGATCTGGGCAGAAGAAAGAGTGGATGAAAGAGTACCAGGAGAACTTTCAGGGCATGGATATGTTTAGTGGGGAATAAAATTAACCAAATTATGTTATGTGACTGTGGTGATCATTTCTTGGGTATAAACATGTCAAAATTTATTAAATTGTATGCTTTATATATAGTTTATTTTTTGTAATTATACTTCATAAAATATTAAACCAAAATCAATATGTTTATATTGTTTTCTAGCTTAAAAGCTTTACTGGTAAAAGTGGGGTAGGGAGGGAGAGCATGGGAGCATTAGATTAATTTTAGATAGGGAAGAGAGGTGAGAGGGAAAGGGTGGGGGAAGGGGATTAGCAAGGATGGTGGAATGCGATGGTCATCATTATACAAAGTACATGTATGAAGACTTGAATTGGGTGTCAATATACCTTATATACAAACAGAGATATGAAAAATTGTGGTGTATATGTGTGTGAAGAATTGTAATGCAAAAAAAGGTACATGTATAATGGCATAAATTGACGTGAACATACTTTATATACAGAGATACAAAAAATTGTGCTCTATTTGTGTAATAAGGATTGTAATGCATTCCACTGCTGTCATGTATTTTTAAAAAATAATAAAATCAATTTAAAAAATTAAAAAAATATATTTGCTATAAAGCCCCATCTTTTGTGCTATGCAAGCCAATACAAATTGGGCTGGGGATGTGGCTCAAGCGGTAGAGCGCTCGCCTGGCATGCGTGCGGCCAGGGTTCCATCCTCAGCACCACATACAAACAAAGATGTTGTGTCTGCCGAAAACTAAAAAATAAATATTAAACTTCTCTCTCTCTCTCTTTTAAAAAAATACTTTAATTTATGAAATAAAAATCTTTACCTTTTGGAGTGAAAACTTTCATGTTGGCTGTAGAAAACTTAAAGAATGGCATTAAAATGTCCTTTCCTCAAATACAGACTTCAGACATTATGCAAAAGAAAAAGTGATGGAGTTTAAGAAATTACCTAAGAAAAATGTGTTTAAAGATAATATCACAAGCAACATTTCAGCTAACAATTATGGAGTTTTAATTAGTCTGCAAGCTTCCAAAATTCCCTGTAGGTAAAGTGCAATAGCAACAGATGGAAGAAAATTTGGAAATCACAGTAGTGGGCACAGCATATTAAAATATAGACATATTTCCAGAAAATAATTGACAAAATCTTGTATGTAAGCACTCTGATCCAATATGCACGTTTAAAAATAGGAGTTTTTCCACTGATAAAGTGGTTTTAATGTGGATTTCTCCAAGAGAAGCCCACATCAATATTCTTTCTGATTCTTCAAAAGAAGCTCTTTGTAGATTTTTGATCTTTCATGATGATGAATATTTTTGATGTGAGAATTTTCTTTCTTCTGGTTTATCATTTAATCAAAAGCATTGAAAGACTTTAAAATTTCCAAGTCAGACCTACATCAGTTACAAATTGATCACTGACCTAGTGAGTAATTAAATTGCTTGACTTTTTCTTTATAGTCCATCCAAGATAATTATATTGAAGCTCAATTGATTTTATTCACTCACTCACATATTCTTTCCATATCATTGAATATTTTACATATACCAAATACTAGAAAAAACATTGGGAATGTAAAATCAAATGAGGCCTAGAAGGTCCTGTAACCAAAGAATCTGTTGGCTAGTGTGAAGTTAGTAACTCACTGAAATATAACATAAATACTATGATAAACAACACATCTAGGTACACCTATCCCTGGACTGCAGAAGGCTCAATAGTGTGTACAAAGAAGTAATATTGGAATTAACATTGGCAAGGAAGGAGCACTAGAAAATGCACTACATTCAAAATCCAGAAATTGAGTGAGCACTTTTTCTTAAGAATAAAATCTAACAGACCTTATATTAATTTTCTCTATATTGTTTCTGATAAGCCATTGAATTAATTGGACTAAACTTTCAATTAAGTATAAACAAAATTGAGGTATGTACTTGACTACTTCACCAAAACTTCACTGGGAAAGCAATACAAGGTAGGAAGTATCTGAGAAAGTAGACAAGCTGATGGAGTAGGGAGAAAGACTCAGGGGTATTGGGGGGAAGAAATGATTAATAACTACTAATGGCTATATAGTTTTATTTGGGGTTATAAATATGTTATAAAATTAATTGTGAAAATGTTTTCAAAACTCTAAACAAACTAAAAAAACCACTAGATTGTATACCTTAAGGGAGTGGATTGCATGATAGGCAAATTATGTCTCAATAAAATTCTTTATATTTAAAGTCTTTAAATATAAATATACCAAATGTCTATAAATATAAATGTACCGAATGATACAATTGATATGCAATAAAGTTCATCACAGAGGATAGCCTGGGACCTCTTAACTGGATATTCCTTTCAATAAGATCCCAATTTTATCCCATAACATTCCTTTTGATAAAGTCCTGGTTCATGAATTTTGGAGTCAAAAATACCTAGATGTTTCCCAATATTGATGCCATAAATTGCTTGAATTGAGTCAAATCTCCATTAACTGGGGTTGCCATCTGCCGTGAAACTTGAGTATGGCATTGTCCACTTCCTGCGGTTGTCCAAGAACCAAATGAGGTAACATTTGGAAACTACACCAAACGTTACTGAGTAAGAATTTAATAGACAAATTTTATACCCACTAGCAGGCATTGCTATATCCCCTGCCCAATAGTACTTGCTTTGATGTAATATTTTAGAATCCAGATTAAACAGAAAAGAGTATGAACATTTTTTTTTTCCTGAGTAGAAGCCTGAGGATTCTGCTGTTTCGCATGGACATTTAGAATCATGTGTGAAACGTGAAACTCTACAATGTCTTTGCCCACCTAGTATATTAACCTAGTATATTAACTAGACTGTGATTGCTGCAGCTTGGTATTGCAGCTTGTTAAGAAGTACTTTGCTATGTGTTTCCAACCTGCATGGAGCAAGTGCCAAATTCAAGGCAGTGCTACAACCAGATATAGTCTTACCTGAATTCATCGTTCTACCTTGCCCCAGTGCTTTTTCTGGTGGCATGTCTGTCTTCCCATATCCTAGTTTCCACAAGAGAAATCATCTGTGAAACAAAGAAAGATTATGCAGAGTTATTTTTCTATAATGTGTAATGAAGTTGCAAATTTAACTCAGACTGCAGGCTGGATAGTCAAGTAAAAATCAAATCCTTTCTTTCTTTTGCTATAGACCATCTATGCTTTCATACAAGTTTCCACTTGACTCTTCAGCAGGGAAAAGAAGGGAAAGGATAACTAAATGGTTAATAATTACTAATGGTTATATAGTTTCAACTTTGTTTATAATAATTTAGATAGTGAACTGGTTAAGGTATTGTTAGACTCTGTAGGATTGGCTCAGTTCCTTGGGTGACCCTTTTCTCCCTTTGCTTCTGTCTGAGTTGATGCCCACCAGCATGAATGGAGGAATACATGGTTCAGAGGATCACTGAAGGGCAAAGATTTGGGGTCTTCTTGAACAGTGTTTCTGGTGTTTAGTGTGATACTCAAATATTCTCAAAACAGAAGACTAGTACACCTAAGTGCTAACATGACATTTTACCTGGCTATCAAATAGGTAAGCACAAACTAAAATATCCAAAACAGAAATCAAAATTTATTCCTTTCCCAATCTTCCCCATTCATATAAATGATCCTATAATCATCCAGTCAATCCAAACCTTGGGAGTCACTCCCTTTCCCTCACCTCCCATGTCTAATGATCAACAAATCATCTCAGTTCTTCTAAAAATATTCCTTAACTCTATCCTCTTCTGCCTGTCATTCTTTTATTATTTATTTATTTATTCTAATTTGTTATATACAATGGCAGAATGCAATTCATTTCATATTACACATCTAGAGCACACGTTTTCAAGTCACTGATTGTACACAAAGTATTTTCACACCATTCGTGTCTTCATACATGTACTTAGGGAAATGATGTCTAACTCATTCTACCATCATTCCTACACCCTTGCTCCCTCTGGTCCCCTCCCAACCCTTTGCCCTGTCTAAAGTTCCTCCATTCTTCCCATGCTCCCCCTGGATTGCCATTATGAGTCAGAATCTTCATATCAAAGAAAACATTGGGCCTTTGGTTTTTTGGGATTGGCTTACTTCAGTAAGCATTATATTCTCCAACTCCATCCATTTACCTGCAGCAAATGCCATGGCTTTATTCTCTCTTAATGCTGAGTAATGTTCCATTGTGTATACATACCAAAGTTTTCCTAGCCATTCATCTACTGAAGGGCATCTAGGTTGGGTCCACAATTTAGCTATTGTAAATTGTGCTGCTTTATTAAACATTGATATGGCTGTGTCCCTGAAGTACGCTGTTTTTAAGTCCTTTGTGTATAAGCCAAGGAGTGGGATAGCTGGGTCAAATGGTGGTCCCATTCCATGTTTTCCAAGAAATCTTCATACTGCTTACCATATTGGCTGCACCAATTTGCAGTCCCACCAGCAAAGTATAAGTGTGCCTTTATCCCCACTCCTTGTCAACACTTATTGTTGTTTGTATTCTTAATAACTGCCATTCTGACTGGAGTGAGATGAAATCTTAGAGTAGATTTGACTTGCCTTTCTCTAATTGCTAGAGATGTTGAACATTTTTTCATGTTTGTTGATTGTATATCCTCTTCTGAGAAGTGTCTGTTCAGGTCCTTGGCCCAGTTATTTATTGGGTTAATTATTTTTTTGTTGTTAAGGTTTTTTGAGTTCTTTATATATCCTAGAGATTAATGCTCTAATATGTGTTTGTCATAAAGATTTACTCCCATTCTGTAAGCTCTCTATTCACCTCACTGATTGTTTCTTTTGTTGAAAAGAAGCTTTTTAGTTTGAATCCATCCCATGTATTGATTCTTTTTTTATATATTTATTTTTTAGTTTTCGGCGGACACAGCATCTCTGTTTGTATGTGGTGCTGAGGATTGAACCTGGGCTGCACTCATGCCAGGCGAGTGCACTACCGCTTGAGCCACATCCCCAGCCCCTATTGATTCTTGATTTTAATTCTTGGGCTATAGGAGTCTCAGGAACATACCTCAACATTGTAAAGGCTATTTATGCTAAGCCCCAGGCCAACATTATTCTAAGTGGAGAAAAATTGAAAGCATTTCCTCCAAAAACTGGAAAAAGTTAATGATGACCTCTTTCACCACTGCTATTTAACATGGTTCTTGAAACTCTAGCCAGAGAAATCACAGGAAAGAAATTAAACGTATACATATAGGAAAAGAAGAACTCAAATTATCACTATTTGCAGACTATATGATTTTATACCCAAAAGATCCAAAACATTCCACCAGAAATCTCCTAGAACTAATAAATGAATTCAGCAAAGTAGCTGGATATAAAATCAACACCCATAAATCAAAAGCATTTCTGTACATCAGGGACAAATCCTCAGAAAAAGAAACCAGGAAAACCACCCCATATACAATAGCCTTAAAAAAAAACACCTTGGGAATAAATTTAATGAAAGAGGTGAAAGACCTGTACAATGAAAACTACACGCTAAAGAAAGAAATTAAGGAAGACCTTAGAAGATGGAAAGATCTATCTTGTTCTTGGATAGGCAGAATTAATATTGTCAAAATGACCATACTACCAAAAGCACTATACAGATACAATGCAATTCCAATTAAAATCCTAATGGCATTCCTCAAGAAATAGAAAATGCAGTCATGATATTCATCTGGAAAAATAATAGACCCAGAATAGCCAAAGAAATCTTTAGCAAGAAGAGTGAAGCTGGTGACATTACTATTCCAGACTACAGAGCAATAGTAACAAAAACAGCATGGTATTGGCACCAAAATAGACAGGTAGACCAATGGTACAGAATAGAGGACACAAAGATTATTCCACAGAACTACAGTTATCTTATATTAGACAAAGGCAACAAAAACTGGAGAAAAGATAGCCTCTTCAAAAAATGGTGCTGGAGAAACTGGAAATCCGCATGAAACAAAATGAAATTAAACTTCTATCTCTCACCATGCACTAAACTCAACTCAAAGTGGATCAAGGGCCTAGGAATTAAACCAGAGACCTTGTGCCTAATGGAAGAAAAAGTAGGTCCAAGTCTCCACCATGTCGGATTAGGCCCCAACTTCCTTAATAAAACTTACGACTATCATTCTTGACATTATTGTGGTCCAAGCCACATCCTCTCTTCACTATATTCCTGAAGTAGCGTTTTGTGTCTTTTCAAGTTAATTCTTTACTTGCCAGCCAGACTGATCTTTAAAATGTCAATCAAATCTGCAATCACCTTCAAAACCATTGATAGCTTCCACTGTGTTTAGAATGAAATCTTGTCTAACAACAAAAAACTGAAGTTAGCTTGTCCTGCAGCCCATGAAAGATCCAGTTCCTAGTGCATATCTAACATCATCATTCTCACTCCCAAACACAATGGCCTCTGTTATGCTTCCTGAGGAAGATAATCTCATATATGCTTTAGAACCTTTGCAATTCACTGTTCCATATGCCTGGAATACCCTTCTCGGCTCTTAGGAAGCTAAAGCAATACTTCATCAGGGAGACTTCTGACCCCGTACCAAGATCAGTGAAAACTCAGTCCTCTGCATTCTATCACATCACTCATTACACTTTGTAACTATACAGATAACTAAGGTGTTTATGTGTTTTAGTAATTAACTGTTCCTTATCCCTTTTATTGCAAACTTCATGGTGATAGGAACCTTATCAATGTTGTTCTTACCATAGATTTTCAACTTAATATTTATTGAGTGGAATGAATGATTGAATAACTTCATACTGCAGTTTTGGTATACATTCAATTGTGCTTAAAATTATTTGTGATATCATAGAGCTCCTTCTGAAGTAGGAATACTGTGTCTTTAATTGTTTAAACTACTACTGTTCCTCCTACTATAATTGTTACCACTGCTATTGCCACTATTTCTTTTTAAATATTCCATAATATTATAACTGATCTTTCCAATGGAGTTTTGGAAACAAGAGCATGGTTCTTTGACTGGTAGGAATGACCAGTGTTGGTTATATCTCCTTTTGTCACTTAAGATTGTGCCAGTAACATTTTAAGCCAGGTGCAGTGGCAGACATCTGTAATCCCAGCAACTTGGGTGGCTGAGGCAGGATTTCAAGTTCAAAGCCGGCCTCAGCAACTTAGCAAGGACCTGAGCAACTGAGCAAGACCTGTCTCTAAATAAAATACTAAAAGGGGCTTGGGATGTGGCTCAGTGAGTAAGTGCCCCTGGGTTCAATCATTGGTACAAAAAAAAAAAAAAAAAAAAGACTTCACCGGTAGCCATTTTAAGAGCTGACAAGGATGATTGCCTTGCAGATTCAGTCACTCAGAGAGCTGGGATAACCTATATTCACTTAGAAAAATTACAGTTTCTATACATAAATTGGTACCTTCTCTGGAGTGTACGCTTTGTCTGTAACCATGTGGATGTAAATTTTATGCCTAAAGCACTGATAAAACAGATAATCCCAATATCCTTTGCATTCTGTGGTTCTGGCCCATGAAGCATGATATTGCATGAGACTAGTATCATCTAGAATTTTCACTTGTCCTGAGGCCTGAAAAGACCTAATGAAATTTAATTTGTTTTGCTGGGAGCACTATTGGTTCAAGCATATTGGATTCATCCAGAAGCTTATCTCTGAAAGCCTTGAAATAACTGCTTTGACATTAACTTTTTCCTCCTGTTTTGTATTATTGTGAATATTATGAATATCTGCAGAAATTACTCAAAATTGAACCTGAGGTGGTTGAAACTTTACATTAGACTTTTAAACATGAGAACTTTCAAATTTATGCACTGAAAGAGAATTTAAGAGTCTTTCTCCTTGGAAGCTTTCTTAGGAAACAATTTTAATTTAACCAATGAGTGCTTGTCTCCTCTCTTATTAAAATTTCTTTAGAATTAATTTTCACAGCCACTTTTCACCTTAATACCTTTTGCTGAAACTTTATTCAAGACTGACAAATGTGTTAAATAGCTCAATCTCCTGAGAGTCTCAAATTGACATCCATCAATCCCAGTTTCCACATTTATTCTCAGTGTCTCCTTCGACAATTTATTTAACCTTTTTGAGAATCTGGTTTTTCCATTGTCCAATAAAAACTCTCATAATTACTATGGAATATAGTTTTCAAGGATTCATGGAGATAAATGAAGTAGAGGACTTAACCAGGGTCATGGCACTGTGTCTAGTCAATGAATACTGCCTCTAGCTATATGAGTAGATACTTCTTTTATTAAGTTAATTCTTTTGTGTCCAACACATTTATTTAGTTATAGATTAATTATATACTTCTACAGAAACCTGTGTTTTCAATGCTTAAATGTCATCATTTCCCTTTTTGCTCTCATTTTTCTTAATTATTTTACTTTTTACTACTTTAGAAAATGCCTAATTAAAATCCTATGGGCATTAGTAGATAAAATATAATTATATGGGCTTTATTATTTTGACATTCTTATTACTGTGGGGCTAATGCTCAACACAACTTTATTGGGTACAGTTGTATAATAGAAAGTATTTCTTCCCTTAGAAATTAAAAACAACTATATATAGTTATTGTTCCCTGTGTATAGTATACTTCAAAGGACTCTCTAAGGAGAGAGAAGGTGAATGAAAGCTTGAAATTATCCACAACTCCAAGCATTTTGCTCCTTTCTCTCAGAGCAATTTCAGTAACAGTTTGATACATTCAACAAGAAGAGTTATAAAAAGATGATAGTGCATTTGTATTCACAGAAGATAGTCACTGAATATTTTGCTTTGTCACTATACATTATTATTTTCAAATTCCACCTGAAAAGGTTTTCACAGTGCAAAATTTTATTTTAAAGGACTCCTAACAGTGAAATAAACACTAGTTCTAAATATAACCTTCATGCTCTGCAGAAAGGCAGCTATAATCTCTTCAAGAACCCAAACGAGTAATCTGACCACTGTTTAATGTCACAGAGACAGACGTGCAGGCTCTATTTATATAAATTGGCAGACACTGATGTGGTTTCAAGTACATTTCTAAAACTCCATTCCTCCCCTGTGTGTTAAAACCTCACAATCTTATGATGAAAAAGGAAATCAATTTTAATTTCAAAATTAAACTTGAAGAAAACAAGCAAAATGACAATATCCACATTATTTGACTTGGTGTTCCCAGAGCTGTTAGTGACACAATATGAAAAAGCTATTTTTCAACAGGAATTGCTGGAGAACAAATTACCATTTCAATGAAATCTGATGGTGAAGGGTTTAAGAGCAGAGTTACAGGCTCTGGAGTGAAACAAAACTGGCTCTTTGAGTCTTAGCTCCGTGAACTAAGACTGGTTATGTAATCGGCTAAGTTTCCTTCTGAGTAAAATGGGGTGAAAAGCCCTTCCTCACGGGGCTGTGGTAAATACCAGCAACAAATGCTTTTTATAGAACAGTGCCTGGCAGAGAGCAGGGCTGAAGACCACCAGTGATCTATAAGATTAAGTGTTTGGCTTATCCTAATCAATAAAGAAACAGATTTGGGAGAATACAAATGTTCCTATTTTCATTCTGAGATCCATTTTAAGATTAGCTGCAAGATCTTTGGAAAACATTTTCATGTTTATAAAAGAAGACAGTGGTCATGTATTCAGGTAGTTTTTTGGACACGTTGCAATATTAAATGGAATTAGCATTTTAATTCATTTCCCAACTTCAGTTATCTTCTCCCTCTTTGAGTCATGGTTCTGCCCAATTAATCTTCCTAAAGAGCAATTACCATCTTGTTATTCTCCTGTTCAGAAATCTTCACAGATTCCCCATTAGTCACTGAATGAAGTTCAAACTTCTTATCTTTATTTTCAAAGATCCTCCATAAATCTGGTCCTAATATATCCTTCAAATATTATCCCTTACTCTTCTCCTGTGTGAATTTTATGCTCCAGCCAAACTGAATTAGATTATAAATTCTGCAAAGTCTTCATTCATTTGTCTTTGTAACTCTGTTGTCTACCACATTGCCATGGGTGATATGTCCTTCCAGAACAATACTATTGCTGGTGGCCTCCAGGCTTGTCGATTTTGTTCTTGCCCCATCTAAAATTTAAACTAGATTTTGTTATCATCATTTGGAATACTGTTTTGGTCTTCTGAAATGATAGTGACACTCAAAATAACTTCAGGGCACACCATTAAAACTGCAATATCAAACAGTTATAAAAGAAGGATACTCAGAGGAAACATTCTGACATCACTGCCAATACAACATTGAGGTCTTCTTCATTTACTATCTACCAATTCAAAGATAATCCTTGCTGTTTCCACCAGAATAAGTGACTATTGCAGACATGGAAATCCTGGAAATCCTTGCTAAGCTCAGGATGGCAGAGAATAGAATTTTACATGTGCTCGCTGAACAATGGAATTAGGTAAACACCTCATTGAAGAGCGGTATATGAGCCATTTTTGTCATCAGTCTATCATGTGCCACTATTGCAAAAAAAAAAAAAAGAGAAGCATAGTCAATATAAATATTATTATAGAAACCATAATGTATTCAGTTCAATACACTATAATGCTTTGATTATACTTAATTATTCCCAGACTGCTTATAGCATTTTACCAGAAACAAAATTCCTATGATTTTCTTTTTCTTTTCTTTTCTTTTTTTTTCACTGAGATGTTACTCATTTCTGGTTTTCTTTTTAAATTTTTTTTAAAGATTCTTCTTTTTAGTTTAGTAGGATGTATTTTGACATATCATACATACATGGAGTATAACTTCCCATTTTTGTAGTTGCATATGATGTGGAGCTACATGGTCATATATTCTTAAATATTTCCTGTTTTTTAAAGCAATAATATTACGAATAGCAACTAATCAATGCTATTAACAGTCTCACACATGTTGGTTTGTTAGGTACTACAACAAATAGTTAAAGCAGTAATTCTCAAAAAATGTATCTATAATTTCTTCTTGTAGTTTCTTATTCTCATTCTTTTCTTTGCCCACTATAATGGGACTTCAGAACTAACTATTCTGCTAAAATCACTTTTGTCAAGGCCGTCAATTACCTCCTTCCCTCACATTTACATCTTTTTTTCTTATCTCAGCAGTGTTTGCCATGACATGGTCTAAAGAATCTTTTGATTTCCCCTGTGCCTCCTATACATGCTTCTTCAAACCTATCCTCCCCAATTCTTCTCCAGCTTAGTAAAAATCATTTTCCCATTACTCAAGTCAAAAATCTAGAAGTTATTCTTACATTTATTTTCCTTCCTTTGCCTCTTGCATTCAAATTAATAGAACGATGTTCTATTAATTCTGGCAACAAAATGTGCATTGAGCCTGTTTCCTTTCATCTCTACTGCAATCACTTAGTGATGAATTCATTTCAAACATAGTCATTTTGTTACTGAACTAATACTATATGCTCCTACTTGGTGTCCCAACTGCCTGACCCATCCCTCTAAGATCCATTTTAATGATAATCAAAGCTTCTCACGTCTCTAATTAAAACCATAGTAGTATTCTTGATATTGACTAGTACCCCAAACTTTACCATGGCCTGGTCATATTTTCTTTTTTTTCCTTTTTTTATTAGTTGCTCAAAACATTACAATGATCTTGACATATCAAACATTTGATTCAAATGGGGTATGTAGTCTTGAATAGTACACCCAAACTTTACCATGGTAATATAGTTACCTGTTATCTTGTGATTTTCTTCCCTCCTTGTCTAAATCAGAAGTTACCTGAAGACCAGTAAATTGCATTCTTGTTAAATGTTTTACACCATGGTTTAGAATAGGCGGAGGCAAGCCATAGCTTCTTGATTAATCTAGTCTGCTGCCATTCCTATACACAAAGCCTTTTGACACACAACCACATCCACTCACTTAACTTTCTGGGTGTATGGAATAAAAAAGAAGAGAGTGAGTGACATAAGAGTTTTAAATATGAGCATTTAGATAATGTTGGGACCATTAATAAAAACTGGGATATAAAGAGAATCTGGAGGGAGGATAATGGATATGGGAGTGAACAAGTGAAACACAAGATGCTGGTATAACCTTGTGGTAGAGAGGGCAAGCAGACAGTGAATGATCTAAAGCTAGGATAGTATATTGCAACTTTCATGCTACAACGGCCGAACTGAGTTGTGCAACAGAGGCTGGGTAGCCTGGAGCCAAAAATACTATAGGACCATTTGTCAACTTCTGTAGTACATTTAAAGGAAGCTGAGGTGGTAGAATCCCTTGCAAAAAAAATTATATGTAGTCAAGGATCTAGCATATGTTGAAAACGGACTTAGGATATTAGTAGTGTACAATGAGATGAAGAGAAATCATCCAGAGATAGATTCTACAGGATTTGACCACTATCTGGCTGAAAAGGAAGAGAGTGAGATAACATCATGGTTTTTTCTAATCTTGGCACCATACAGATTGTTGGGACCATGAATACAAACTAGGATATAAGAAGAACCTGGAAAGAAAACAATTAATATGAGGATGGACCTGGGGAACACAAGATGCTGCCAGCACCTTGTGATAGAAAGGGCAAGATGACAGTTAATGATCTAAAGCTTAGGATAGTGGTTGTGACTGGGAAGCTATATTTCAGATTCATATTTGCATAAGCAATAATAATGTTTGAAACCGTGGGAGTAGGTAAAGATTCAAGGAGAGACTTTTTAATGAGAAGATATTCAAGGACAAGACTTCAAGAAATTCATATGCTTAGGGATAATAGAAGAAGAGACAAGAGAGAAAAATTACTCATTTAAGAAGAAAAATTACAGTAGTTTCCAGAAGAAATGACTTTTGAGTGTTAACTACTCAGGAAAGCTAAAAGTATTAAATAAGAGAAAAGGGGATAAAAGTTCTACTCATTTATTAAAACTAATTTCTTTACATCTAATATATACATATACACATGCATGTAGAATTCTCATAGCTTGAAAAATTCTAATGCTTTATGTTTGTCACAATAAAGTTGTGAACAGCTCTCAAAAAGTCATGAATTCGACAATGGGAATTTCTCCCTCACATGGCAGTCTATGCACAAACATATCAAAGATGATATAGCAGCACCCTGGGGTGGTGGTGAGCACCAGTCTCCTTCTGGTTTGTGATTCTGATATTTCTAACATGCACCTTCTATTCTGTGTGTGACAATGGCTGCTTCAGTTTTTGCCAAGAAGTCTTTATTCCAACTAGCAAGTAGAGGGCACCCCTCCTCTTTCTGCTATGACATAACCCAGATATTGCAAACATCAATACTGCTCATATCCCGTTAGCCACAAAGTCATGAGACAACTCCAGCTGCCAAAAGAGCTAGAACATGATGTCTTTATCTCACTGACCAGTGCCCAGATAAAATATTTGAGTCTATTCTCAACTGAAGAAGGAAAGCATATACTGGGAACAGCTGGCGTTCTTTGTCAAATACTCCCCCAAGCAGAAAAATTAAAATTCCCAAGGCACAGAAAACTAAAACAAAGGTAGACAAATGGGATTATATAAAAATAAGGAATTTCTGCACAGCAAAAGAGACAAGAAACAGGGTAAAGAAACAAGATGGGAGAAAATACTTGCAAATCATTCATCTGATAAAGGATTAGTATCCAGGATATATAATTCAAAAAACTTAATATTAACAACAAGGACAGCAACATAAAACTCTAGTAGTTCAATATAAAAGTGGACAAATAATCTATATACATATTTCTCAAAAGGAGACATACAAATGGTCAACAAGTATATGATACTGGATCAGTACTCCAGCATATAAGCTTAGGCAATGACTTACTCAATAGGACCCCTAAAGGTCAGGAAATAATGCCAAGAGTTAGTAAATAGGATGGCATCAAATTAAAGATCTTCTGCACAGCAAAGGAAACAATTAGGAATGTAAAGAGAGAACCTACATAATGGGAGAAAATCTTTGTTAGCTACTCTTCTGACAGAGGAATAATATCCAGAATATGTAAAGAACTCAAAAAGATTAACACCTAAAGATCAAATAACCCAATTAATATATGGGCAAATGATTAAAAAAAAACTTCTCAAAAGAAGAAATACAAATGGCCAACAAATACATGGAAAAGTGTTCAACATCTTAGCAATTAGGGAAATGAAAACCTATACTATACTGAGATTTCATCTCCCACCTATCAGAATGGCAGCCACCAAGAATACAAACAATAATACATGACAGAGAGGTTATGGAGGAAAAGAAACACTTGTATACTGTGGGTAGAACTATAAATTAGTACAAGCAGTATGGAGATCAGTAATGGAGTGACCCAGTTATATCACTCCTAGGTATTTATTATAAAGAATCAAAGTCATCATACTGTAGTGATACATGTATATCCATGTTTATAGCAGTACAACTAACAACAGCCAAACCATGAAACCAGCTTAGTTGTCCATCAATAGATGAATGAATATATAAAACGTGGTATATATAAACACAATGGAGTTTTATTCAGCTATAAAGAAAAATGAAACTATGACATTTGCAGCAAAATGGATGTTACTTGAGATCATTGTTAAGCAAAATAGGCCAAATACTGAAGGTGAAGGGTCCTATGTTTTTTCTTATATGTGGTAGCTAGAAAGGAGAAAAGAAAAGAAAAGGTAGATATGGAGATCTCATGAAAACTAAGGGAAGATCAGTAGAAGTAAGGTACCAGGGAGTGGGAGGGCAAGGAGGGAGGAAGGAAGTGCTGAGGAGTGATATTAGCCAAATTGTATTGTTCTACTGCATGCATGTATGAATACATAAGAAGAAATTACACCTTTATAGACAACTATAATGCACCAGTAAAAAGTGTGGAAAGAGAAAAAGCAAAAGAAAAAAAACTCATTTTCTAAATGGGAAAATAAATGAACAAATATATGAAAAGGTTTGATATAATTTGCTATCAGGAAAATGCAATTCAAAACAATGATATATCTTCTCACCCCAGTTTGAATGGCTACTATAAAAAAGACAAAAACCAACCAAACAAATGCTGGCAAGAAAATTGAACTCTTATACAATGTTCGTGGGAATGTAAACTAGTACAGTCATTATGGAAAAGCATTGTGAAATTTCTTCTAGAAACTAAAGATAGATCTGCACTATGATCCAACTCTCACACTCTTATTTGTGTGTGCGTGTGTGTGTGCGTGCGTGTTTCTCTCTCTCTCTCTCTCTCTCTCTCTCTCTCTCTCTCTCTCTCTCTCTCTCTCTCAAATACATAATATGTTGAGAGAGAGAGAGAGAATCAAAGGAAATTAAATCAGCATAACAAACAGATACCTGCCTGTCCATGACCCTGGGAATCTAGTTAAAAGATGACCTGAGAAAGGTTCCGGGTGTTTATCTTGCAGGAATCCCATCTTCTGCTTTGATAACCCAAAAAGAATTATCTACAATGATCCAGGCTATTAATCAATTATCAAAGATACCTACATTAATTTTCTATTTATTATCTTTCCTTTATAATCTCTTTGAGGGAAAGAACATGGAAAGGTTAAAATTGACCAGATAAAAATATTCCCACACCTGAAGAGAGATTTTTTAAAGCAATAAAATTAAAAATAAGATAGCTATGAATCAATTATCTGTCCAGTCACATTTTGTCCCTGGGTATGTAATGCTTGATGATTAGTGAAGAATCTGGGATGATGAAATTTCAGAATCTCTCAGGACTTTTCTGCCATTCTCAGTTTTTTTTTCTGATTTTATTTGTTTATTAGGCTTCCACATGATTAATATTAGTTATTTTTCTCTACCATTAGGCTTCTGCATCCCTGGAACTTGCTAATGCTTCTCCATAGACTGAAGAATGAAGAACAGGTGTGTATGACAGAGAAGGGCCAAGGAGGGAGACCTGAGATTGGTCCCAATAATAAAGCTCTCTAGCAGTTTTCCAACTTTGAGAAAATTTATAGGAATTCTTTTTTCACATTATTATCTCTTTATTAATTTTTTTTAAAAATAATGTATTGTTCCTTCATGAAGTCATTACTTTTTATTAAATTAAGGAAAGTGAGTGTCTTTCTGTGCATTTTGCAAATAATTTCCTTAAGGCTGACTTGTAGCACTTGGGATTGTAAATTGGCAAAAGATTATCCCTTGGAACAGAAGCATGATCTTAACATTTATTTTTGTATTTGTCAATATTTTCTGTTGTCCAAGTTTTTTTTTTGTGACTAGTTTGAGACTACCCTTGTTCTTTTGCTCTTTCCTTTTTCCTTTGATTATTTCCCAAGTGGAACTGGGATAGAATCTGTCCCCTCCGGTTGCAAAGCTATATGAAGTCGGTCCCTAGCTCCCAGTGGGCACATCCTTTACTTTAGGGAGTATACTGATTTAAAACTGAAAACGAAAGAGAGGCAGGGAGACCTAGGAAAGAAAGAGAACTCGAGAGCACATATCTGAGATATGAAACTCCTTGTTCCAGTCATTCCCTCGGGCTGGAAACAATTTCTTTGTTGCCCTGTTCATAGTTTTCTCAGGTGAAGCAATATCCCTCTTTTACCTGAATTTAGTTTGAGATTGGATTTTATTCTTTTCAGTTCTGAAAATTCTGATTAATAAGAACTATTCAGCCTTCAACTATAATAAAATTTTAGATTTTGTTTTTCCTTTACGAATATATGAGTGAAAAATCCTTAATTTAGAAATGAACAAAGAATACCCTTTACTTTGTGAATCTAGACTATGACAGCCTCCTCTCTGCACACTGCTGATGAGAGCGATTATGGATGAAATGAAATTGGGGGGAAATGAACATCTAGTCCCCTCATGTCATCTTAAAGGGTGTTGAAAGTGTTAACATTTAAGATGTACAATGCCTCACTCCTGCCCTCTGTGTTCCTGAGGGAGCTGGTGACACTGCTACAGCTGTGTGTGCAGAAACTGTAAGAAGGACACTCAGGCCTTTGCCTAATTACCGTGCAGCTTTGCTGGACTTCTGTCCAATCCCTGACAATGCCAACAGTGATGAGGGACCTCTACAGCCTAACAAGCTTGGAAAAGTTGGATATTCGAAATGTTAAAGCTGATCTACTTGTGTGGGAAAGAAAAGGTCTTAAGTCACTCATGCTATTCAATTAAAAATGTCTTTTGGAATTAGTAAAAAAAAAATGATCTTATCAGTTGATAGCTCTATTATGTAAAGCATATTTTTCATTTTTTGAACTGCAGGCTGTGTTGACTAGCCCCTGAAGAGAGGAACAAATAAACTAATCCTTCTTTTCATTAAAAAGCTAAATTGCATGTGTCTAAATCGAGCTCTTTTGTCTGCTTTAATGAGGTATAATTGACAAATAAAAATAGATAGTATATATTCAAAGTGTACAGTGTTATGTTTTGATGTATTATACATTGTGAAATGATTTCAACAATCAAGCTAATTAACATATCCGTCACTTTACATAGTTACCTTTTTTTATGGTGAGAAATGCTTAAATTCTATTCTCTTACAAGTTTCAATACAGTACATTATTATTAACTATAAGAACCAAGCAGTACACTATTATATCTACAGAACTTATTTGTCATATAACTAAAAGTTCATGCCCTTTGACCAACATCTTTTCATTTCCTCCAATCTGTCCCCTTACCACTACCCAGGCCCTGCCAAGCACTTCTCTTTTTTTGTTTTTGTGTATTAAAAATGAAATTTAACCTTCCAATTATACGTGACACCACCCAGTATTGTTTTTCTGTGTCTGACTTATTTCACCAGGTATAATATCTTCCAGATTCATTCAAGTTGCTGCACATAGCAGGTTTTTCTTCTTTATTTTTTAAAGGCTGAATAATATTCCATTGTCTATATACATCATGTTTCTTTGTTCATTCATTTATTAATGACAGATTCTTAGGTTAATTCTATATCTTGGCTATTGTGAATAATAAACATACCTCTTTGAGATAACACTTTTATTTCCTTAGGAATATACATAAAACTCAAAGTGGATTATATATTTAAAAACTAAAACTGAAATTATAACACTCTTAGAAGAAAATAAAAAAAGGAAACTCCATGACATTGGACCATGATTTTTGGATATGACACCAAAAGCACAGGCAACCAAAGCAAAATAAACCAAAAAGGAATATAAAAATTAAAAATGTATTTCCTGTACAGCAAAGGAAATGATTAAACAATGAAAAGGCAACCCCACGAGATGGGAGTCAGTATTTGAAAACTATATTGAGTTACTTTCCAAGCTGAGGATATGAATCATTAGTAAAGGGCATGCCTACCATGCTTGAGGTCCTGAGTTCAGTCCCTAGGACAACAACAACAACAGCAAATAAAAAAGGACTTAATATCCAATATATCCATTCATCCATTAAAAACAGAAACAGGTTGATTCTGTATCTTGGCTATTGTGAATATCCTGAATTAAAAAATGGGCAATGATCCAAAATAACATTTTTCCCAAGAAAACAAAATGGCCCAACATGTATATGAAAAAGTGCTCAATGTCACAAATCATGAGAGAAACAAAACTATAATGAAAAATCAAAACTATAATGAAAAATCACCTATTAAAACAGATAAGGGATAACAATAGTTGTTGAGATAAGAATGCAAAGAAAAGGGTGTCCTGAAACAGTATTGGTAGAAATGTTAATTAGTGAAGCCATTAAGGCAAACAGTATGGAAACTCTTCAAAAAATTAAAAACAGAACTACCATATGATTCAGCACTCCAATTTCTGGGTACATATGCACAAGAAATAAAATTACAAAAGTAAGGTTTTTAATCTTAATAAGAAGTACCTGGAAGAGTGTTTTCTAATCTTAACAATCTAATATAAAACTCCAATGCACACACTTTTGTGCAATGTAAACTTGTTAGTTTTTTATGATCATTAATAATCATTGACATTGTTATTCCATTATTAATTCATAACATGTTCCATTAATATTTTAGTTATTATCTTTAGTTGAAATTTACACAGAGAATACTAATAAATGTTTTAATTGCTCTTCTTTATCCTTGACACTAGCCATCATAGCTTGAATTCATTTTTTCTCCAATTAATGTGTGTGTGTGTGTGTGTGTGTGTGTTTGTGTGCATGCACATGCATGCTACCTTAGCACTATAGCACTCTTAGGACATTACAAAATGAGATAGATTCTGTCCCTACTCTCATGAGGAAACACATTCTACTAAATGAAAGTCTTCTCAAAAAATACTTGTCTATAAAATGGATTCATGCAATAAGTGAGGTTGTGTGTAAGTATGATGCACTCTAGTGTAAGCCTCTTTGAATAGATCAAAATACTTGCTATGCTGAAGTCCATGGCATGATGAATACTGTCTAATGAAACTCCTGTTTGCTTCTAGAGGATAAATTACATTTCAAGATTAGTAGAAGAAAGGGCACAGGGGATGGGAGGCCCAGAGGGAGGGGAGAGGTACTGGGACGTGGTACTGGCCAATTTATATCATTATATTGTGTTGAATATACAAATATATTACAACAAATCTCAGCATTGTGTACAACTGCAATGTGCCAATAAAAAATGTAGAAACATAAAAAAGTTAAAGGGAATGAAAAAAAAAAAAGACTTTCCTGAAAATGACTTTAAGCAATACATTGCAAATCCACCACCACTTTTGTATTCTGCTGAGATATTTTCCTCAAGGAAATGACATGCAAATCACCAGGTTCTACAGATTGTTCTCATTACATACAAAGGACAATGACTATACAAATTAGCAATTTTGTTCATCAGTAAAAATCAATAAAAGCACACTGCCTGGATACTTATATAAAAAGTTATGATATTTTTCTTTCTGAATCATTTCCCCAGAGCCAGTTTTCACTGACAGAGTCTGTCTCCTCACATTAGTGACAGGCAGAAATAATTAACTGCAAGTTGTCACTTGTGATCGAATGATCCATGAAGTAAAGCACTAAGTGGGGCAGATGAATTCCAGGCTGTCCTCCCTATATCTGCTAGAATAGAGCTAGGAATAATCTCTGAAACATTTCCACTTATTTCCAAAATTTACGTGGATGAGAGTGATAATAACCTAGTTTTTTAATAGAATATTTTAAAGATATTCTTTACTTTTAATTACATCCCCTGGGAAATACCCTACACCACTTTCAGAATGTGTCTGAGATTAGGATAAAACTGTGTAATTGTAGTTAGGATAAGGAATTAATCATTGTAAATATTATTATGCCTAGTTGTTAAGTGTGAAGTGTATGTTCATATAAGAAACAGTACTTTTTCTCCTTGTTCATTCATCAGCAAGTACTTAGAGAATGCCTTCCATATGTCAGAAATTTCTCCATCAACCGAGAAAATAAAGATGATTAAGATATAATTCTTTACCTTAAGTTGTTCCCAGTTTGGAAGAAGATAAACTAGAAAATTGATGCTCAGGATATAGATGATCAGAGCTATGGTTTAAAGAGAGAGGAGAAAGAGAGAGAGAGAGAGAGAGAGAGAGAGAGAGAGAGAGAAGATCATAGAAAGGTTTGTAAGTATGAATAAGGAGGACTTGGAAGGGCTGGGGTTGTGGCTCAGTGGTAAAGCATTTGCCTCACATACGTGAGGCACTGGGTTCAATCCTCAGCACCACATAAAAATAAATAAATAAAGATATTGAGTCCATCTACAACTAAAAAAAAAAAAAGGACTCATAAACTTCCAGGAAGATGCAAGTTTTTGTTCAAATTCTTGAAGGAGGCTCTGCACCGCCCAGGAGGAAGTGATTGAAGTAAAACAAACAACAACAAAAATGAAAACACAGGTATTTAGCCGTGCACACTGCTATTTAAAAATCTCATAAGCTGCATATGTTATAAGCAAACATTTATTTCTCAGATTTTGGAGGCCAGGGCATCCACAAATATGTCACCTTCAGATTCAGTGTCTGGTAGGAACCCTTTCCTCACAGCACCTTCTTGCTGTGTCCTCACTTGGCAGGATGAACAAGGAAGCTCTCTGGGACCTCTATTAGGGCACCAACCCCATTCACAAGGGCTCTATACTTGGATCCAATCATCTACCAAAGGCCCCATCTCCCAATGGCCTCACCTTGGAGTTTAGGATTTCAACATATGAATTTTAGAGTGATACAAACTATTAGCAGCCAATAACTGCAAAGTCAAGTAGATTTGAGACTATAAAGCATTTTGAGAAGTGACAAGAGATGTGGAGAGAAAGGTAAGAAAGGAAGAATTCAGGAGGAGAACCTGTAGAGTGAAGAGAATAAGATCAACTCACTCAATGCTTCCATGAAAAGTTTAATTTTATTCTGAAGATTATAAGAGAACACTAAAGATTTCCAAGCAGATTTATAATTTAGAAGGATTACTTTGCAATTGAGAGATGAGCAAGACTGGAGTTAGAAAATCAGTTAGGAAGAGATAAAGAAGCAACTAAAGATGCTACCCCTCACCTTTTCTACTAAAAAAATGAAACAGATGGAGGGTTTCTACCTGAAAATGGAAACAGTGAGGAACAGCATCTTGCATTTTTGAAAGGTGAAAAATAAATATAAAGGCCAAGTTCAAAATAGATAAATTCTGTTTTTAAAGGTTTGTATGTGTAAAGTAGGTTGCAAGATAAGAATAATATTAGAGCATAGAGAAAAATGTGTTAGAAGCAGATGGAACCCATGATCATATAGGTTTTGTCTCACTGGTTCTGGGGACCTCCCTTCCTAACAGACTTAAGTTGTATTGGATGTTGTGTTATAGGTTTTCCCATTTTTAAGAATCATCTACGGTAGTCAATAAAAGCAATTTTAAAAAAGAAAAGACATTATCAGCTCTATTCCCAGAATTAATCACAATCTCCACAAAAGGCTTTGGGAACCGTATGCCTTATTTTATTTTTAAATAATAACTTCAGGTGGATTCTTAACAGCATAGGATTCTGAGATCTGTATAGTAGCAACATATGTTAAGCATCTACTGTGAAATAGGTACTCTAGTCTATATGTCTTACAACAACAGATCAAAATAGGTATTGATATCCCCATTTTAATATAATAAAAGTGATGTTCATAATCTTTCTCAAGGTCTGAAAGCTAATAAGTAGAAATAGCAACTCCTACGGATTCCAGTATCTGTGCTCTTCACATTAAATGACCTTGCTTTGTGTTGAAGACCAAGTAGTGTGATATATGCAAGGAATTTTCTCTTAGTAAGAAGAATATTATAAAGCAACAAAACAATCTAATACAATTATCTTTACATGCCTGCTCATACCAGTCTTTCCATAGTGTTGAAGCCTTAACTTCCTCTTATCCCTTGCAGCATTACAGGAATGCATCTGACTTTGCTAAGTAGCAATGATGTCCTCCAGGGATTTGCTTCTAACCCTCTGAATATTTCTCTACCATTTTTGCATTTTGCTTCTCATCTTTTTGGTTTTCCTTCCACTGCCTAGGATTAAATCCCATTACTCACTAAATTCTGGCCAATTTTGAGACAAAGAAGACAGAACAAAATAGGGTTGATAAGAAGATAGAGTACCAAAGGATGAACAGAAGGGAAAAGGAATAGGAGTGAGATCTAAACTTAGAACCATGCTTTAATAAATTACAGGGATATTTTTAAACACCTTAAGAATAAAAACAGAAAACACCCAATTAAGCTGTATTTCAATGTTAACTACTTTTTGTTATCTGTTCATCAAGTTAAAGCACATTTTTCTCACTATAAGTGTTTTGATAACAATTAGATTACTTTGAAAATTAAGGATCTGAGTATCCTCATCCAAAATGTGTCCTGCAGTTTCTTGTGGTACTAAAAATTATAAATGTAAGGTTAATTTCTTTTAGCTTGTTCTTCCCCAGCTTTTCTGTGCATGAAACATAAGTCAATAAATATTTATTGAAAGCCCACAGGGTACAGCACTGCACAGCCTGCCATAGAAGGATAGGTTAAAGAAAGCAAAGATAATATCTGACATGTATAAAAATAGATAAGATAGGGCATATCCAATCAAGGCTTTTAGAAACATACAGAATGCTCAAGACTCTGGTAGAGATAAAGTTTAGCAAGCATTTTGATGTCCATGCAGATAAAATGTCAGAAATAGGACATCATAAATAGGCCACATCAAAATCCAAGGAATTCTGTGCTGCAAACTTCAAAGTCTGTGAGTGAAACATCTTGTAGTACAAGACAGTAAATACAAATAATCATGGGACATGTGAAAATATCACTAGATCTTGAAAGAGCTCCTGTCGAGTTAAATCTGGGGTAAGTTGAGCACCCAAAATAATGACCAGAACAAGTTACAATTCATTAAATAAGAATACATGAGTCTATACTAATATCAATAAATTAATTAAGAAGATATACTTTTTCTTACAGTAGAATGTAGCCATTAAGTGTAGAAAGAATGAGAGAACTTAAATTAAAAATCATCATGCAACCTTCAAAATGATAGTGGAGTTTGGCAAAACTCACCAATTATCTATTTGGGATGCTATATCAGAAAACCATGAGTTAGGCTTATAACCAATAGAAATTTACCTCTCACAGTTCTGGAGGGAGAGAAGTCCAAAGTCAAGGTGCTGGCAGATTTGAAGTCTGATGAGGGCCTGCTAACTGGTTCATAGTTGGCTGTTTTCTCGTTGTTTCCTCAAATGGTAGAAGGGCTGATGGAGGTATTCAGAAGCTCTGAGGCCAATGAATGGTTCATTAGAATGCCACCTCAGACTACAATCACCTACAAAGTCCCCACCTTATAATATCAACACATGGGGGTTATCATTTTAACATGACTTTCACTGGGACACGAACAGTCTATAGCACAATGGGTATGAACACAAGTGAGTGAAAGTTCAATTAGGAGCAAGACATTTACCTAATTTCAAAGTATCTTACCACAATATGTTCATTAATTACAAAATAAAAGATAGTAACTTGAAACTGGATAAACCTTCCAGATCAAAATCAGCATCATTAATAACAGGACAAAAAACATCAAGTGATATGCTGGAAAGAACATGTTACTCCTATGTTTCTCTTCTCCTTTTTTTTTCTTTTTTTTTTTTCTGGTCTTCTGGATTGAACCAAAGGGTGCTTCTTTACTGTGCTATATCTCCAGTGCTTTTTGTATTTTATTTTGAGACAGGGTCTCATTAAGTTGCTGAGAATCCTCCTGCCTCAGCCTCCTGAGTCTAGGGCAGGTGTGAGTTTACAGGTGTGTATCACCAGACCTGGCATGTGTTATTTTTTAAAAAAATTATAATCCAAATCATTTATCAGGAAACAGCTGATAAACATTGAGGAATATTAGTTAAAAGCATAAATGTCTTAGACTCTTAAAAGTCATTATATAATGAAAGACAAAGACAGGAACTGTTCAAGTTTTAAAGAAATTCAAAAGGCAAAACAACTGAATACAAAATAAAACCTCACCATTTGCTTAATTGTTATAAAACCCTTGGTTTGACAATTAATGGCATCTAAACAAGATCCAAGTATAGTATTCTTAATATAAAGTAGTATTATATAATATTTTCTTGACTTTAATAGGTATGCTCAGTTATCTTTATTTTATAATAGGAGAAAGAATAAAGCCAATGAGGTAAAACATCATTTGGGAGGTCTGTGTGAAGTGTACATGGGAATGTTATGTGCTTTTCTTACTACATTTTTAGAAGTTTTAAATTAAGTCAACATTGAAAGATAAAAATAAAAATAGAAATAAAAATTACAAAATCTGGTCTGGTTATCTATTGCTCTGTAACAAATACTCCAAAACCAAGCAGTACAAAAATCATAACTGTTTTTGTACTGTCTCATGATTTGGTGGGTAATAATTGGGATAGGGCTCAGCTGGATGATTCTTTTGCTCTCCAAGGTATTGACTGAGGTACTTGGAGAGTCAAGGTATTGAGCTGACTGCTGGTTTTCTTCAGCTGGAAGGATATGTATTGGCTTCATTGGCATAGCAGACATATTGACAGGGATAATCTGTTGAAACAACCAATTGAAACACTCACACGTAAACAGAATGTCTTCTCTGGAATCTCAGGGCTCCAAATGAGGATTTCCAGAGACAGTTTCTTAAAGCTGGATCCGGGAACTAGAATATGTCTGCCATATTTTGTTCAAAATAATCACAGACCTGAACAGATATATGAGCAAAAGACAAACTGCTCCTCTCTATAAAGGAGTGGTGGTGAATTTGTAGCCATCATTAATCTCTTAAAGTAGTTGCTCAGAAAAATAACATTGCTTATTTTCTCCATTATTATTAGTCTTCTATCAAGAATTTCATTTCACATCTGTATTATTATTTTTTCTGCTATTATTTATTTGTCTGGATATTCTTCTCAAGAGTCTTGAGAAGAAAGCTTAGATCTTCCATTTTAGCCCTTCTTTTTTCTGATAGGTTTTAAATTTTCATCTAAATACTGCTTTAGCTATAGACTATAAGTTTTGATATATATTATCTCCAGTTATAATTCAAATTAAGCTGTTTTCTAATCTCTATTGTAATTTCTTGTTTGATCCCTGGGTTTTAAAGGTATACAATTTCCATGCAGTTTAAAGTGCCCTAATTATCTTTTAGTTACTGATTTTTAAATTAAATTTTACTTAGGAAAAAAAAAAACTAAGAGCAACTTCAAGCCTTTGAATTTTATTATTTTCAGCATGACCCAGTATCTCATACATGTTCAAATGTTCTATCTGCATTTGAAAGAATGTGAATTCCTTCATTGTGTGGTGAAATATTACACATATATTTATTCAGTCATTTGTTAATTGTGTTTCTAAGACATTTCTTATCCTTTGAGACTTTTTGCTCATTTTTTAAAAGTCACTCCTCTGTATGGATGTTAAAGTCTTTTATCATGACAGCTTATTTGTCAATTTCAGAAATCTTTTATTATGATTTCACATTTCTTTAATTTTTATATATATTTATTTTTAATGTGCATATATTTTGTAGGTACATTATTGACAAATAAAGATTTGGGATTTATTTTTATAGGAGTCTGACATGTTTATCCTTTTTAAATGTGTTTCTCTTTGGCTGATAACATATATAGTCATAGTCTACATTTGCTAATATCAATATAGCTAAGACAGATTTATTTTCATGGCTATATGCATGTTTATCTTTCTGTATCCTTTTGTTTTCCTCTTTTCTGTCTTTTTTTTTTTTTTTTTTTTTTTTTTTTTTTTTTTTTTTTTTGGTACTAGGGATTGAACCCAGGGATGCTTACCTACGGAGTCACTTCCCCACCCCTTTTTTAAAAATTTTATTTAGAGACAGAGTCTTGGTTAGTTGCTTAGGGCCTTGCTAAGTTGCTGAGGTTGGCTTTGAACTCAGGATCCTCCTGCCTCAGCCTTCTGAGCCACTGAGATTACAAGCATGTACCATGATGTCCAGTGTAAGGTGCATTCTTGCTGACACCAGATAGTTGAATTCTCACAATCTAAGCCTTACCGGGAAGATGTATTTAATTTACATTTAAAGTAATTGTGGTAAATTTAGGCTTATATTTACAATTTTACTAGTTGTTTTCTAGTTTGTTCACCTATTTTACATTCATTTTACTATATTTTCTTGCCTTCTTTTCTCTATTAATTAGCTAATGATAAATTTTTGCTCTTTTTGATAGGGTTACCCAAGTAGTCTAATATAAATTGATATTTTAAATGTTTTACACTCATAAAGATGTCTAGCTACAAAAGCAGGAAGTACAAAACATGTAATGTATGCTATTGTATTAAACAAATATGTATTTAAAACAGCAGATAAAGTGAGACAGCAAGTCCTGAGGAAAAAATAAAGCCAGCAGAAGTGGACCTATTTCTTTGCTTGAAAGTTGTGTAAACATTTTACTGAAATCTTTTAAGTCTTAGGATATTTTCCAGATGCATTAAGAAATCTTTTAGTCTCTATATTACTTCACAAATGTTTCTCAACGTGTTGACTATGAGCTATACTTGATAGGATCATGAGAGTGGGGAACAGAGGCTATGCCTGTAACAAATGCCAATCACAGGGACCTGCCCTATGTATTCTAAACTGGAAATTATGTGCACTGTGTTTTGCAATCTACCACTTGCAAAATGGCATTGTACATTATTTCTAGTTGTTTTATGTTTTGATTAAACTAGAAAACCCAAAACTTCTAATGGACCATGTATCTTCATGTCAGGACAACTGGGATCAAATCTTACAAGATGTGTGATGTTGAGCTAATTACTTTATACTGCCATCCTTTAATTTCTCAAAGTGGTAAAATTAGTACAACAAAAGCATATAACCTCACACATTCATTGTGAGAATTAAATATTAAATGTACATTAGAAACTATTTGACCCATAGCAATCATTTAAGAAATGTTTATTATCACTAATTAAAATGATTCTATTCTAATTTTATGTCACTATCATACATAAAATATTCTAGAAATCAATCTGTACATGAAAGTAAATTTTCTGAAGCTGATTGTTTCTAATATCAATTTATTTTATTGACTTCTGTATCTTACTCATCCAAGTCTAATATTAGGGAGAAATCTAAGTAATTTTTTGTTCTAATCAGTTACATTTTTACTAATAATTTTTTTTAATTTATTGGTCCTAACTTCAGCAAATTCATAGAAATTATCCATCATCTACTTAATGGCTAGTATGCACTTTCAGAGCACATCTTTTAGAGATGTGTGAGAAAAACAGAACCTGAAATTCATGCTGTCAAAACTGTGGAGAAATGCCGTGGGTTACTGCACATTTGCTCAGGGAAACATAAGAGAACAATATTCTCTATCCAAAATGTACTACTATTGAATAAGGTACCCACACTTAGCCTGAGTTTGGCAGACCTGGAGGGGTTTGGTACTCATGGAAATGAAAGAAAGAGATCCAGCACCCTGATGAAAAGACCATTCAACCACAGGGTATCTCAAAATGATTATTTTTATTGTGGCCTTAGTGAATTTAGGAGAAAATACTTCTTTGAACTGCTGTACAGTATAGCTGCAGGTGGCTTCCAAGCCAAGACATTATATTTGAGCTGACCCAAGTGAATTCTAAGGAGCACAATTTTTATACAACATCAATTCACATGTCTAAAAAGATAGCATTTATGGTCAAATAAAATTGGAAATCAACATTAAATCAGATTGACCAGATTTCTTTACTGCAAAGCATTTTGAGAAAATTGTCATTTGTCAGTGTAAAATGTGAATTTCCAGAAGTCATGCTTCCAGATATTTGACCATGAAGTTGTAACCTATCATAGAATTGTGTTCACTGAACACATTTTAGATAGGGAAACATTGTTCTAGTGCATAAGAAATGGAGACAGAATATACCAAAGAAGTTTGTCTTTTACATCAGGAAGATGTATTATAGCATTCTTTGGATTATAGCCAAATAAATATACATGAGTCTGTGTTGGTTTGAATTTAACAATTGAATAAATAAATGAAAGGAGGAAGTGAAGAACTGGCCTTACAGAAGAACTTACAAATGATTTCTGTATATACTTACTATCCAGGAGGTAAATTCAACCCTCCTAGAGCACAATCTCAAGACCTTCCTATGTAGGCTGCCTGTAGCAACTTACTCCTAAAGAACAGAGAAAGAAAGGGAGGGAGTAGGAAACTACAGTGAAGAAACCTGGCAAAAACTACCTGGGGTAGGAAATCAAAGCTAATACCACCAATGATTCAGTCATGTTGATAGAATAGACTTGTATTGATTAACCTGCTGAGGTTTGGTCTGGGAGGGTTAAACCACAGACGTTTATTTCCTCACAATCTGGATCTGGAAGTTCAAGATCAAGATGCTGGCAGGTTTGGTTCCTTTTGAAACCTTGCTTTGGTTTGCAAATGGCCCCTTTCTCACTGTGTTCAGTCTGTGTTATCTGTATCCTACCCTCTCTTCCTGTAAGAACTCCAGGCATATTGGAGTAGAGCCATACTCCTGACTTCATGTTACCACAGTCACCTTTTTCAAGGACCTACCTCCAAACACAGTCACATTCTCAGGGACTCAAGTTAGGGCACCAATGTACAAATTTTGGGGAACACATTTGAGCCCATAATACTACCCCTGATATGATGTAATGAAAAGAACATTTCACTTTTGTGGTATTATTCCTAAAAATCCATAATTCCGGTCTAGTCCCTCTAAAATGATCAGATTAACCAAAATAGATGAACATGCTATAAATTACTGTCTTCAAAACTATCAAGGTCATAAAAAGCAAACAAAACCTTAAAAACTTGCAGACAAAATAGAAAAAAAAATATATATATATATATATAATAGTGGAAAATGAGCAAAACCAAAATGTTGAGTTCAGTAAATGGTAATACACCAATATTTAGTTTTTGGTGGTGATGAAATGTATGAATAATGTAAGATATTGACAGTATATGCACTCTTTATATTATCATTGAGTTTTTTGTAAAAATTATATTCTAAGACTCTTCTAAAATAAAAAGTTGATAAAGAAAATAGAACAATATCATGCCCAAATCTTTTGAGACTGTTTAGAAAAATAACATGTTTTGATATCTTTTACAAAAACAAAAAAGCAAAAACAAAACACACACACACACACACACACAAACTTGGCCTAGAAAAATTTTATGAAACTTTTTAATTTGATGTCATTTGAATATAAAAGGAAAGAAATGGAGGAGTTTGGTTATTAAGGAAACTTTCTTTATGGGATTGAGAAGCAATAATTTGGGGATGGAATCCAGGTTTTAAAGACCAGGGAAAGAAGAAAATACAGAGAAATTAATCTGGTACAGAATTTCCCTTGTCAGTAACAAAGAAAATGAACAGTAATAATTAAAGTATTAAACTGCTAAAAAGTGCTCATTAGCAACAATGATAAAAAAAAGGAAAAGAGAGCAACGTTTTATTACAAACTTAAAAAGTGATGTTTAATGAAAGAAACAGAAAGTTACAGTTTGGTTCTATCCAGAAGGAAAATATGGAAGTGTTGAAACTGGTCACTGATGGCCTTTAATTTAAAAAGAAGATAACAAAAGAACTAGAGGCAACACCCCAAAATGTCAATGGAAACTCTATAGACTCTACAGATAAGTAAGGGACCTGAGCAAGGTCGTAGAGGCAGGCAGCCAGTGCTACTGTGCTCTAGGGCACTCAAAAGAGTCAGGACATAATCTAAAACCTAGGGAGTGGTATACAGAGGCCAGATGGAATAGGACTATAGAGGGCCACTAGAGCAAAGTCACATCCAGGTCCCTCAGAAAGGGCATCTTAATCCCCGTGAACACTGGTCCTCTCCCCACTCAACACTTCATGATGTTAAAAATTGAATTAATAACATATCTCATTCTTCAAAGTGTATCATGGAAGAGGGCAGACAAACTGGTCCCTGCTAAAGCCATCAAAGATAATATACCACTCTATAGTAGAATAAATAAAAAAGCAAATAAAGAGAGAACTATGCAGATTGACTATGAGCAAGGAGAAAAGAAATCAGATTGCAACAGTGCTAATATACTAAAGAGGAAGGAGGAAGAAAGGAGGGCAGAAAGGAAGGGAGGAAAAAAGAAAAGAGGGAAGAAAAAAAGCAACATATTAGGAATATGATGTCAAGTATCCAGTGTGGAAGAAAACATAACCCAAGAAACTAAAGCAGCCTGTTCATGAATGGCTTATGTCATGGAAATCTTAGGATCTAAGAGCTCAAGGACAAGAAGCTAAAGCAAAACAAAGGAATAGACAAGCAAGCTGTAGATCAAAGGACATAAATTAGGAAAAATTGCAAGTGAATATTCAAAAAACACTGCTACAGAATCAACATATCAGAAACTAAAAGGGGCAAAATAGTCTTATCTGGCATTTGAATTATTGACTTGAGATAATGACAATAAATACAGAAGAAAAAAGAAAAAAGCAATCATAGAAATGATGATATATTTGAAGGACAAAAATAATACACTAAGATAATTATGATTTCAATTAGAAAATCTAAAAATTTAAACAAAAATAAGTATTTAAAGATACAGTGCAGAATATTTCCACAAACTAAATCTCAGATTTAGGGAAAGCTGACAAGTCAAGAAAACCAACACCAAAACATATGCTGGTTAAATAATTGAACTTCAAAGATAAATTAAACTTCTCTAGGGAATTCTGTGAGATTAAAACAAGTTTTCTACAGGGGGTAAATACAGGCTGGCCTAAGAGATTTTTTTCTAATATTTAATCCCAGAATACACTGGAACAAAGTTTATATATCTGAAAGAAAGAAAATGTGATACAAACTGTTATATGCAACTCAGTTATTAATTAAAACATTGATACAATAATATAACATGAATAATCACTTTCATGAGGGGAAGCAATTTTAAGAATTCAGCTCTTTTTCTTCCAAGAGAGCTACTAGTTCCTCCTAACTAACTATCGATATGGAGTTTACAGGGCTCCATTTCTGGTATTCTTCCTCATAGGGCTTTTAAAACTTAATTTTAATTGATAAATAAAATGTTTATATTTATTATATACAACATATCATTTCAAAACATGTGTAGATTCTGGAATGGCTACATTGAGCCAAAGAACATATGAATTGTTTCACATAATCTTCAGTTGTTGGTGAAAACACTTAAAACCTACCTACTCTCCTAGCAATTTAAAAAGTTATATCATTGTAGTGTTATTTACTAAAGTCATTAGAAGCTTTGTAAAAATTAATAATTCTTTGGTAAATAAACATTTATTTCAAGTTTAACAATTCCTTCTGTAGTACTAGTTCTTAGTTGTATTAAATTCAAGTAAGATTAAATTTAATAGTTTTGCTTTCAGAAAATCATGTATTCTGTCACTTTATTCTTATAAAATTATATGTGACCTTTTTATTTTACTCTCTTATGAAAATAGAGATGTGAAAATGTTTTTAACTATAACACTGATATGTAAGCAGAGGGAAATAGGGAACTGGAGTTTTGAATGAGTTGTCTCTTTGTTCTCTATATTGTTGAATTTATTTTTAAGATAAGAATACATTGTTTTATCTAGAAAATAAGACTGATTTTTAAAATATAGTAATAAAAAGTAAATAACCAGTATTATCTTTTTTCTGATTTTTCATGCACTTGAATGAAAAAAAAATCAGTGAAAGGAGCTCAGGGAAGGATTGTTTGCAGTGTCCTTTGAGATGAGAACAGTTCTCTTTTGGAGGGACTTGCTAATTGATTAAAATTGGGACGTAGATCTGAGAAAGCATCCAATGCAGCATCATTCGTTTAATAAACAACATTGAAAAGCATCAGAGGGGATTTTTATGCCAATAACTAAAATCTACATCTTGGGAGACCACAAACAGAACAAAAGTCTCTCTGCATGCCTAGCAGTCACCTAGGCAAAGGATACTAAAAATTTTCCTGAGATTAAAAAGCAAAACAAAATGAAAGGTAAGCAGTAAATGATAATGGTTACATCTAATGGCAAGTTGTACTTTACTTACAGTGATCAAGAACCGGCATTTGAAATTTATTGTAAGGAGATTTGTAATTTTTATTAAGAATTCCAGTAAGCCCCAGGTTTCTGGGTAATGTGAATCATTGGGAAGGAATCTGCTATTTTCAGGCCAAAATTTGATCTTTCGATGATGTAATAAGGTCAATAAGTCATGATGCCTCCATTATCTTACCTTATATTGACCCCTTTAATGACTTGGAAATGTATGAAGTAGACTCTGTCAAGGATTCAACTGAGATCACCACAGCTTTGCTCTTTCATTCCCCATAGTTTTCAAAGGGTATCTGTTCACCATTCATTCTCATTTCTTACTCACTTCTCCCAAGCCAAGCCATTTTTTCTTTGATATCCCACATAGAATGACTTGCAATCTCATCACACCCAGTGTGAAACTTCAGGAGGTGTCCTTGTGTCCTTGAGTAACTATGGGAAATACATGCATATGAATGTTTAAAGCTCCTCTTAACAATCGAAGAACGACTGTTTATTAGAGTTTACAACTAACAAAATTGAAATAAATCTCTGCTAATTGAAAGGCATTTTCAGGTCTAAGACTAATTATTTTCAGATCAATACCAATAGATATTCTGCCCCCAAACTATTTCCTGGCCAAATAAATTTAGGAAAAAAAAAATCATTCTACATACATTGATGAGCCCTAAGATGCTATAGAATGTTAGAGACTTTGAGAAAGTTTCAGGGAGGACAGAGCTTTGATCTTCTTTAAGCCATGCTTTTTTCCCCTGAGAACTCCCTCTTTGCCTCTATTTCCCACACTATTTATTTAGCAGCAGAACACTCTTGGGAATTTCTTGCTCTCGAATCTTATGTTTTTATGTTATTTTGTGTTGTAATAACTGTTTTATTTATTTTTTTTTTAATTTTCTGGTTGCAGGAATTGAGACAGGTTTTCACTTAGTTATTCAGGGCCTCGCTAAATTGCTAAGGCTGGCTTTGAACTCAGGATCTTCCTGTCTCCGCCTTCTGAGCTGTTGGGATTATTGGCGTGAGCCATCATGTCAGACTTGTAATAATATTTTCTTTACTTGTCTGCATTTTTCTAATCTTGCAAAAGTAGATTTAATAGTCCTTCTAAGTAATCAATTATCTGTATGCTAAGCTTTACTTGTGCTCTTTTGACTTACTATCAACAGAGATTTTTGCTTCATTAGGGACCTCCTGCCTTCTTACACTGGTGACATCTGGAGGTACAGGATTGTGTTAAGAGATATTCAAGATTTTTCCCAAGTTGCATGTATGAGTGACCAGATGAATCTTCATGCCATTTAACCAAAATGGGAAATGAGTCTTTCAAACAGCAAATACAGAAAATTAAGAATTCCAGGAGGCCAAAGGTGACTTTATCAGTAGATAAAGAGAGGGGAAAGATGGATATTTAGAAACTTGTGGTTTGATAGAGGAACATTAGAACTTGAGATTTTAAGGTAAAATTTTCCTAAATAATTATATGGATCAATATTTGCTTTGAAAGTCACATGTCCAAAGGGTCTGAACAAAATTCAAGATGGTTGGCAATTTGATCTGAAATTTTCTAGAGAATAAATTTAGAAACAGATTCAGTTACAAGATTCACAGTGTCTCTAAGATAAAAACTGAAGAGTTGATCCTCAGATGCCACGCTTGGAAACATTGTGGGATATATAAACATTTTCCCCTATAGATTCTCAACATAGAACAATGATATTTATGTAGTATCAGGGAAAAAATGGTGAGCTTTTAAAACAAAATATAAGCCTACAATTCATTTTCATCTTTACAGTTCTATACCTAAATTGAAATATGTTCTCTATCTTTTGAATGTTGTAGATATTCAGTGATTTTCAAATTTTTCCATTGATTTAAAGATTATATAGATAAATTCCTAATAGTAACCACAATTATGAATTATATATAGATTTTTGTTCTTTCATGGGAGACTCAGGGTCTAATGCTACTTAAACCAAGGCACTAGGAACCAAAATAATGCAGAAAACTTTTCAGTCCTCTGCTGCTCTGATTTGATCTAAGAGTAAGTTTTATTTTGCCATGCATAAATATCACATATCCCTTCAAATATATTATTATTGTAACAGAAATTTTAATAAGTATTTAATAAGTATTCGATAGTAGAGAGTTACAGGTAATACCATTTGACAAGTATCAGAAGTGTTATTATTTGATATTGCCAGTTAAGAGATCATTTATATGCACTGATGAACAAAATTTTAAGTAGAAATTTAAGTTAACAGTACATAACAAATAAAGAATATATGCCTGAAAAGGACTGATCAAGTTTTTTAGGAGCTAAGGCTGAGGCGTGACAGAAAACCCACAACAGGGTAAATGGATCTCCAGGTAACCATGAGCAGAGACAAAACAGCCCTGGAAAACAAATTTGCATCCATTGCAACTTAGAAATAAATGGATAATCAGGCTTCCAAACGATATTTGAGGGATGGCTGTGATCATTCGAATATGAGGGGAAAAAGGTAGTAAATGCTAGTAAACACCTACTACAAATGTAAAAAAAAAAGCTCAAAAATCCTCCTACAAATTTTTTATATTTAAATAATTAAATTTCCCAGTGGCCCACTAATATAATGTGATTTCACAATGTATCTGCAAACAATGAACAAACTGGCTTATTGAGTGTAATAGTTCTAAAACCTGCCTTGGCCTTCCTACCCCTTGAGAACATTTTCTAAACAATAGATCCTCAGATCCCGCCTTACCACATGCACTAACTGAGAATATCCCCCAGAGACTCTGACTAAAATGCTTCCTAAGTGATTCCTATGCATCCAGATGTAGGAAGCACTGCAATTCTGTTCATTATTAACTAGAAGGCCAGATGCTCATTACCAAAAATGATTACCCTCTCCTTGCAGTAGTTGATATTAAGCCATTCTATCTGACAGTAATTAGATAGCACTGCGAAAATCACTCCCAATTTGTGACAATAAAATAATGTTCCCAGAACACATGAAAATGATTGTTTCCCTGTTCTCTCTAGCTGGAGAAGCAGCAGGCATCTGCACCAAGCTCACTCAAAACAAGTACCAAGTTATTAAGGAGCTCTTTGAAGAGGAGGGAAGGCAGTACACATCCCTGTTTCATCTGCTGGAAATTATTACCTGACACATCAGGAGACTGTTTCTAAGTGCAGGTTACATTGCAAGCTGATGGCCTGTACTGAGGGCATTTGGATAGATCTATAACTGATTCATGGACTTGGAGTCAAAGGACACCGAAAGATCAATAAAAACTGCACACGATCCTCCGTTGTTCCTGACAAATGTCTTCCAGAGAAGATAAAAACTATAAGAAAGCCTAAGTCATCATCTTCTCTTCTAATAAAACATTGGCTTAAGTAGCATCGGCTTGAAAATTTATGAAGAAGGAAAGTCTTATAAGCTTAAAATAAACCCTAAAATTTGCAGACAATAAAAGTTGCCTACTGTTTTTGTTTGTTTTATTACAGTGTTTAACAATGCTCTTTAAGTTGAGAAAGACCATAAACAGAGTACACAGTGTTTAATAAATTGACATGGGATTTAAATATACTTGGAAGAGAGAATATTAATGATTTCAGCCATAAAGCTCTGAAAGTAGAAGTACAGCTTTATAGAAATCAAGAGGCATGATGGAGGGAAGAAGAAGGTAGAGGGAGCACAGAGGCAATGACAATTTCTTCAAAAATAAGGTGGTGTGGAGTGGTCATCAGATGTTGTCTGAAGTCTGCTAGCACAAGAAATGGAGTTCCAAAATTACAAAGGCAGCCATCAGACAAATGAAAAACTAAGTAATAGTAATGCCTATTAAAATGGAGAAGATTTTATTAAAATAAATCTTCAACTTTAATAATGTTAAGGAAACAGTTAAAATGATAATTCAATAATAAAAGTATAAACCTAATATTTGAAGACTTGGTAATATCTGACATAAGAGTTTAAAATATAGGGGGAAATGGTGGGGAGTGATATTGGCCAAATTATATTGCTATATTGTGTGCATGTATGATATGTAACAATGAATTGCATCATATTGTACAACTCTCATGCACCAATAAAAAATGTGGAAAGGGGACTGGGGATACAGCTCAACTGGTAGAGTATTGCCTAGCATGCTCTACTCTGGGTTTAATCCCTAGTACCACCAAAGGGGAAAAAAAAGAAAAAATTTGGAAAGAGGAAACATAGGTGGTTTGCATTTTGCTGGGAAGCAGGACAAATCGCAGTGTAGGTGAGCAGACAGGATAGTGTGAGAAAGATGGTCCACATTCAGTCCTCATAATCTCTTCAGTTCTGTTCACTCTTTTTAACTATGTGCAAGAACTACCTTGAAAAAAATAACTTAAAAGAATAAAAAATAGGCAATGATTATATGAAATTTGGAGTTGATTTTGGTCCATAAAGCTGACAAATTCAAACATGACAAATAGCAACTCAAAATTAGATTTCAGTGATCTCCCCTGAAAAATTCAGGAAACAGGGTTCCAAAATCTTCCTTTCAACTTGAAACTCCAATATTGGATTTGTTCCTTTATTTTTGAGAATATAATTAATGTTCAAAACATTTTAAGTATGATGAGTTCAAGTCTGTCTTTTTTTTTTTGAATTTCCTTTTCTTTATTGCTTCTCTAATCACTAGGATTTTCTTTTATTAACTGAAATTTTTACTCTGAATAACAGAAAGGGTATATTGTGATTTTGTGATGATCCTTCCCTCTAAGCATAATCATCTAGACAACAGTAAAAATGAGTGACTAAGATGGAGAAGGATGCCCCCAGTAGAGACAAAGGATGCCCCTCTTGTTATTGCTGAGTTTCCTAATAGTAACTCTTGATTTGCCAGTGATGTAGGTTGTTGAGGATTCTTTTCCATAGCCCCTAAGATTTCCACTCTCATATGATTCTGTAGCACATTACTTTAGATTATGACTCAGATCCTGTTTTCCTTTTACTAAGACTTTCTGAAGAAATATTATCAACCTTAGTGAATTTTGTGAAAACCATGATATTTAACTTCATTTCCCCAATGTACTCACTTACGAATTCTCTTTAAAATTTGGATATACATCTATAATATCATATTGAGTATTTTCACCATACTGCAAATTTCTCTGTGCTCCACTTATTCCATCCCTTCCTCCCTGCTACTCCCACTAGATCTTTTTATCTTGGCTATGGAATAACATTCATTGTCTGGATATATGATTATTTGTCTGTTCACTTACTGAAGAAAATCTTCATGGCCTCCAAGTTTTGACTATTATAAATAAAGCTTCTACAAGCATTTATATAAGGGTTTCTGTGTAGACACAAACTTTGAACTCTTTTGGGTAGATACCAATGAGCATGATTGCTAGATTGCATGCTAAGGGTACTTAGTTTTGTAAGAAACTTGTAAACTGTCTTCCAAATTAGCAGTACCATTTTGCATTTTTACCAGCAATGAATTAGTTCCTTTTCTTCTACATTCTTGCTAATATTTGGTGCTGTCTAAATTTTGAACATTCTAATGGGTATGTAGTAGTATCTTGTTTTAATCTACATTTACCTTATTATGGCTTATGATATTAAATTCGGTTGTCCATTTTCTTATTGTTGAGCTTTAAGAGTTCTTTATATATTTTCAATAACAGCTCCTTATCAGAGATTTATTTTGCAAATATTTCTTCACATCTGTGGCTTATCTTCCCATTTTTTGCTTTGACAGTATTTTTGCATAATGGAAGTTTTCAATTTTAATGAAGTCTAGTTTCTCAATTATTTCTTTCATGTATCATGACTTTGGTTTATCTAAAAGGCCACATACTCAAGGTCATCTAGAATTTATGTTATCTTCTAAGAATTTTATAATTTTGTGTTTTATGTGTAAGTCTATGATCCCTTTTTGATTAACTTTAGGAGGGAAGTAAGACTCTTTGTCTAGATTATTATTATTATTATTTTGTATGTGGATGATCACTTTTCTCAGTATCCTTTATTAAAATGGCATCTTTGCTCCACTGTACTTCCTTTGTGCTTTCTTCAAAGATCGATTCACTATATCTACAGGGGTCAATTTCTGGGCTCTCTATTCTGTTCTATTGATCTATTTATCTTTGGCTAATTTCACATGCCTTGACTACTGTAACTTTATTATAAGTCTTGAAGTCGGGTGGTGTCAGTCCTCCTAATTTGTTTTTGTTTTTCCTTCTGTATAATGTTGTTTGTTCTAAATCTTTTAGCCTCTGCATATAAACTTTAAAACCAGTTTGATAATGTCCATAAAATAACTTGCTAGGGACACACTTTATTTTTAAGATATTTTCTAATCTAAACTGTAAGCTTTCTGTGACTTCTATCTCCTCTATACAATATTCCTTTCTTAAAGGCACAAAGAGTAGCAATTGGGATCCCACCATCAAGCAAAGCTTTGCGAACACTCTACTGACATTCATTCACTAGGATTGGCTCCACTTCCCTCTTCCAAATGATGTAGAGACCATTAAAGATATGGTCCAGGGTAAGTCAGAGAACCTGAGCTTTCTTCACACATCTCACATTTACTCTGTGAATTCTCTGATAATTGGGCATTTTTTTCTGGGCAGACATAAGAGGTAGAGAAAATATATTTTAGGTTTCTCAGCTTCTAAAAGTGTAGTTTCATAATCCAGAGAATCTCTTGAAGGAAGAGCTGGGGTTCAGGGTTTGTTTCATGCAGGAAAAGTTAGGAATAAGTGTCAACACTGAGGCAACATAGTCAGAAGTGTGGGATTTTTCTCCCTGCCACAAAGCCAGGCAATGTCATTGTGTCCTGCTGCTCCAGGCAGTGTCTGTGTAACCACATGATTCTATTACCTTTTAAGTAAAAATGCACATCACCCTTGGAGAGTTTCACATATTATTGCCAAGTCTATATAAAACATTTCCAAAATCTTTATTGTATTTCGAGAGCAGGCAACTCTATAAACTTATGCTTTATATCTCACATAATGCATTTTCTTGAGAAATATTTTGTCTTGGTTCTTTGGAAATTACAGTGAAGAGGTTCATGAGACATTATTTTGCCTATACCAAGGAATTAATTTCATGCATGAAGGGGCTATGCAGTCTCTCAGCAGGGTGGGTCATCACTAACAGTGCAGCTCTTAGTCCTGGAGCCATGGGCAAGGACAAGGGACTCACTGAAGCTTTCTGGCTTGGGATTGTTGCTTTTTAAATAGAGACTGTGGGTGCAGATTCGACTCCAATAGTGCCATTCATGCTGAAACTTTCCACTTCTCATTGGAGTGTATTATGGGAAAATGAGTGGGTGTGAGAGTGCACGTGGCTTATCATACTTGTGCCCTTCACACCTAGATGGCCAAAATGTCTTTGTTGTCTCCTTGAAAAGAAGCAGAATTGACAGAGACAGATGGAAGCTTCATCTTCTTTATCTGAGAAGGAGAATTAATACAATGAAAATGAGTGTCATGCTTACTAAATAGGCTCACCCTGATGATCACCACAAGCATATTTAAAATACTGATGAATATTTATAGAGGTTTGATATTAAAGAGAAAAAACAAGTGGATGCATCAAAGTGAAAAGAGAAAATATTCTCACTAGATTTATGAGTGATAGTGAGATTTTTCATCTGAGAACACAGGTATAGCTTAATTTAATAAAAGATAGAACACTAACATTTCCTAAAATAGAAATACAAAACAGAAAGCCCCAATGGTACAATAAGAATTAAATCAATCATTCCATAGTAACTAAAATTAAAAAAAAAATCTGGCTTTAGCATAGCAAACAAACCTTATTGATCAAGAAGATAAAGATTCACTTGTTAATGAAAAGGTAAAGATAATACATTAATAGATGAACATTTATTTAGCAGGGAAAAATTAATTCTAGCTTCCTAAAGTGGTGCTTACATAAGATATAAAAATTCAAGTCTATTTCAAGGGTTAGAAATTTGATGCTATACATACATGAAAGATATAAAGTCTTCTTCCTTTGTACAAAGGTGAACATCTAAAAAATGCCTTGAGTGTTTACATAATTTCTCTAAATGCACAAACTAAAGTATTAGTTGTAAAATATAAATTTTTTTAACATAAAGTTTAGAAGAATTGATTGGCTTCAGAACTCTGAGATTTCTTATTACTTTGCTAACCCAGATACATGCATCTGGATTCCTGTATCAGCTATATCCAGATTTTTAATAGTCAATTTACAATTGAATCTCATTTATTAATTTACTTGAATCTGGACTAGATGTTTTGTTTACCATAAGTTTATTGTGGGAGGAAATACAATAGAACTTGAGATTAAGAATGAAACAAGACATAATGAACATGAAGGGAAAACTACCTTAAGAAAATACATTGATTATGTTTTAACTTTCTTCCTTTAACAAACATAAAATAATATTCATGAATTCCTAAAAAATTAATATTTATATAGTGGACTATATCTTCAGAGTGTATATAAAAGAATTTACTTCTCTGAAAATAATGGACCATAAATTTATTTTTCACATGCACGTAAGTCACAATCAGCTTTTCCTCCATTTAATAAACAGTAAAACCATTTAATAAACAGTAAATATTATTAAACTATTTAATAGTAAATATTATTACTATTTAATAGTAAATATTATTAAACTATTTAATAAACAGTAAAACCATTTAGTATATTTGGGTTTATGGATTTGTTTTTCTACTTGTGAGGACTAAAAGTACTAGGGCCAGTGATTGAATAAGTTGGTACAGAAAAGTAATTTGTAGGTACATCGAATCAGTAAAATATTTACAAAGATGGTGTGATTGTGAATGGAATTTTTTTTTAACAAACTTCTGTCAGAATTTTCTTCCTCTTTTAAGTTCTTAATTCATTAGTATGTCATGGCAGGAGTAGAGATGTTCCCAATTCATTTTCTCTCTTCATTTTTCATAATCTTCCAAATGAAAAGTCATGAAATGAAATTCAATGCTTCTATCTCCCCTGTAAGAGTTTTCCTGGAGGAAGTGAATATATCTTAAATTTATGTGAAAATGGAAGTCCTATATGACTACAAATATACTAGTAAAGCTATTTTTGTGACACTAATCTTGTTGCACTTTCCAGGTCACTGAAAACAGGACAGAGGCTCTGAGCTATGTGTGCTGCTAAGTGGAACTATTTTGTTTACAATGCGCCGATGCCCCATTTGCAGAGAACCACGATGCAATCAGAGAAAGATACATAAAAGATATATTTATTTTATAGCCAGACTTAAAAACAATAAAGGCAAGACCTCTCCAATTCAAATGTTTAATTTGTTTTATTAAATGCTATCACTGTATTGCTCAATGGCCTGTATCATGTTTAGTGACTTTGAAAGATAGACTTTTGGTGATGCCTTCTCTTTATATATTTCATATAACTTTTCAAATATACTTCTGTTTTGAATATGCAAAGCAATAGGACACTAATTAGTTATCATGAGTTTCTTGTAATGATTGCACTAATATTATATTCTAGGAAAAAACACAAAAGAATGGTAAAAGTATGTATCATTAGAATGATAATAGTTGTTCGAAGAAGATATATCCAGTGAAACTCTTATTCAAATGAGAAAATGCCTCTCCAAAACAGAAATGGATTTATCCAAGCACCTAAAAGTATTTGTATTAAAATTCATCAAATTTTGCAATCAGTGTTCTTTCTCACATTTTGTTGCCTTGTACAACGTAGTTGGGAGACAGAGACATGCAATGCCCGCTTTCCTAAATCTGTAATCTCTATCTTGAAGTTACATTTTTATGCAAACTTTTATTTTGAGGGAAAAAATTAACTAGTAAATAGAGTCAGCTTAAGTTAAAATGGCAATTTTCTGTATGGTGGGTTTTGAAAGTCACTGAAGCAGCTCATGGTTCAAATATGTGTTTTCCTTCTCTGTTGTGGACCATGAATTCCCATCATTATTGTCACTTTTAAAGAAAAAAGTGTTGAAAAGTTCTTAGTTAATATAAAAAGGTGTTTATTTCTTTTTACAGAACACATTTTGGGAATATAATACTTGAACAGAACTCATTGAATTGAGTCAAGAGTGCTACAGAAAATTCCGATTTGGGAACATGGTGTCTCTGGAGCTTCAACATGCAGGGAAGGCAGGAAAGGTAAGAAGGGCAGTTGAAATTCCTTAGTACAATGTGCATTTATGGTTAACTGTCATTAAAATGCCCTCCAAATTTTAAGGTCCTTTATCTGTAAACTTACCTTTCTCTCCTATACCCTGATTTCCAAGAATATTTCACCAACAGGCCTGAAACTGTACTTTAGGTGCTGCAACATAGAAAAGGAAAAGGAAAAGTCCTCTTGTTCTGGACCAAAGAAGAAAGAGTGCAGAAAATAATAACCACAGGTCCTGATGAAGTATAGGGGTTCAATTTTCCTGCAGTTTTTTTGGTATGAAGAACAGACTCAGAAGGCCTCTGATCTTCCCAGAAGAGCTTCTAAAAGTAACTACAATGTGAGCCAACAGGCCCACCATGGAGCTGGCTAGGGGCGTGAGGACATGGCAGAGATTCAGTGGAGAAAGGCAATGATGGGAGCCAAATGTGACCAGGGAAGGCCAAACCAGATGTGTAGACTAATTACCATTTGTGTGCAAGTGCTAGGAGGCTGATCTGAGCCCAGACAGATGAGGAACATCCCTGTGACCCAGAAACACCAGAGAAATCCATGGACAAGAATGAGGTGAGAGTAATTGTGCAATGCTACCATACACATACACAGGTTGACTATAGATTCATCGAAATAGACTGTATCCGTAATTGTTTATTAAACAAAAAAATAGTTATTTCACTAATTTGTACCTTGTGGAGGTACCTCCAATGTAACCTGGGGAATGATAGCATTCTTAAAAGGAGGCAAGGAATAAACATAAAATATACTTAATTCATGCTAACTATATAAATTGATTTTGTTTACACAAACTTTGAAAGAGGCATTTGGTACTATTTACTAAATAGAAATGCTATAGATCAGGGGTTCCCAAACTTTTAGTTTTCAGTACCTCCCTTAAAGTCCCTGAAGTTTTTTTTTTTTTATACTCACGACCAACACAAACAAAACAAAAATAAACAAACAAACAAAAAACCCACTTAAGTTTCAGTCTTTAAGTAGGTAGATTTACAAGATAATGTTTTTGTTCCCTAATAAAATTATTGTTATTTGTAGAATAATGATCAATTTTTTTTTAGGATTTTTTTAAAAATTTTATTTATTTATTTTTACATGAGTATTATTATTATTATATTATTTGCACTACAATTCTTAATACACCTTTATACCACAATTTATTATATAATGATCAATTTTTTAAATATTCAAATTTTATCCTTAAATAACAACAAGTAAGTACTGAAGGGATGTATTATGGAACTTCTAAAACCATGCAGTCAGATTGGACATAGAAAGTTGCCATATTTTTCTTTTTCTACATTGATTTTTACATGTTACTTGCTTTTTATCACAGGAACTGATAGAAACTGAACTGTGCAAAGATATGTTGTCAATTATGGAATTTAGAATTTAATGTAGAAATTGAGGAGTTTTGCAAGCTAGTGTTAGAGTCTGTAAACAAGTCAGGATGGCGCCTGGCATTTTGCCAGGGGGAGTGGTTTGTGAGGTGGCGCCAGGGAGCCATTAAGTGTGGAGATTCCTTATTGGTTGACAGCTGTATCTAGTTTATGTGAATTAAGATAAGCTGTGTGGAATGTATAAATACCCCTCTAGTCCCACAATAAAGGGCTCCTACTCCTGCTGTATCAATTGAGGAAAGTTCCTCATCACCCCCGGGTTATTTTGCTGCAGCCGGACTGTGGCAGATGGTGGCTGTTGTGGGGAGCCCCGGGATACTTGGGGGTAAGTTGACGAAAAAAGAAGCTGCCTGTCCATAGATAGGACGGGAGCAAATCTGCTCGTCCCTAGGCAGATAGGGTGAAAGGAAAAATGGCCATTTTGAGAAAATGGAGAAGATTGATACAGTATGTTTGTGTCTTGTTTTGTCTTGAAATGTTGTATTGTTTTTGTGACGAGAATACGGAAGGGGTGAGAAGTAAATTACTAAGGGAAGGAGGCACCCCAGTGGAACCAAGAGCAGTTAGGGCATGTATTGATAAAAGCCCAGGAACTCTAGTCAGAAAGAAAAAGAAAGTTCAGAAGAAGGATTATCAGGAAAAAAAGTTGCAGCAAGATCACGGGGGGTGGGTGGGGGGTGAGGAGGAACTTGCGTAGATTGATACAGCAGGAGTAGGAGCCCTTTATTGTAGGACCAGAGGGGTATTTATACATTCCACACCGTTTATCTTAATTAACATAAACTAGATACAGCAGTCAACCAATAAGGAATCTCCACACTTAATAGCTCGCTGGTGCCACCTCACAAACCACTCCCCCTGGCAAAATGCCAGGCACCATCCTGACGTGTTTACAGACTCTAACAAGCTAGTATTTTCATATGATGTCTAATAGAGATACCAGGTGCTGCTATTTCTCTTCAAATGTTAATATGTCCTACAGTGTCCCTTAGAATTTGCTGTGGTACCCAGGGAACCCTAGGTGCACTAAGAACTGCAAGCATGGAAGCTATTTTCTTTTATCACAGTAATATAAATTGAATGCGAATGATCAGATTAATATTTTAATATATTTAGAACAATGTTTAGTACTTAGTACATAATACATTTTACTTATACTTACTATTATTAAATAAGACTGTCCATAACAAAACATGCATGTTCTAGTTACTAGGTACAATCTTCAGTTTTACTTCATCTCATTTTTTTCTAGGTATTCCTCATTGCTCCTTATTAGGTGGTCTCATAACACTTTGTTTTCATCTCTATTGTACCAGTTACATATAATTGTGATTCATTTATGTTGAAGCTCCCTGTAGACAGTTCAGGGGCAAAGAGTGTTGTTCATTTGACCTCTCAAATTCTTGCATTTTGCTTAACATAAAAAAAAAGTTTAACATTTATTGAATGAATGATCAAATGCAGAATAGTAATCCTCAGTGTTATTGAGCACCAAGTCACAAAGATCTGACATTATATTTCATTATCAATAACTACTTGAGTTTGTAGAAAATTTCTTTCTTAAAGTTTTTTTTTTAATCTTCATATTACCAGGCCTGACTTACTGAGAGTAGTCAATTGAAAGAAGATCATGATCAGAGAAATGGTTTAAGCTTCTAGATTTATAGCATTTGATTTTTTTCAACCTCTAAAAATCAATAGAGTTGTTAGGGTGATCATTATGCAGTCATGCCAACCATTAGATTTTTGAAAATCTAAGTATTAAGAATTTAATAAAATATAAACCAAGCTTCAGAAAAATATGATAACCTAGTCCAATTTGTTTCTCAGGTAAAATACATACTTACTGTATGATATGACTTAAAATACTAGTTGTTCAACATACATCAAGGAATTTAAGGATTTTTATTCTACGCATGCCTTAAATTTATAAGGTATCCCTGGGGACTTCTAGATGTGTTCATGCTCAACTAACTTGAGTTTAACATAGTTGAAAATGCATATTTCTTAGTTTATTTTGTCATAGTAAAATCTTTCTTTCTTTTAATTTTTATTATTTTTAAATTTTTATTTATTTATTTATTTATGTATTTATTTATTTATGTATTTATTTATTTATTTTGGTACTGGGGATTGAACTCAGGGGCACTTGACCACGGAGCCACATCCCCAGCCCTATTTTGTATTTTATTTAGAGAGAGAGACTCACTGAGTTGCTTAGTGCCTTTCTTTTCCTGAGGCTGGCTTTGAACTTGCAATCCTCCTGCCTCAGCTTCCTGAACTGCTAGGATTACAGGCATGCGCTACCATGCCCAGCAGTAAAATCTATTTGAGCAGTTGAAGAAAATAAGGCTAAATGTTGTTCATTTTATTTAATCTTGAGTTGTAGAAAATCCATAGGTAAAGTATGCCAAAACAAAATTGTTATTATTTTATTTTGGCATATAAATCTGGCACAAAGTTTGTAGGAAGTTTAAAACATTGTCTTTGAGTGTAACTCAAAATACAAAAACCAACACACTAATTTTAACTTTCAAGTGAGATGATTGCCTCAGCCCTTCTTTATTCCTGAGTATATCATTGCCATCAATCTTACTGATAAAATACTGACTTGATAAAAGGATACAGTTGATAAACCTGTATAAATGAGAGTTTGTATTCTACTTGCTAATCTTAGACTCTTAAACAGTATGTTTTTAGAAATACAAGATAATGAAGGATACTCAGAAGATCAGAAAACAAGAATAATGAGAATTGTAAAATAAATCTTCTTCAGTAGAACTAAAGGCCTTTCTACACCATAGAATTTATTAGTATATCCTCTGTTTAATATCTAATAACATCAATAAGACTTGTCACCTACAAAATTCTTATTCTTTATGTAAAGATGATTTTAACCATAAGCCTTGAAGTGTGAGTTGTTTTAGTGTTTCCCTTAACTGTCAACCAACCATATCCAAAGAAGAGAAAATAACACCATCATCATGTCATTGTTTCTGAACAAAAGAAACTGCAAATTTTTAGTACTGTGGTAAATTGATGTGATTTTCTCCTTAAATTGCTAAATATTGTCCATTTATTCTAGAAAATGAATAAAACAATGATCTCAAAACAAAGCCTCATATAGACTTAAAGTGCAATCATGAAAATAGTATTCTAAGGGGTGTTTGTTTATTCTGATTTAATATTCTACTGTTATGAAAATGGTAATTTTCTAAACATTTAAAACAATCAACTTCTTTTTGTTAGTCAATGTATTTTTGGACTAGGGATCCAATCCCGAGGTACTTTACCACTGAGCTACATCTCCTCGTCCTTTTATGCTTTTGATTTTAAGGCAAGGTCTCACTAATTTGTTTAGAGCCTTGCTAAATTGCTGAGGCTGGCCTTGAAATTATGATCCTCCCCAAACCACTGGTATTACAGATGTGTGCCACCACACCTGGCCTTAGTTGAAAGTATTTTAATAGGTTATTCTATTTGCCATTCATTTGCTTGTTGTAAAATATTCCAGTTGTAACAATGTATGATTTTAAAACTCACACAGAAATATACAAAATTAATCAACTTGTAAGATTCAAAATTCGAATCATGAAATGTATGGCTAAAAATTTACAATTTGAATAGAATGAATCACTTCATGATCTATGGAAAAGGGACTATACTTTTATAAGTAACATGATATCTCAAAATCACAACCTAATTATAAATAAATAGTATAGCTAAAATTGTTGTAGGTGATCCAAAAAAATTTTTGTCTATGTCCTTGAATTTAAAATGTTCTAGAGTATAAAAAAATAAAATTTGAAATATGGTTAACCATAAATTCCCTATTTGTGATCTTTATATTTGGTGACCATTCATTACTCCTGAATCATTAGGCTGTAAAGTTAAAATATCCAGGGCTAACGATCCTTCCTCCCCTGGCCCTCAGAACTACTTTAATTACAGAATTCACTTCCTGTATAGCCTCAGTTTACCTGGATTTTATTAGTCTTTTTATGCTTCTGCCAAATCTTAGGTAGTTGGTCACTGCAATTATTCATTTCCAGGTCAGAATGAAAACATTTCTATCTCTGACATGAAGAACTGAGATGTTTACCTCACGAACTGTGGTTGTTCTACTACTAACAGAGTAGTATGAGTAATTTTGATAGATGAATCTCTTGCCAAATCCTCCCTACAAATATTTCTGGAAGAATTGTACATCATATTCTTGATGAAGTTTCTGGTCTGCAGCCATAATTCCATTTCAACTGCAAAAGAATCTATCTTATGTGAGTTGGCCTTCTAGTGGACTTCTTCTCTCCTTGTTCTAAGACACATAACTTAGGTCACTGTCATCTACTGTTTAGTTGAAAAATCCATGATCTCAGTTAAAATAACTGTAAATGTCTTAAAATACCTGAATATTGAGCATAGTCTAAAATTAGAGACAGTTTTGTAGACGAAATGACACAAGATAGTTCTTAGAAATGGGTAGAATTTTGACAGAGATAAGAAGAAAGACATTCTGGGCTAAGAATCTGATATGGAGAAAAAAAGGATATGTTCTGTGGAGAAATAAAGTATATGTTCCAAAAATGATCTTTTCTGAATCATATATATATATATATATATATATATATATATATATATATATGATTATGATGTTGAATCAGGGGGGAAGTTTTATTATTTACTGCTTAATTGGTCTCCCACATTGCTGTGCAAATATATACTCCCACACATGCATAAACCTTCCTATCTCTACATTCTCAGCAACATTTGGTGTTTAACACCTACCACATTCCAATTCAGCCAGTCTATTTGGCTTGTGCAGAAGTTAGATGACTCTTGGAGAACCACAGTGGGCTGTTATAAATGTGATCAGGTAGTAATGACTGAAATTGCAATTGCAGTCCAGATGTGCTTTCATTGCTTGAGCAAATCAATATGCTCCCTGTTACCTAGTATGCAATTACTGATTTAGAAATGGTTTTTCCCCCATCTACTTATTCTGATGTCTTGAAAAGGGCATCAGAAGGACTTGTCTCGGTTGGCAAGGCCAGCAATACACTTTCATGGTCTTACCTCAGAGATATATTAATTCTTGAGAGTTTTCATAATCTGGTCCAAAGGGATAAAATTTGATTGCCTTTTCCTTCCTTCACATTTTCCATCATAACGGTACATTACGTTAATGATGATATAATGAATGAATTTAATGAGCAGGAAGTATCTGCTATCCTACATACATTGGCAAGACCCTTGCAGGTCAAACCCTGAAAACAAAACCCCCCTCAAATTTGGAATTGTCTCACCCAAGTGATTGTGAAATGAAGAATTACAGAGATATTATTAAAAATATGAAGGTGTATGAAGAAGAGTAGATAACTTACAGACAAAAAGTCAGGTTGACATCACACTGCTCTACAACATCACTGGATACAAAAAGTAATTGAAATAGTAGTACATTTCAAATGTTGAAGAAGAAATTTATATTCCTAGGCCTACACAGCTGCAGATATTTTTCTGTGTGTAAAGGGCCACATTGAGAATACTCTTGGAAGAAGCATTAAAAAAAAAAAAAAATGATACAAATAAAGACATCAAGTGCCTTAAGATATAGCTTAGGTACTCAATAGTCAATAGTATTTGTTAAGATAGTTATTTAAATAATACATGAATACATTAAATCCCTGTTTTAATGTGATCCATCTATTTTGGGACTATCATATTGCTTTTAGTTTTAATAATACTATAGCATGTTTTAGTATCATGAATTGTATTATCTTAATTTTACAAATTTCTCTTTAAAAATCTGCTGAGTAATTCTTTGATATAAGGTTTACCCTTTACATACACTAACTCTATATAACCATGCACTTAATAAAATAATAATGCATCAGTTTCCAGGTACTGCACAAGAGTCAGTACAGAACTTCAGAGAACAGTAAGAGATAAGGAGAGGTCACACCATGATCACTCAGGTTGTCTTTCAGAAGACACTTTGTCTACTGTGGTTTAGGGATATGGAACCAAAGCAGAAAAGCAGTCCTCCAGAACTAAGGCAGATGTTAGAATTCAGAGCTCTTAAAAGAGGTAGAATTTTCAGAAAGAAGGGAGAGACACAGATGTGGGCCCCAGAAGCCCTGAGATTACTCTTGAGTCTTTGATCAGTATCTAGACTGTGATACCTGCAGATAAATTATTCAAAAGGCCTAACAGAAATAAGCTACTGAAAGGCCAAAAGATAAAAACAGAAGATAATGGAAGTTTTTCAGTACTGGAGTATTAGAGTTCTGGCTGAAGTCAGCATGAAGAGATTCCATTGATTTTTCCTTCCCCAGCATTCATCCAGAGACCAAGAAATGGTAAGACCTATAGATCAGAATCCAGTACTAGAAACAAAACCAAACCCTGAAGTTTAAAAAAAACAATTAACCTGTTTAAATAAAACAGAAAGTTAAGACTGACAAGATTCAATAATATCTAGTAAATTAACTGCTTGCCAAAACAAAAGACAACACCCTTAAACTAGAAAGCAATACAATCAAGAGTCCCTACTATGTGCCATCCACAATATCCAACACATGCCTAAAATTATTACACATGCAAAGAAACAGAGAAATAGAAAACACATTTAGATAAAAAGCAATCCATAGAAAGGAAATGAAATGATTTAGATGCTTAAATAAGCAATAAGGTTTTTAAAGTTGCTATTGTAAATATGATTAAGACTATACAGGAATAGATGGACAGAATAAATGAGCAGATTAGAGGGCATCTAGGTTGGTTCCACAATTTAGCTATTGTGAATTGGGCTGCTACAAATATTGATGTGGCTGTGTCCCTGTAGTATGCTGTTTTTAAGTCTTTTGGGTGTAGATGGAGGAGAGAGATAACTGGGTCAAATGGTGATTCCATTCCCAGATTTCCAAGGAATCACCATACTGCTTTCCATATTGGCTGCCCCAATTTGCAGTCCCATCAGCAGTGTATGAGTGTACCTTTTTCCCCACATCCTCGCTAACACTTATTGTTGTTTGTCTTCATAATAGCTGTCATTCTAATTGGAGTGAGATGAAATCTTAGAGTGGTTTTGATTTGCATTTCTCCAATTGCTAGTAATGATGAATATTTTTCATGTGTTTGTTGATTGATTGTACATCATCTTCTGAGAAGTGTCTCTTCAGGTTCTTGGCCCATTTATTGATTGGGTTATTTGGTTTTTTTGGTGTCTAGTTTTTTGAGTTATTTATGTACCCTAATGATTAGTGCTCTATCTGATGTGTGTGTGAGGGGTAAAGATTTGCTCCCAAGATGTAGGCTCTCTATTTACCTCACAGATTATTTCTTTTGCACTGAGAAGAAACTTTTTAGTTTGAGTCCATTCCATATATGTGGTGAGCCGTTTCTGCGGACTGTGGTCGCCATTACAAGATGGCGCTGGCTCCGCTGTGGTCTGTAACAAACAACTCCTTATTTGGGAGAGTTGGCGCATGGTTTTTTAACACCCTATGAGAAAGCTCCACGTGGCAGCTTCGCATTGGGGCTTGAGATGCTTTATTAGGGCTGGGAGAGGCATCCGAGAGGAAGAAGAAGAAATATCAAGGACCTGAATAAACGGCTGAAAGAAGATTCCTGTTGTTGCGTCTTCCTTGCGGGCAAGGGGGTCGCGACACATATATTGATTCTTGATTTTAATTCAATGTTTATAGCAGCAAAATTCACAATAGCTAAATTGTGGAACCAACCTAGATGCCCTTCAATAGATGAATGAATAAAAAAAAAGTGGCATATATACACAATGGAGTATTACTCAGCAATAAAAAATAAGAAAATCATGGCATTTGCAGGTAAATTGATGGAGTTAAAGAAGATAATGCTAAGTGAAGTTAGCCAATCCCAAAAAAACAAAGCCGAATATTTTCTTTGATATAAGGAAGCTGATTCATAGTGGGATAGGGAGGGGGAGCATGGGAGGTATAGACGAACTCTAGATAGGGCAGAGGGGTGGAAGGGGAAATGATGGGGGCATGGGGTAATTAATAATGGTTGAACGTGATGACCATTATTATCCAAAATACATGTATGATGATACAAATTGGTGTGAGTATACAATGTATACAACCAGAGATATGAAAAATTGAGCTCTATATATGTAATAAGAGTTGTAATGCATTCACTGTTATATAAATAAATAAATAAATAAATAAACAAACAGATTAGGACTTTAAAAGATGAATTGAAAATATTGAAAAGTAATTCTATAAAAGCTCAAGAGATGTCTGAAATCAAATGAAAAATGCTCTAGGTTAGTTTAGCAGGAGTTTGTATGTGAAAGAACAAAGGGTCAATGAAACTTAGGACAAATATATACAAAATATCTAACTGAAGAACAAAGACAAAGAAAAAAATTTAAACAGAACCTCAGTCACAAATGAAATGAGATGGTATCAATCAGTCTTAGAAATGTGATTGAAGCCACAGAAAGGACAAGGAAGAACAAATAAATCGTTTTAAAACTAGTGTAGCTAAAAGGTTCCAAAATTTAGTGAAAAATATCAAAGAAGTTAGCAACCACAAGTGGAATGAACACAAATAAAGCTACCTAGATAGAGCATAGTGAAATTAATTAAAATGAAAGAAAAAAAGGTAGAAGTAATCAGAGATAAAAAGACATATTACATACAAGAGAACAAAAGCAAGACTTAAAAGAGAGGCTTAAATAACTTTCTGGAAATGAAGGAATTCTTCCTTAAAAATCTTGATTATTATGTTAAATGTCAATGATCATAAGATCTGTGTATTTCACAGAACATATCACCTTAGAGAGTAAAAAACAAACAAAAAAAACTTCAATTATTCCTACACTTGACATTTAGTTTAATTGCATCAAATAATAAAAAGAAAATAAATGGATCCCTTGGGTATACTTTAAGTTGATTTGTTCTCATAAGTTAATTTACAGAGAGTTATCATGTTTGTAATAATTATATAATTCAAAGTTTCTCCATTTTCATTGCAAAATTTTCTACTCATTTGATATGTTTTTACTGATTTAATGAGGTTTTGAAAGTTTTCCATTTCATTATTGTTGCCTCAATGGAAAGCAACATATTGATACCTGTTTATTTTGGAGTCAGACACTTGGTTAAATTATTAAAATCACTATTAAGTTTTATTGACTTTTGTGTTAAAGGCAAATATATCAATATGCATAAATAATCTTTTCCTTCTGAAAATAATGTATTTATATTGGTTGATTTTTCTAATGAAAGTATTTAAAAATGCTGAGCAATTGAAAATTGTAATGGGGGAGAGGACACTTTGCTTCATGCACCATAGAATTTCACTGGTTACTGCAGGATCCTTGCCTCCATTTAGGGACTCCGCTTGCATATGAGGCTGATTCGAAACAATAAGGGAAGAACAAGTACTGTATTTCTTTACAGCTCCTGTATTTTATCTTTGTCTCTAACATTCACTCCTCAAATTAGACAACATTGTAAGGTTCTCCAGGGTTTTCTAGATTTCCATCTTGAAAGCATTGACTCATTTTCCCATAGTGAAGGTATAGGTCAAGCTTCAACCATGAGGTCTCTTCTGGACTTATCTGCTATTTTCTATAAAAAATTCCTGGAAGTTTCTGATATCTTAATCCACTTTTCCCAATTTTCATATGTACTACACATAGTGGCATAATATTTTCAAATTCTGTTGGTCATTGCACTAGAAGTTGAGAAAGTTTGAATACTGCAATTACATTGACACGGAACCCAAAAATCTTTTTCTCTAGGAGACTTGTTCTCCTTTATTTGAAAGAGGTAAAAATAATAGAACAAACAAGTTTACTAGTCACATGTGACCATGTGGTTATGATTGAAAAAATGAATTTCTATGTAGAGCTCTATAATTGACCATATATTATTAAAAATATGGTATGAGATAACTGGAATTGAGAAATTAGACCTGGAAACTTGGTTGTCAAAATGTTCTGCATGGGAAGGTGGTTTCAGGAGTCTTTGGAGATGGTCAATAACTTGACAATGTGGATGCTCCTGTCTACTGCTAGTTGCTTCTTCCCTTGGGCATATAATGTATGTTGTCTGTCTTGGCGCATGAGCAGCAGAGGGAGCCTTTCAATGTTTTCTACCAAGATCTTTAGTGGAGATCTAAGATTTTATTCCATAAGTTTTAGACAGTTTTGGAGATGTGCTACTTTTTCTCTGAGTCACACTAGCCATTTATGGTAGCATTTAGTCTTTCTCAATCAAATAACATTATTCAGTCCTTCAGGTATTTTACCGGTTTTTATTTTTTATCAAGTAATACATACATATATGAAAGTTTATACATCACAAATGTACAGCTCAGTGAACTTCCATGCCCGCTTGTATAACTAGCCTATAGCTTAAAATATTTAATCCCACCAGCATTACAGATGCTTCTTTGTGCCTTCTAGATTATATTCTCTACTATGACTGCTGATATCACAGATTCATGGCCCTGCTTTTAAAGTTTATGAAAATAGAAACCTACAGTATGTACTTTACAAGGCCTAAAGTTTTGTAGCAACAACTTATTTTTCCCCATTGATGTGCACATGCACACACACACACGCATGCACACACGCACGCACGCACACACACACATTCTACCATTGGTAGACATTGAGCTATTTCCCAGTTTTCAACTCTCATAAGTAATACTTCAATGAACACTCTTGTCCATGTATTTTAATAATCACAAGTGTTTCTGTTGAGTATATAATTGTTGACTTGGAAATGATGAATATGTTGAGTTCAAGAGATGCTATCAAACAGTTTTCTAAAGTGATTAAGTGATTTTTTTTTTCATTTTCTATTCCTACCAGCTGTGCATGAGAGTTCTAGCTGCTCCATATATTCAACAATGGTAATCATCAGTAATTTTCATGTTAGCCCTTCTGGTGGATATGTAGTAGTATTTCATTGTGGTTTTAATTCCTGTTTGCTTGATGAGTCACAAATATATTCACCTTTTCACATATTTTTGGCTTCTTTAATACCCTTTTTTGGTGGATCATTGATCAAATATTTATTCATGCTTTGATTAAGTTGTCTGAATTCTAGGAACTTTTAGAATATATATATATATATATATATATTCTAAATGGAAATCCTTCACTAGAAATATAATTTTAAAATTTCTTTTTCAATTCTGTAGTTGTCCATTCCCTCTCTTAATGATGTCTTTTAATGTACATATATCTTTAAATTAAAGATGCATAATGGACTTAATAGTGAAATATTAAAATCTTTCTCCTGGAATTTGAAACATGGCAAAGTTGATTATCACCATTTCTATTCAACATTAAGTTGGTATGTACTTAGTTCAAAAGTGGGAAAGAGTAAGAGGAGGAGGAGTAATAAAAATAGGAGGAGATAGTGGTGGGAAGGGAAAGGGGAAAATAAAAGTTTTAAGAATGGTAAAAATTGGAAAGAATTATTTATAGTTCGTAGCCCAAAATTGTAATATACATTGATGTTTCTGAAGAATCTTCAAACCATGAGAATTTTAAGGGTATATCTAGCTATGTCACTGAACTCAATGTTAATATAAAATATCAATAATTTTTATATATAAATTATTTTATATATAAATTAAAAATAAACAACAAAATAAAAATTTGAAATTATACTATAAATTATAAGAGACCAAAATAAGCATCAAATTTATAAGAATAAATCAAATAAAAAATGCATAAGACTGCTATACTCAAAAGTTAAAATATGATGGAGACAATTTATAATAATATGTGGAGGAAAATGCCATGTTCACGTATTTAGATACTTATATTATAGACCTGTCAATTAGTACCAAAAGATCTATAGATCAAATATAATCTATAGATGAAATTCCAAACACTCCCACTGCAGACTGACAAGTGAGATCTTTAAAATGTCATGTTAAAATACAAAGAGCCCAAAATAACCAAGCCATTGTTAAAGAAGAACAAAGCTAGAGGTCCTCGAACTGCAAGATTTTAGTGTCACAGAATCATGTTGCTCTCAAGTTTCTTTTATCAAGGTGTTCTACTTACATAATTGCTGGTTGGCCTAAAACCATCTAGTGTTTGAGGCAGGTTACTGTACCTTGTAACTACAGATCCCTGAATAACTGTTTATCAGAAATGTAGTCAACACCATGATTTCATAGGGACATGATTCTTCCTCCCAGAGACTGGGCAGATGGTGGGCTCTGTCTTGCTCGCTCTTGCCTCATCAATTTCCTTTTGCTTTTTGTTTTTACCCCCACTTATGATTTCTGTGCTTTTGTCATTAACCTTTTATTGTAACCATTTAAATCTGATATTAATATTTGTAATCTCATTAACCATCTATCTACTTTTCCTTCATTTGAAAGCCTAGCTATTCTGTCTTAAAGGCTATTATTGTAAACCAAACGTTGCTTCCCTGTGGCCTATTCTTTCAAGACTTAGTTCCCACCAAATTCATTTGTGAGAAGACCTATGTGGAGCTGAATGGTAAACAGTGAAACTGAGAAGATTTATACTCATTGAGATATTAGGAAAGAGCCATTGATTTCTGCTGCCTCCTGTGCTCTATCTAAACCGTTCCTTGCTGGATAACAGGAATTCTAACTATTTCTCTATTTCTCTGGTCAGTATTCAAGGAATCTGTTAAAAGCACTAGTAATATCTTATGAACAGCCTGATGTTCCAATTCCTTTCCTTTACTCACCTATAATATAGATAAGGAAACTTGGGTTAAGAAACTAGTTCAAGGTCACAAAGCCAGTAAGTGACAGAGACATTGAACCCTATCAGTCTGGCTTTGGAGCCAATGGCCATTCTAAAAAGTTCTTTGAGGGGGAAAAATCATTTATGTAAGATGGTTCTAAATATATCTAATTTGTCTATTTGTCATCAAGGGCTTTTATTCAACATACATGACTAGACTTCAGAGCCTTATAAAATCCTTAGAGCTCAAGGAAAATTTTGTATACATACAGTCAGTTCTTGATAGTTACACTATTTTGTTTTATAAAGTCACTGTGAACACAGAAATAGTGAATTCTGAATCATTATTCCCAGGAGGAAATTCAGTTTCCTTGGGAAACTACCTACGAAGGAAGGTTTTCCTGAGAATCTGGGCATAGCATTTTTGTCAACAGGTTGATGCATAACCTTGTTTTCTGTGTTTCTGTTTAAAGATATATTATTTACTATATCTTGCTAATTCATTAACATGGGACTCATGGCCAACTTTGCACTCATGCTTGAATAAACAAATCTAACACTTTCTCCATAAGGCACATTGCAGACTTCTTGTGCTAAGGCACAGTAAACAACACCTCAGCACTATTCTTGGAGGCTATTTTAAGCATAAAAATCATCAACAGAAAGCCCCAAAATGTCAAAAATATGGCACTAAATACACTGTGAAAATGATATTTGTTTACAGTCTGAGAGCAGAAACAAGATGGCTGGGCGTCCTTGCCATTTTCCATTTCAGCTGGGAACATGTGCACTATGAAACTCATATTTTTCCAGCTCTGTTCATGCACACATATAAAATTGACTATGATCTAGAGTATTGGCTTTGAGGTTAAAATATATTTTGGCAAACAAGCAAATTTATAAATATGGGATCTGAGAAATAATGAGGATCAATTGTTTATTACTTTCTAGGAAGAAGATGGTCTAATTATCACCAGATCCTAAAAAAAAAAAAAAAAAAAAAAAAAAAAAAGAAAAAAATTCTGTAAATTCTCAATCCCTAAGGTAAAAATGTAGATCCTGAGTAACTTAAACTCTGATTCCAGCCAAGAAAGTTGAGAATATCAAGATTAAATAGTATTGAATTTGTCTTTGAATAATTGCTTCTATTGTATTTCGGAGGGCAGCAATTATTCAAGCTGTTGACTGAAAAAAAAAAAAACACCTTAAAACATATTTAAAAACAAATCCCCAAATTCCAAATTATAATGAACAAATGACCTAGTATTTTAATGTCACTGATTGATTCCAAATTTTAATCAACAGAACACATGTATTTATTCCAATGATAACATGGGGGAAGACATCATCTTTAGAAGTGAACATAGAGAAAATTTCCCTCCCATGGCAGGACTGGGCTCTTGTCTAATTATCTGGCTTGTTTTTATCTTAGGAGCACCATAAATCCTGCAGTGATTTTGTTTCCCTGTTTAATGTTTACTGCTGGAAGGTTTAGCCAAATTTATGGCACAACATCAGCATATGTACAAATGTGTATTATTCTATTAATTGTATTTTTCCAAATATTTTATTTCTGTTCTAATTTTCACCTTTTTTCCATTGTATTGTTTTATTTTACTCTACTGTTTCTTAAAAATGAGTATACATAAATAAAAATGTTGGGCTGAGGTTGTGGCACAGCGGTAGAGCACTCACCTAGCACATGCGAGGCCCTGGGTTCAATCCTCAGCACCACATAAAAATAGATAAATAAAGATATTGTGTCCAACAAAAAATAAGTATCTAAAAAAATAAATTTTTTTTTCATATGTTATTTTTATCTACAACTTTTTTTAAAGTTTCAATGGAAAATTAGAAGTGCCAGTAAAAATGTGGTTGCTGGTCATTTCTGCCCAAATAGAAGGGCTAGTTTTATTTTTCCCCAAAAGATTCTTTCAATACCCTATCACAACACTTCTCTAAGTGTGATTCCTGTACCAGCAACATGAGTATAAGCTATGAACTTGCTAGAAATGCAAAATTTTTGGCATCAATCCAGAACTACCCAACCAGAAACCTTGAGGGGGACCCAGCAATCTGGTTTCAGCATACCCTTTGGGTTACTGGGATGTATAGTTCACACTTCTCTGTAGAAAAATGAAGAATGAAAGAAGTTGAGGTATTTTGAAGTGAAGGATAAGATTACTACTCTATAGTTCACATGGGTCTCACACCTACTCTTTTTTGTTCTAAAGGCAGACTTCTAATTTAATTTTTCTTAACTTTGTTATTGCATTAAAATAATCTAGAAAGACTTTTTTCTATTTTGATATTTATATATTTATTTATTTTAGTTATAGGTGAACACAATATCTTTATTTTTTTTGTAGTGCTGAGGATCAAACCCAGTGCCTCACACATGGTAGGCAATCACTCTACTTCTGAGACATAATCCCAGCCCCAGAAAGACTTAAATCATGATGCTCAGGCTGTACCCCAGAACAATTCCCTGAGAAGGCAGGAACTATTCATTGGACTTCTTAACCACCCTTTCCCACATGTCCTGATAAGCAGTCAAAACTAAAACAAATACTCTGATTCTAAAGACAGATTCATAGGCCCAGTATGAAATTAATGATTATTCCTGGAATCTCAGAGTACTTCAGGCTAAATCTTCTTCCAAGAAATCCAAACCAATAGGCAGCTTTATTAGCCTTTTGAGAAATTAATAACTGCATTTATTTCATTGTATACCACAACATAAATATCATATAAATCAAATATTTAAATGTTTAAAATGTTGAGTTTACAAAGTACTGCAAGAAAATATGTTTGAAATTTTGCAAAAACCTCAAATTAATAAAAGTCTTTAAAATAACCAATACATAAACCCAGAAGTAGACAAGTAGGAAGATGGATACATCCCATTTCGTAAAATTTGGCACAGAATGATGTCATTAAATTCAAAGAGGTGGAATAAGACTATGCTTTCTTTGACTTCACCACGGTATCAACTTTAGCATCACAGCTGACCATATGGTCCTGATTGACAAAAAGTTGGGGACATCTAAAGGTGGTAAAAAGGAACCACATAAATATTTTGGCCTTTCTGTGGCGCAATTTTAAGAAAGAAAAAATATGGGAAAATAATGCTGACCCAGTGTCTGTGTACCCAAAAGGAAATAAAATTTCTTCAGGAATGGAAGGAAGTTTGAGATCTAAGTGCAAAAGAGACCTGTACCTCACCTCTTGTATGGGAACACAGAGAGGGAGTGTTCTTCACAGGAGTCCTGAGCCAGTAGGGATTCCCATATGAAGGAGCTGAGGCAATTCCACTGAAGTTTTGCAGTGTCTGGGGCAGGGGAGAAATTGCCTTTAAAAGGTACAGTTATTTCATGCCAAGAAACACCTAGGGGACCTGAAGAGGTCCCATGGTTGTAACAAGAAGAAACCCCAGCAGATGGCAGCATGGACTATTGCGTGTTGGGGGAATACAGCCATCTCAGGGAGGTCACCTTGGGTGAGTCTAACAGCCACCTCAGCATTAATGTTTACAGAACCCAGCAGAGGGACCATTTATATTCCTCCAACACTGTGACCCTCCAGATGGCCCCCAGAATTATGTGCTTCCTGTGGTAGAGTTAGAATTAGGAGAGGGGAGGGAAATCTGAGTTGACAGTTTAATCTTGAAGTGAATGAACTTATACTAGAATGTATAAAATTCATTTGTTATCAGGTAGAATTTGGTAACAGGTTGGGGATTATGGGAAGAATGAAAGAAGTTGGGGTATTTTGAAGTGAAGGATAAGGTTACTACTTCTTTATTTTTCTTAAATACCTGAATATAGCTTGAGAAAGGACATATTGGAAATTTTTGTAGGGCAAAAAAGAATACATAAGCAATGTCAACAGGCAAATTCTTAAGCAAGAGCAAAAATGTAAGTAACACATTTGACAAACTAGGGGTTAATTTTATTACTATAGAAACACTCTTAATACCAAAGAGGAAAGTTTAGTTTTTATTAGACAAGGAGAACTATACAAGGAGAGCTATATAATCTACATAATAACAGTGCAGTTCACCCACCAGGAATGTGCCCTCATTACTGGAATTTTATAATGGGACAAAGAAAATAATCTAGATAGAGCAGAGAGGTGGGAGGGGAAGGGGGGAAACAGGACATCATTATCCAAAGTACATTTATGAAGACACAAATTGGTGTCAACATACTTTATATACATCCAGAGATATGAAAAATTGTGCTATATATGTGTAATAAAAATTATAATGCATTCCACTGTCATTTATTTATTTTTTTTAAAAAATCAATAAAATGAAAAAAAGTGGTGAAAAGTCAAACTTGTATAATGAAAAACTTAGAACTAATTTATACATGTATTATTGAAATGGATTGACTGGAAGATTTGAATTATTATTCCCCCCCCCCCCATATTAAATGGTCACAGAATCCACATGCAAGCTGTTCTCTTTGTTTGGGGCAGAACCCTAGAATTCTGCATGTGGATCATTGAATAGTTTTCAGGGGTTTACTTTCTAGGAAAGCTGACCCATTCTATCCATTCTCTTCCTCTTCTTTCTTCCAAGTAGTGAGCAGAATTAAGCATTATTATTTAATTTTAAAGGATCATCTTTGAAATACTTTTGGGGAGCAGACAAAAACAATAAGAAGAGAATAGACCCTCAATGCCTCTACTCTGTATTCCACATTTTAGGTAATTTAAATGACATCAAAGAGGTCAAGATATTTTCAACTTAGGATGACTGGTAAACATTAATTTTATGGGGTGACATTTATGAGCAATAAATTTAGAAACTGTAGCAAGGAAGTGGGAAGAGAAAAGTATCGTTTGTAGTTTTCCCTTCTAAAATCACCATGGTCAATCTTATGCAGCATTTCCCTGCACAAGGTTCTAAAACAAAAATTATGCTTTTCATTTTTATACTTTATATTTCTGCATTACAGCAAAGATTGTTTCTGAGAACTCTCAACTTTCCGTAAGTACTTTTCTTAGTGATGTAGTATGGATGATTTACTTGAATGCTTTTCACTGCTATGGCAGGTTACTTCCACTTCTGACTTTAAGTCTTGTGCAAATTGATATTTTTTGTTCACATTTTGTGGCTTATTTTTAAAACTAGAAATAGTTCTTTGGAAGATACCCAACAAAGGAACCTATAGATTGGAAGAATATATGTTTCAAATCTCTTAATTTATTTTGCAAAGTTTTCTTTCTGAAACCAGGCAACTTTTATCTGCTATTGGAAACATAAAGAGTGTCATCATTTTAATGGCAGCTCAGTCACATTAGGTATTTCTGTTTTTAAAAAGTATTTATAATTTGGAAAATTAAGTGTTAACTTATTATTGTTTTATTTTAAAAGACATTTTCCTTGAATTTGCTAGTCATTTACATAAAATATTTGCTACCTATCTTTGTCCACAACTCTGACTCAATACTCAGCCAAACTCATGTTGTTAAATTTTTATTGAGCATGTATTACGTATCAAGCATTGTAATAAGAGCTAGCAACACATTAATGAAACTAACTTGTAAGTCCCTCAGCATGTAAAATTTTTATTTTATCTGGGCTTTCATGCCATTGTTGCTACCTGGAATAATCTTTCTTTTCTGGAGAACTCCTACTTGCCTGTTGAGTCTCTAAATGTTGGTGTCAACATATATATATATATATATATATATATATATATATTAAAACACCTAGTAGAGTTATAGATTTTTTCATATGTGTTACACATTTTTAAAAATTAAGGCCATTCCTTTGTAGTTTGTTTTTTAATGGTATTTATTTATTTACCTACCCACTTATTTTTTATTGTTAAAATGTAAAAAAAAAAAAAAACGGTATTGACTTTGCCTTAAAAAAGATTTTCCATAGCATTGTTTCCATATACTCACTCAAGCACATCTGAATAAAATATAATTAAATCATTAAATATATGTCTTTCTCACAGAGGAGGGCTAAATTTTTAAATCAACTTTCTGATACAAAATAGTAATGACCACATTTTGTAAATGTGGCAAAATGCTCAAATAACTCAATTTTGGAGCTTTTTTAAAGTTTTATTTTGATCTTGAAATGCTGCTGCATAATCAAATAAGATTGAATTGGTCTTTTGGGAATAAAAGAGTTCAAAGCCAAATTCTCATATACTCCTTTCTAGGTTATCTGGAAGTTTTTTTTTTTT